>NC_056746.1:1566515045-1566855045 GCF_019279795.1 Protopterus annectens
TAATATCCATAACTATGTCCTTTGTAGTTGTACATATGTTTTAAAACATCTAAGTATATAAATTCACATAACGTCTGATCTCGTGCATCACAGACACCTATAGTACCTAGGCCATGGATGACTGCACATTTCATAGTTTTCCATTATAGTCTCACTGTATCACCTATTGAACTATTATAAGTTGGAATACAAACATGTATATAACTTGCTTACATCATTCCTCCTAAACAATTACACAACCACATTTACTTGATTTAAAAGGTAATGCCTGTCGCATTGCTTACACATATATTTTAATTATGCACTGATAGCTGTTATTTCTTCACTATGAAAGGTCCAAAAATTGTATGCATTTTTCATATTCATCCATTTACCACAAGATTTCTAAGAATCACCTGCATTTCCTGTTTTCTATAGTGAAACCCATCCTAATTGTTAGCCTGTAAAGAAACTAGCCAGCATGTCTAAATTTTGGCATGTTGTGGGTTCTAAACTACACGGGGGAACATATATCTGTAACGGTTATCTTGGTTAGCTTCCCGAATAGCATTTTTTTGGAAGAACCATATTGCTAAACTTCATATTAAGGTTTATGTAGTATATGGTAATGACTCAATGATATAGAGCTGGATTCACGATGGCTTGTACGGAGTATAAGAGTAGTGTAAGACTCCATGCAGCCATCGCGATCCAGGAACAGCCTGAATGTGCGTGTAAGAGAGCACCTAAAACGGCTCTTACACGGGCAGGGCGTGGATATGCTAATTACCTCACTTGCAGCCAAAGACATGCAAATGAGGTAATTTCACGATCCAGGAAGCAGAAACCTGCCCGTGTAAGAGCATGTTATCTGCAGAAATGTACTCAGTTGATAACTGAGCACCGTTCTGCAAATAACACAATGGAGCCTTGTCAGCTCCAAATAAAGTTTGCAGATGTCCCAGGCAGCATGCCAATGGCCAAATATGTGGCCACTGGCAATGTACCCTGATGCAAACATGAAATAAAAATATTTTTTTTTCGGCGATCGCCGATGTTTAAACGTAGCACAGCGTCGCGCAAACGGGCTGCGCTATAAAAAAACAGAAACATAAAAATATTAAACCCACAAACGTGGGTTTATGCAAAGCATGAGTTTACAATGGAAAGGAATAGCAGGCTAAAACAACATGGCCACCGAGTAGGGGTTGCTAAGGGGGGAAGCGGAGTGTAAGACATGTAACTAAGCATTAGTAGGCAATCCTATGTAAATGAGTGGTAGGATAGTGAATCACACTGTTACATAGAAAATGAGCACATTCCATGCAGTGTAGGAGTAGGATAAGGGGGAGTAACAGAGTAGGAGATAGGTGACATCACAGGGGGGAATGTATGAAAGGAATGCAGCTCATTGGAGCACAGTGGCATGTGAAAGCTGTCAGTCACACGTCATGGAAAGAGGAGTGTCAACAAGTAGGCATGGGAAAGCCAAGAGATGGAAGGTGTACACTATGGATAACACCAAAGTTTCTTGCTGGGCGTGCATGCGTGAGTGCGTGCGCTGGTAGGTACGAGTAAGCTAGAGTGCGCACGTGTAAGTGTGAGTGTGCGTGTTTAAGGCAGAATAAGCATGTAGGAGCCTATTTAAACACCTGTAAGCTTGTTTGCGCTGGTGTGTGCGCGTTTTAACCCGGATAAGCAGATTCTAGTCCGTCTAAGCATGTGTGCGCGCGTGTTAACCACTGTGAGCGTGATTTTGCTGTTATGCGCGTTGCTCCCCCCTGAGGAAACAGAAGGGAAAAAGGAAGTATGGGAAATAGTAGGAAGCTAGCAGAAATTACTGGCAGAGCTAGCAGGTGAAAACAATCAGAAGCAGGCAATTACACAGGCAGAACAGTAGCCCAGCACTTAAAACTCTGCAATCAACAGTGCAGAATGTTTCTCTCAAGAGACACTGCAACAGAGGAGTAAGCTATTAGAAGTGAAAACTGAAAAAGCTTCACTCAGACCAAAAATGCTAGGGGCTGCCATAGCTGTTATAAGGAGACATATGCAACTTGCTGAGGGTGGTGACTATGCAAATGCTGCCAGACAACCCACAGTGATGAGACGGAGAAGAGTGTCCAGGCCCAGGGTCACCTACCAGGGGTTACATGAGCTGGAGATAGTGGAGCGCTATAGAGTGGACATAGACCTCCTGCAGCAAATTGTTGAGCTGTGCAGGCCACGCCTCACACACAGAACCAACAGAGGGGAACCCATCCCAGTGGAAACCAAGGTATGTGTTGGCCTAAGAATACTAGCAACAGGTACCTTCCAGAGACCAACGGGTGATATGATGGGGATATCACAGGCATCAGCATCCAGGGTACTGCACCAGTTCCTGGATGCCATGTCAGCACATGTCAGTGATCATGTATATTTCCCCAATCCTGTGAGGTATTGGCCAGCAATACGCGTCTCTTCCAGCAAATAGCGGAATACCCTGAGGTAGTGGGTGCAATAGACTGCACTCATATACGCATCAAAGCACCAGCTGGTGAGTGGGTTAGGGCCTACATTAACCGCAAGGGCTTCCCCTCCATCAATTGCCAGGTCATGTGTGATGCCCAGGGCATAATAATGAATGTGTGTGCTGGCTGCCCTGGAAGCTATCAATATTCCCATATCTGGCATTTGACGCAGCTGTACCAGACATTTTCCAATGGGGACATCCCACATGGTCACTTAGTGGGGGATGCTGGCTACTCACTGGAGCTGTGGCTGATGACACCCATCAGAAATGCACACACACCTGAGCAAGAACGCCATAATGAGGGACATGCACAAACACGAAATGTAATCGAGCATGGGCTTGGGCTGCTCAAGTCATGGTTCCGGTGCCTGGGCACATCTGGTGTAGCCTTGCAGTGCTCACCAACTGCATGTACCCAAGTTGTCATGGTATGTGCTATGCTACATAATATGATTCTGCGAAAACAGCTGCAGCAGGACCAGCATAGGGCTGGGCCAAACAGCCCCCCACCATTGCCAAGCCAATCACAGGCAGAGCATGACTCGGAGGAGGAACAACCTGAGCCTGCCCCAGTAGGCAGAAGGAGGAGTGCCCAGTATGCCTTGGCCTTGGCAAAGCGGCAACGCATAGCACATACACTGGCTCAGTAGGAACCCAGGAAATTATACCTCTCTCTGACTCACACATATAGTAAAAGGGATGCCTAAGTTGACACAACCTGCTATCAAACATGTACAGGGAGTGTAGTATGTGCATCCAACATAGACAGTCCTGCAGCACCACCTGAGGCATGATTGCCATGTGTTAAGCAATGTAACACCATGTAGTATATGCAAACTTGATGACCCTGACTAACATCCTACCCTCACCAAGCATGATGCCACAATATGAAGATGAGATGATCAATTACAATAATTGGCTTAAGTATTGCTGTTAGTCAAAGGGGATCCAATGCGTGCCAGCCTGGGATGACATGCTGAGCAAGACACGATGCTCCACCTGCTAGGGATGGCATGCACCTATAAGTCCTGACCTTTAGGATACTGGCAAAGGCTGTTGTCACCCCCACTGTGCCTTGAATAGGTAAGGCTCAAAACACAAACCCACCTCCATAGGTATCACAAGGGATAAGAACCTAGATGTAATGCTACCCAATGCCAGATGTCTAAACTGCAAGATGCATGCAGTCTAAACTCCCCTCAGCATGGAGAATGTTGATATCTGCCCTGTAACAGAAAAATGTGTTAAGGCTCACAAGAGCACCCTAACACTACCAGGGTACACCTCATACCATGCTTTACAGCCCCAAAACATGGAATAAACTACAAAAGGAGGGTGAGTAGCAATAATTGTCAAGGATAACCACACCCCCATGTTGGTACCACAACAAGAAGCAGCATGGACTATCCATGGTCAAGTAACAGTGGCTAAGACTGCCTGCCAGTTTGTAGCCTGCTACAGACTACCCTCCTAATGCCAGGAACTGCACTTGGCCTACGTTGGAACACATGGAAATATCAAGCTCTCCAAACAACATTATATTGGGTGACTGAAAATACTCAAACATAGACTGGGAGCATTATTCCAGCTCCAACACCCTAGGCCAAAGGTTTTTAGAATCCATAAACCAAAATGCTCAAGAACAACGTACCACTCCCACAAGAGGGGTAAGCATACTGGATGTGATAATCAGCAACATGGGCACTCTATGGCCAGATGAGAAGTGTATTCCTCACTGGTTAGATCAGACCATAGAGTAATCACACTGGATATTCACATCCTGACCACAGTCCCTGGCCAGAAAACCACAGTGAAAAACATGTGTAAAGGAAATGTTGCACTCCTCCAAACTGATGTGGAATCCATTAAAGGCCCTGTGCCTGTGGAAAATATGGGCCACACCTCAGAACCCTTTATAAATGCATTCTATGAACACAGTCAGGAATGCATGGATTATGCAATCCCAAATAAAACCAAGGCCCAATACCATACACGCAGGCATCTGGCATGGTGGACCACAGCCATTACCAAACCATGCAAGAGAATGAGGAAGCCACCACATGATAGAGCAAACCCAAAAAGGGAAGTAATCTCTGATCAGTATTATGGCAATAAAATATGGCCAATAATAAAATCCACTAAGGCCAGCTACAACAAGTTGAATCTGTGAATCTTGGGCAATGTTACACCTGCCCCATGTACACAGACAACCCCCTCCTCCCCACAAGAAATACAAATATATGCGAGCGATGCAAGCATGTCTCCAAACTGGAGGCTGAGCTCACTCAACTCAGTACTGGCTAAACTAGTCAGGAGGAGAAGGTAACCACACACACCACAAACCCACTCACATAGACCAATCACAACTGCAAACCAAATACATAAACACACAAAAACATTCCCAGAGGCTCTAATTAAAAACCATCAAATCAACAGAAGCCTCCAAAGCAGAAACCCAAGAAACCACCACCCCCAAACATAGCACATGCAACACATAGTGCACAAAGTCAGTGTGCCAAACAGTCACAGCCTGTAAGGATAAACAACATGCCTGATACACTTGTAATAGGTGACTCCATAGTCAGACACACTGATGTCCCGCTCACGTGACTGAACAAGGAAAAGGGTACAGTAAGCTGCCTGTAGGCTACTACAATCCGCCACATAACACAAGCATGCAGGTCACTCCAAATCAAGTACAAATATGGCTCAGTCATTGTCCATGCTGGTGTGAATGACCTGAGATGTACCTCTCTGGACTACATGTAAAGACACATAGAGGAGCTCTCCAATTATGTAGGCCAGGCCAGTATGACTCTGACCCTGAGCAGCATCCTACCCCCACCAAGAATGATGCCACAGTACAAACACAGAATGATCCGCTTTAACAATTGGCTCAATTACTGGTGTCATTCCAGTGGGATACAATGTGTGTCTGCTTGGGATGTCATGCTTGACAAGCCATGCTGCTTTGCCAGGGATGGCTTGCACCTGTCATCCCTGGGCGTCTGGATATTGGCTAAGGCTCTTGCCACCTCCATAGTGCCTTTTGTAGGCAAGGCTGAAAAGACAAACCCACCTCCCTAGAAAACATAAGTGGAAAAAACATAAGGGTAATGCTGCTCAATGCCAGAAGTCTAAACCTCAAGATGCATGCTCTCGAGGCCCTCCCCAGTATGGCGAACATCGATATCTGTGCAGTGATGGAAACCTGCATCATGGCTCTTGAGAGCACCCCAGCACTACGGCCCCAAAACCTGGACCAAACCACAAAAGGAGGAGGAGTATCCATATTCAGCAAAGGTACCCACATGTCCAGGTTAATGACAATGCATGAAGCATCAGAGACCATCCATGTGCAACTAACTGTAGGCAAAACTGCTGTACAATTTGTAGCATGCTACAGACACCCTCTCAGACCCAGGAACACCACTCAGCCTTCCTGAAGACACTGGAGAGTATGAATGTCTCCGCAAATACCAAACAAGGTACTCACAAATCACCACATAGGTGGCAATCCATTACGTATGGAAGAAGTAATCAGGGACCTAGGGACACAAGTAGACAGTAACCCCACATGCGACACTCACATTGCCAATGTGGCTAGGAAGACCACCTATATTGGCCACCTTATCATGAAAGGATTCACATCTACATCAAGAGAGGTCATTGTGCCCTTATACTCTTCTCTTATCAGGCCCATAATTGAGTACAATGCCCCATTTGGGATGTACCGTACCCGACACCTGCAGCAGTTAGAAAGACCTCAAAAGTACCTCACCAAAAGTATAAAGGGTCTCAAACATTTGTCATATGCTGCCTGGCTGACAACACCCCAGCTGTATGCAGTCACATACTGCATACTCAGAGACGATGTATACCCGATGTACAAGGTCATGCCCAATGCAGAATTGATGGACATGCTCCACCTCAGAAAATCCAAATCCATCAGAGCCGCGAGAGCGACAGATGTCAACCTCAACACATAAATAAATAGGATGTGCTGGAGGGACAGATTCATAACCCTGAGGCTCCCTACGCTCTGGAACAGAATCCCACTCCATGTTAGGCAGAGCCCCTCACTGACTCTGCAACAGGAATCTTGCCAAGTGGATGGGAGATCGTAGATTTATACTGGGGGCCTTCACTGTGTCACATCTAGACAGAGGCACAGTAAAGTAAACCGTAAATGGGCATAATATTCACATAGCAAGGGGTGGAGAAAGCCACACACACTCTGGCTAGGCTGATAAATGCCCTAAGGCAGATAGCCTAGTATGAACCTATGAAGATACAAATTGTACAGGACACTAAGGATAATCACAAGGCTTTCTTAACTGATGGTAGGAACCTTGTTGGGAATTCACAGATATGCTCTGAATTACCAAATATTACAAACAATACACCAAACCCACACACATTGCCAACATCCAACCTGACAGGTTCAGTGCAACCCCCCCCCCCTAAAATGACAAATATCTATCCCAGCAGAGTGCTGGCCCCCTGACATTGCAGATGCTGAGATAACAGCCAGCATCTTCAAAGCAAAACACACAGCATCAATGGTACGAGATGGTGTCCTAGGCTGTGTACAATGTGAACTCCAAGAAGAATGGAACACCAAATAACACTACTGCTCAATTTCTGCCTTACCACAGGATATGTACCCAAAGAGCAGTGTACAGCAACAGTGGTCCCTCTCCACAAAGGTGGTGCCTCAATGGATACTGCAAACTATCACCCCAGAATCCTGACAAGCTTTGTCTGCAAAGCTATGGAAAGGATCATCATGGACCTCAGAAATAAAGATATTGGGGACCTACAGACACTGGACCCTACCCAGCGTGGCTTTCTTAAGGGCAGATCCTGCCCCTTAAACATGTTTGACTCATTTGAAACAGTCATCAAGGCCATTGATGAGGGGAATATGGTCCACACAGCCTATCTGGACCTTGCAAAAGCCTTCCATACAATACCCCACGTGTTAATTATGGATAAACTCACCAGCTTAAATATAAACCCCTATGTCAGTAGATGTGTTGCAAACCAGCCCAAGGACAGAACTGACATGGTCAGAAATTCTGCAGCCATGTCAGACTACAAACCAGCTACAACTGGCATCCCACAAGGCTCTGTCCTGGGACCTCCCTTGTTTGGTATATATTTCCCATAGGTACAGACCAACATGGAAGGACTGTGTCTGAACAAGTTTGCAGAGGACTACAAACTGGGCACCATATCTGACCCTCCAGCTGATACAAGCATCCTACAAAAGGGACACATAGAAACAGACAACTGGTGCCAGAGCCATGTCATAAAGCTAATTGCAGAAAGGTGTATAGTCATCCCCTGTGGATAAACAGTAAGTGCTCACCAATTACCACATAGGTGTTAACCCATTAAGTACTTTAGAAGTAATAAGAGACCTGGGGACACAATTTGATAGATATCTTGCATTTGACAACCATGTGGCTGTAGTGGTTACAGAAACATACCATATACCCACCAAATCACAAAGGTAGTCAGATCTAGATCAGGGGAGGTCATCGTGCCTCTTCAGTCATCCTTCATCAGCCTCACAATTGAGTACAATGGTCCCTGTGGGATGTACCTCAGCAGACACCTCCAGCAACTGGAAAGACCCCAAAAGTACCTCACCAGGAGGATCAAAGAGCTCAAACAGATGCCATGTGTTGCCTGATTAAACAGACTGCAGCTCCACACAGTGCCATACTGCCTGCCCAGAGGCAATCTGTGCCTGATGTATAAAGCCATGTCCAAGCTGGAATCACTGAACATGCTGCACCTTGTACAATCTGAATGGCAGTGAGCTATGCACATGAGAGACCTGAACCCCAGCACTGACATACATAGGACATGCTGTAGTGATTGATCCATAACCAAGAAGCTCCCTCCACTCTTGAGTAAACTCCCAGTACAGGTTAGCCAGAGAGTCCCTCATTGACTCTCCTCAACAGGAATCTTGATTTATGGATGGGAGATGGTAGGTTTACCCAGGGTATCACTATTATGTCACGGGTAGACAGAGGCACAGTATACTAACCTTGAAATATGTCATGTCAAAATCCAGTTACAATGTGTGTTGAAGGACAAACACACTCTCTGACTAGCAGTAGAAATGGCCTAGGGCACATCACTAGAGTTTGTCAATGTCCACCCAAGTTGTGGAATACACTACCAATGTTGGACAAGCCTGGTTTAAGTAGTCCATATCCAAACAAAATGCAGCATGGTCATATGTGCACAACTGGCCCTTAACCAGTCTGGTGTGCTCACTATGAATATTTAAAGCAGTGATAGGACTGAAACCCAGGATACTGTCCACCACAGTGAAAGTACTGAACCAGTACACTATACGATATTACAGTGTTTGGTCAGTATGAAAGGATGTTGACAATTGTATGCAAACTATCCCATGGAAACCCTGCAGGCACAGTATAATCCCTGTCGGGTTCAGACACAAAGCAGTTGGGCAGTATGTACACAACATGACTCCCAACACACAACTATAAATGTGAAATATTGTTGAAGTTCACACACAACCACAAATGTGGTGGACTGCAGATTTCAACATATGGAAAGCACAAACTGGGCATGCTCGCACACTTTGATAAATGAGACATATATCAGGCAACAAGCCATGGAATGCCTGAACTGGGCATGCTCACACACTTAGGCCATGTCTCAGTTTAGCAGTTGGCCACACATATCTGGCATTTGCATGTGTTAATCCAGGAACCAACCACAATACAGCAATCTGCCCAGTGCACACAGTTAAATGACTACAGAGACATAAGTTAAATAGTGGATCCCTCTCATATTCAAACATCTTCCACAAATACACAAGTTGTACATAGAAACAGGGAAAGCTATGGCAATAAAGACCTGCAAACAGTCTATCAGCAACAAATATTGTGCACCTGGAAATTAAACATATGGGTGTAGAGGTCAATACTAGGCTGTTTGCCCTAGGGAATACAAGCTTAGCCAGAGTGTGCTTGGCATCTGCCTCCCCAGTACAGTAGGCTACTGTGCCTCTGTAAAGTAGGTCACAGAAGGCACCATTTAAGGCTAGTGTGCTGTGCCTCTGTCAAGCAGGGACACAGTGGAGATCCCAGGGGTTGAATTTGCAATGTCACATCCATGTGGCTGGTGTTTGCTGGAAGATGGTTGGCAAGGACTTATAACAGTAATTGGGTGTCAATTACTGACTGAGGGGAGCCTTATCTGCAGTGTCTGGACAATGTCACTGTCAACACCTTGACGTGATGAGTTTGAGGGATTGAAGTGTCGTGCTAATACTGTTCAGAGGCATCCTCCCTCTGTGGGATATTGCTCTGTAATGTATTAGCTCCCTCCTTCTGTTGTACAGCTTATATATGTCTGGTGTACACCAGACAGGTCTCCTGTTGTAGAGGAGTCATGGGTTTATTTGGGATAGCATGATCAATGCAAACCTTCCAGATGCTCATAGAATGCTATTGTCAAGGATTATGCAGAGTGGCCTGTATAATCCCCCAGCATGGGTCCTTTGAAGTCTTCCACCCCAGTCTTCACAAGTGCAAAGTCTGCTTTTGATAAATACTTTGTTTGCAGTGACTTCCTTGTCTGGGGGTGGGGATGGGATATGGATGTCCAGGGAAAGTTGGGTATGGTCAGATATTAACAATGGTGGTCTACCTCTAGTGTGGAACATACAGTCCCCATGTTGCAGATGGTCAGGTCCAATATGTATTCCCCCTTGTGGCTGTGGTGAGTGGTCCTGCCATAGCACATGGATTCACAAATTGTAGTGGCTGTAGGGTGAAGTTGTTGAGGCCTGAGTATTTCCCTCACACAATATACCTGTACCTGACGTCAACCACTGTAATGGTGTATGTGAACACCTTCATATCCTACACTGTTCCCAGGGAAGCAAAGTGTGCGTCCTGGATATGGGAGGGGTGGTCTGAACTGGTTGTGTTGTGTGTTACAGGTCCTGTGGTCACGAAGCATGGTATAAAACATAACCTGGCAGTGCTGATGTGCATATCTGACCCTGAAGTAGGCGGCTCTTAATGCATATATATGCTATCCCCCTAACTGACAGATAGTAATAGCTGTACATACTTATATATAAATAATGATGTCAGCACCCTATAAATACTGCAGGAGAAATGCCAGTACCCAGTAATTCGAATCGTGCGCTCCGCTAATGCATCTCTCCCAAGTATCATAATATAGTTTGATAGGGGTTTGAATCCTGCAAATGCTCAGTGTGTGTGTTTGGGGGAGGGGGTTAGTGTGTGTGCAATTCTGTGTGAAAGAAATGTCCCTTTTGGCAACTAGAAGAACACACTGTATGATGCACATTCCTCTTTCTAAACACTGATGATGTCAGCACCCTATAAGTACAGCAGGAGAAGAGTAACCTCCCAGTAATGAGAAAAGCGCGCGCTGCTAATATGTTTCTCAAGTGTCATAACATAATTAGGTAGGGGTTTGAATCCTGCAAATGCTCATTGTTTGGGTGAGGGGGGTTAGTGTGTGTGCAATTCTGTGTGAAAGAAATGTCCCTTTTGGCAACTAGAAGAACACACTGCATGATGCACATTCCTCTTTCTAAACACTGATGATGTCAGCACCCTATAAGTACAGCAGGAGAAGGAAAACCTCCCATTAATTTGAATAGCGTGCTCCACTAATGCGTCTCTCCCAAGTGTCATAACCATAATTAGGTAGGGATTTGAGTCCTGTAAATGCTCAGTGTGTGTGTGTTTGGGTGAGGTGGGTTAGTGTGTGTGCAATTCTGTGTGAATAAAATGTGTCGTTTGGCAACTAGAAGAACACACTGCATGATGCACATTCCTCTTTCTAAACACTGATGATGTCAGCACCCTATAAGTACAGCAGGAGAAGAGTAACCTCCCAGTAATGAGAAAAGCGCGCGCTGCTAATATGTTTCTCAAGTGTCATAACATAATTAGGTAGGGGTTTGAATCCTGCAAATGCTCATTGTTTGGGTGAGGGGGGGTTAGTGTGTGTGCAATTCTGTGTGAAAGAAATGTCCCTTTTTGGCAACTAGAAGAACACACTGCATGATGCACATTCCTCTTTCTAAACACTGATGATGTCAGCACCCTATAAGTACAGCAGGAGAAGGAAAACCTCCCATTAATTTGAATAGCGTGCTCCACTAATGCGTCTCTCCCAAGTGTCATAACCATAATAAGGTAGGGGTTTGAGTCCTGTAAATGCTCAGTGTGTGTGTGTTTGGGTGAGGTGGGTTAGTGTGTGTGCAATTCTGTGTGAATAAAATGAGTCTTTTGGCAACTAGAAGAACACACTGCATGATGCACATTCCTCTTTCTAAACACTGATGATGTCAGCACCCTATAAGTACAGCAGGAGAAGGGAAACCTCCCAGTAATGCGAATAGCGTGCTCTGCTAATGCGTCTTTCTCAAGTGTCATAACATATGTAGGTAGGGTTTTGAATCTTACAAATGCCATGTGTGTTTTTGTCACACAGTTTGTCCATGTGTGTGGGGTGTTGCTCTTAATATTGTATGACATAGATCATATCAGTAATGTCAATGCACACATGAGGTATGTGTGCGCCACATAGACATATGTACCTGTGACCTTAAATAGTTCCCATGTGTGAAGCCTGCCTCATGTGAATACATGTAATTTGCATTACACAACTTTATGACTGTGGTTTTCTGTGCAGGGGCTGAATTTGGTATGTGAATATACAGTGAGAGTAGTCTATGGTGTCATCTTACCAGCGAGGGATACACTTCTGGTCTGGAGCATATAGTCCACATGTTGGTGATGAACAGGTCAGCATGTTTTCCCCTCTTGTGGGAGTGGTAACAAGTTGTGCCATAGCAATTGAGTGTATGGATTCTAGGAACTTTACACCTAAAGTGTTGGAGCTACAGTAATGCTCCCAGTCTATGTGTGGGTAAATGAAGCTGCCCAATATATTGTTATTTGGAGACACCTGCAGATATTCATGTATTCTTAAGTAGGCCAAGTGGGTTACCTGGGTTTGGGAGTGTGGTGTGTGCCAGGCTATGAACTGGATAGTCTCTGATGTTTCGTGCTGTGCCACCAACCTGGAGGTGTGTGTATCTTTGATGAATATTGATACTCACCCTCCTGTTCTGTTTCGGTGCAAGTTTTGGGGCCGACAAGCATGGTATGAGGTATAACCTGCCAGTGCTGGGGTGCTTTTGGGGGCCTTGAACCAGGATTCTGTTAATGCACAAATATTGATGTTCTCCATGCTAAGGACAGTTTCCAGTGCATGCATCTTGAGGTTTACACTGCTGGCGTTGAGTAGCATTACTATTAGTTTCCTATCCCTTGTGATACCTATGGAGGTGGTCTTGTCTTTTGAACCTTGCCTAAAAAAGGCACTATGGGTGTATCAAGAGCCTTTGCCAAAATCCGAAAGCCCATGGGTGACAGGTGCAAGCCATCCCTAGCAAAGCATTGTGGCTTGTCGAGCATGTCATCCAAGGCTGACAGGCATTGGATCCCCTTTGAATGACACTGAAACATAAGCCAATAGTCGAAATTGATCATCTTGTCTACATATTGTGGCATCACTCTTGGTGAGGGTAAAATGCTACTCAAGGTCAGGGTCATACCAGTCTGGGCCACATGCTCAGAGAGCTCCTCTATGTCTCTTATGATGTAGTCCAGGGAGGTACATCTCAGGTCATTCACACTGGCATGGACACTGACTGAGTCATATTTGTACATGCCTTGAAGTGACCTGTGTGCTTGTGTTATGTGGCAGATCATAGCGCCCAACAGGCATCTCACCGTGACCTTCTCCTTGTTCAGCCTGTTGAGCGGGACATCAGTGTACCTGACGATAGCGGCACCTATCACAAGTGTAGCAGGTGTGTTGTTTAGCCTTACGTGCTGTGACTGTTCAGCACACTGGCTTTGTGAGCTATGTGTTGCGCGCATTCTTTTCTGGGGTAGCGGTTGCTTGTGTGTCTGCTTTGGAGGTGTCTGCTGCTTAGGCAGACCTTTATTTAGAGACTCCGAGTATGTTTTTGTGTGTTTATTTGTTTGGATTGCTGTCGTGGTAGGTCTATGTGAGACTGGAATTGTAGTGACTGTGGTTTCCTTCTCCTCCTGACAGGTTTTGCCAGTACTGAGTTGAGAGAGCTTAGCCTGCAGTTTGGTTATATGGTTGCATCTCTCACATGTGTTGGAATTTGTTGGGAGGAGGAGAGGGTTGTCTGTGTACATGAGGCAGTTGTAACATTGCCTCTAGATTCCCAGATTCACCAGCTGGACCGGGGAGGAGATTGACAACTGACCATTGAACATGCTAGGATAGTATTGAGAATTCCTTTATAATTAACAACAAAAAGGGCCAATGGGAAACAAGGTACACAAGGTGAGTTTGTGAGGGTGTAGTGCTTTTAATTTGTTAGTGCTGGCATATATAAATGCTTTTGTGAGCAAGTGCCAGGTAACTCAAATGCAATGTGTTACAGGTAACTTAATTGCATAAATGACAAACACTAACTTTCTGTCAAGTGAAACAAGGACATACGTACAATAAGCAATGCACATGTCACTAGGGATCCACAGAGGCACTGTAAAGCTGCATTTCAGGTAGAATTAGTGTTTCAGGGAAATAAGCAAACAAGCATACAAACAAAGCTACATTCAGCAGACATGGATCTAGTCTATGCTACAGCAAACAAGGTGTACCATTTTCAGTAAGAAAAAGTTCAAATATGCAGGCACTATAAGCCTTTAGCCAGAAATTCCCAGCTGGAGACATGTCCCTGCTGGGACTGTCCAGAGCCACGTGCACGTGGTCTCCTAGGGTGGTCTGATGACAGCACAGACCCAGCATTGCTGGGGCTGGTACTGGCACTATGGGAGCAGCCACGGGTTTGTTGCCGTCCACGACGACAGCCAGCTGCTGCTGTTGCTGGCATTTGCCCACATCGATGCCTCATCTGTCCTGTGTTGCCCTGGCTCATGGACATGTAGTTGTGGAACAGATCTAATGTGTCCCCCCAACGTCTGTCAATGACCTCGGTGAAATTATGGATGGCAGCCGCAACGTCATGCATAGTGTCATTCATAGCAGTGCAATGTGCTCTCAGCTCCCTCAGACGCTCTCTGGTGTACCGTTCCATACGTGACTGTGCCTGCATTACAGCCCGGAACATAGCTGAGGTTGAAATACCTCTGTGGGCATGTCTGACAGGGGCAGTACGGCCACGGATGCTCCCACGAGAACCCCTGGACATCTGCCTGTGTGGTACCATGTCAGGACTCTGGCCATGGCTGCTGTGAGGGGATGCATGTGCCACTGATACCACATTACCCAGGTCAATGCCCACTGTATGCTGTCCATCACCTAGTGATATTGGTGACAATGGATGTATTGGCAGGATGACTGTGCGCATTGATGGGGTTGACAGCTGTGTACTGTTGATTGGCTGATCAACAATGGACCCTGGCACACCTCCCTGTGCCATTACACAGGTATCATCATTATCACTATCCCCAGCAGCAGATTCAGGTTCCCTGCTGCACACCACCAGAGCAGCACCAGAACCTCTGAGAAGAAGACAGGAAACACAGTTTACAATGTGTACACAATGTTACCACACATGCACACATGCACACATGCACACATGGGCACATGCACACATGGGCACAAGGGCACATGCACATATGCACACATGTGCACATGCACACATGCGCACATGCACACATGCGCACATGCACAAATGGGCACATGCACACATGCACACATGTACACATGCACACATGGGCACATGCACACATGCACACATGGGCACATGCACACATGCACACATGCACACATACACACATGGGCACATGCACACATGGGCACATGCACACATGCACACATGCACACTCCTCAGTACATGAGATACAAACACACAGACACACCTGCAATCACACACATAGCAATACCATTTTAGGGTATTATTACTATTACTATCATTAGTATTAAAGGATTGCTATTACACACTCACCAGCATGGATTGGCTGCCTTGCTGTTACATCAGAGGGACCTGCACAAATAAGGCATTCATTATCAGTGGGTACAACTGTGCCATTGATACTGTGAGTATGATACAGTTCAGTAGTACAACAGTTGGCTTTCACAGGTCTACTGCCAATATTGAGAATATCACTCTTGCACAATAATTACCAGGATAACAGCTACAAACACAGTACACACCTCACACATGCATAAACTACCAGTGTAGAGAACAGTCAACTATAGATATGGCATGTTACCTGCACGCTCCAAGTCCTCCTGCTGGGTGGCTCCAGCCTCCATCATTACACATGTGTGCCGATGTTGTTGTTGTTGGGCTGGAACCACAACACTTAGGAAAAGCCCATCCAGTCTGGTGAGGGGGGTGTATAGCCACCCCACCACCTGTGGCAAGCTGTTGCCTGTGGATATCAGACACACGCTGACGGACATTTCTAATTAAATCACTGCAGTGATGGCATACCTGCTCATATGTCCGGTTGTGCATGCCTATATCATTTACCCAACGGACAAGGTCTTGCCACAGTGCAGCCCTCTCCTGCTGGTTCTAGCTGGTGCGGGAAAAGAGTGTGGCAAAATCCCGCACCAGGCTCTGGTGTATCTCCTCTTCCTCTGCAGCAGAGTACATGGGATTGCGCTGGTGCACCATTGCCCTGGAAGGAAAAAAAAAATGTGAGCAAGTGATATGGCACACATAATACTCTACTGTAGTGATATCACTGAACTGCCATATATAGCATCTGTCTGTCTATTGGGGGATACACATGTAAATGACCACATATCAGTGCTCAGCCGACAACTCTGTGACAGTGCCTGGCACACTCCATACAACAAACAAGTATACTCCAGCAGTCGGCACACTGTTTGAGGTCCAATGCACAGCCTCACACTGGGGGTTTGTATCAAGGTAATGCATGGGGAACATTGTCAACCCATGCAATGCATGCAATGCACAGTACAAATGTCACTGGTAATGCACCGTAGTCTTTGTTGCCATAACCATACCTACACCATAGTCACATACAGGGAACCTAAGCACAACATATGGCAATGTAGTATGTTTGTAACTCAATACCTGACACATCTTTCTCTGGCCTCACACCAAGGACACACACTACAATGACAGACACAAAGTCATGCTGAGCAATCACACCATTACAGACCTTGCACACAGTCAGTGGCACACTCATTTCACCTCACATAGTTGGTATTGCAATGAGTACATGTGTGTGTGCATTGTGTCATAGGCAGGTAGTATGCTATTGGGCCTGAGCCTACAGCAGCATACTGTTATGCTACCCTGCCCCTTGGGACACATGTAATGTAATTGTACTTGCTCCTGTCAAACAGTTACACAGGGTGACTCATATGGCGTACTACCTATCTGCACAACATTCAACAGGGGTATGTCTGACATCTACTAATGGAGAGCCTTGCTTCTTAATGCTGGGTGGTTTACTCCAGGGTATGGCTTATTTGTGGGTAGGAACCTGTACCGCCACCATGTGCTCTTTACTGTGGTGCCAAGGATGACAGACATAGGTATTTTATGCTGGGGATATTGTGTTACCATGGTTGCTGGACAACTGTTATGGGTGTGACTTAACTATGTATATCCAGTAGTGGTAACCTCTGTGTAGGTAGTTTGAGAGGCACTCTATCTGTGGTTTTGTCAGTCACTCTGCATAGGTAATGTGTTTGAGGGCATTATCACTGTTTGTTAGGTATGACTGTGTCCTTCTCCCTTTCTGTAGTTGTCATAGGAGGTACATACCATGTAGGACATTGTGAGGTGTAGAGGGGTACAGTGACCTACAGTTCACTAGCTGACACACCATTTCTGCTGACATGTACCATGTACAGGTATTACAAGACTGGTGTGCCACAGTGAATATCAAAGGGGAGGCTATTGTACACTTGTTTCCCATGTTCCCTCCTGACACATCCAGTAGTAGGCAGGCAACCACATATGTGGTGGTTAGTGGTGTAAGTGTTTTGGAATGGGATATGGTACTCCTGTATCCACACTGGTGTTCAGTGCATGCCTTTGTCACCAGGCACCTGTTGCAATACATCTGCACACATGTGCCTCTCTCAGGAGATATATATATATATATATATATATATATATATATATATATATATATATATATATATATATATATATATATATATATATCTATAGAGAGAGGGGGGGTTGAGAGATAGAGAGAGAGATATTCATATACATACATGTCTGTAGACATTCATATCTGTCTGTATATGTGTATGTATATATATATATCTATATATGTATGTGTCTATTACATAATATATGTATATACATATTCTATCCATCTATCTATATATGTTCATAGCTTCATAGGTTCATAGGTAGGTACTAGGCTATCGGCCCTAGGGCTCATACAAGCCTAGCCAATAAATGTACCCTGGCTTTCGCCACCCAAGAAAAGTATTTTCCTATGACCCTGTCGAGCAGAGCCACAGAAGTGATCCCCGGGGTGAATTTCCCATTTCCCATCCAATCATCAAGATCTTTCTTGAAGACTGCTAATGAGGAGCTCTGTTTGACATAGATAGGTAATCTGTTCCTGAGTATGGGAAGTGTCTGGAACAGGACTCTATCCCTCCAGCATGTTCTGTTTATTGTGGTGACAAGGTTAAGTTCCCTAGAGTGTGTAGCTCAGAGGGATTGGGATTTCTTTAAGTGGAGCATGTCCAACAGCTCTGGGTTTGACATAGCTGTGTATGTTAGGCAGAGATAACCCCTGAGTAGGCGATATGCCATGGAGTCAAGCTGTAGTTTTTTGAGACGGTCTGCATAGGGCATCTGTTTGAGGCCAGTAATCCTCTTTGTGAGGTATTTCTGTGGTCTTTCCAGTTATTGTAGTTGTCCTGTGTTGTACATACCAAAAGGGGCATTGTACTCTATAATGGGTCTAATAAGTGATGAGTGGAGGGGAACAATGACCTCTTTTTTCTGGATGGGAATCCTTTTGTGATGAGATGAGCCATGTAGAAGGATTTCCCGACCACGGTGGCGATGTGATTATCAAAGGAGAGACTACTGTCCACCTGTGTCCCAAGGTCTCTTATCACATTTTTGGCATTGAGTAGACTACCAGCTATGTGGTAGTTCATGGGTACAGAGTTTTTACCAAAGGGGATGACAATACACATTTTGGCATTGAGCTTCAGGCCATGGCTTTGACACCAGGTATCTGTCTCAGTGAGGCCTTTTTGTATTTTTCCCACATTGTTAGGAGTTGCGATTATGGCTCCTAGTTGGCAGTCATCTGCAAACTTTGCTAGCCAAAGACCTTCTGTGTTGGCCTGCACTTCAGAGAAGTAGATACCAAACAGGAGAGGACCCAGGACTGAACCCTGTGGTACTCCACTTGTCACTGGTCTGATGTCAGATTTGGAATACGCTACTTTCACAGTGTGGGTCCTGTCCGTGAGCCAATTGGCAACCCATCTTATGACATAGGGATTTATACCTAGTTTAGTGTGCTTATCTATAATTCCAGAGTGGGGGATGGTGTTGAAAGCCTTGGGGAGATCTACATAAGCTGTGTGAACCATTTTACCATCATCTATGGCTTTGGTGACTGCTTCAAAGAAGTCAATCAGGTTTAGGAGACATGATCTGCCTTTTACAAATCCAAACTGAGTAGGCTCCAGAGTTTGGAGATTACCAGTGTCTTTGCTTATGAGTTCCATGATGATACGTTCCATGGCCTTGCAGACCAGGCTTGTCAGGCTAATGGGGCGGTAGTTACCGTGGTCCGTCGTGGCTCCCCCTTTGTGGAATGGGATAAGAGTCGTGGTGCGCCATTCAGTGGGTACAAAGCCTGAGGTGAGGCTATGATTGAACATGGTAATGAGGTAGGGTGACAGTTCATTCAGTAGTTCATGTAGAACGCAGCCTGAGATATTGTCAGTTCCCATGGATGCTGTGTTCTTGGCTTTGGAGAGTGTGTTTTTTACCTGTGCAGCTGTGATTATAGGAACTTTGCATTCTTCCAGAATAGAGATGGGCCCTCTAGGGGGTGAGAGGGGGGTAAAGTTAGCACTGAACCTTTCTGCCAGGATGTTGGCAATATCAGTTGGTTCTGTATATTTAGTGCTATTATGCTGTAACTCAGAGCAGATCTGAGTGTTCCCATTTAGATTCTTGACATAGCTATATAATGCTTTGTGGTTGTCTTTAGAGTCAGTGGCAATTTTGTTTTCGTAACTAGCTTTGGAGGATTTTATGAGGGATCTCAGCTTCTTACTGAGGTTGACCAGGGAGTTCCTCCAGTCATGGGAATTTACTTATTTTTGCAACAGTTTCTTTCTTCTGTTGTAGAGTTTGTTTATGGCAGAGGACCACCAGACTGGCTTCCTTTGTCTGAAGGATGACATCTTGGTTCTATTAGGGATAGCATGATCCATGCACTCGTGTAAGTGCTTATACAGTGCATTTGTGTAGGATTTGGCAGTCATACCTCTATTGTCCGTCTCCATGGGTGTCATGAAGTTTGCCACTTTTGTCTTAAGAAGTGTGAAGTTGGCTTTTGAGAAGTTTGTTATGATGGTTTCCCTAATTGGGGCTGGGGGTGGGATGTGGATGTCTAGGCTGATTACCTTGTGGTTGGATCTGACCAACAAGGAATTGACCTCTGGTGTGGAACACTGGTTTCCCATGTTGGTGATGACCAAGTCTGGGATATTGCTGCCCCTGGTGTGGGTGTGAATAAGTTGATCCAAGGCATTGGTATTTATGAATTCTAGAAAACGTTGAGCAAAAGAGTTGGTACAGGAGTAGTTTTTCCAGTTAATGGTGGGGTAGGTGAAATCGGCCATTATTAGGGTGTTGGGTTGTACCCAATACTTTCCAGTGTATCATGAAATGAGGGGTGTGAATCCTGGGGCATGGTGGGGGGTCTGTAGCAAGCCACAATTTGGATTGCGGTCTTGCCCAGAGTAAGTTGCACTTGGATAATCTCAGATGCATTATGCTGTGCAACTAGCCTGGAGGTGTGGATATCCTTAATGAATATGGACACGTCTCCACCTTTAGTACTTCTTTCTGGGTTAGGTGGCCAAAAGGTGTGGTATGAATTGAAGCCTGGTAATGCAGGGGTGCTCTCTGGAGCTTTGAACCAGGTCTCTGTCACGGCACAGATGTTACAGATGTCACCGTTTACGGTGGTGAATTTGTCATTTGAACCTTGCCTGACAAAGGCACTATAGGGGTGGCAAGAGTCTTTGCCAGTAGCCAGAATCCTAAGGGCGACAGGTGCAGGCCATCTCTGGCAAAGCATCGTGGACTGTCGATCATGTCGTCCCAGGCAGACAGATACTGGATCCCCTTAGAATGACACCAGAAGCTTAGCCAATTGTTGAAGTCAATCATTTTGTCGTTGTGCTGTGGTATCATTCTGGGTCTATCTATTTCTACATCCCTCTCTATCTATGTATACATATATATATATATATATATATATATATATATATATATATATATATACATACATATACATATAATATATATATATATATATATATATATATATATGTATATACCTTTTTATTTACACATACGAATACACACACTAACATACTGCTAAACATCCATTACTGTACAACCTACATTGTACGTTGCACTACAACCTACATTGATATGTGCACATAGCATCCTTCACATACATATGTATGTCCAGCCTTCACTAACAGTTGCAGTATGTCCCCTGCCTTATGACCATCTTCATATATATATATATATATATATATATATATATATATATATATATATATATATACAGACTGCTAACACATATGGAGGATTCACAGTATGTAGACTATTACATTATTAGTTTACATTACCTTTGTTTGACACTGCTGTTTGTGATGGCTTGCTGCTGGATAGCTTGCTGTTCTGTATTGTTTTATTTTCGGCTGTCTGTGTCTCTTTTTCATTTTTTTTGTTTTTCTCTCTCTCTCTCTCTCTCTGTCTCTTCCTCCGGATGTTGCAATGAAAGTATTGCATGTGTGGACGGGGAGTACAGGCTGCTTTTGTAGGTATATGCACATGTGCATGTGATGGCCTCTGCACCAATTGTTAACCAGCATTTGCTAATTGCATGCAGCCTGCTGTGTGGTAATTGCAGTTCTCACTGTGATTTCAGGACAGTGCTATAAAATGTTAGGTTAGGTAGGCATAGCCCTTTCAGATTTTCAAGGTGGGGACCATGCTGGTATGCTGTGGACACTGTTGTGTGAGTGTAAAGGTTGGTATGTCTCTCATATTTCGGGCTGTGTTGTAGGCACTGACATGCATGTTGTACTGACACCTGACTATTGCTTCCTCCAGTTTATTCTTCTCAGTGTGTATGTTAACTGACACCTAATAATACTAATACTGTTTAAATGGGAGTATGTGCTTTCCTGTTGGACTTGTGGAGTAACTGGTTTACAGCAGTGGCTCTTGCAATTTGTTGCTATGGCTTCACTATTTAGCCTTTACATTCACTCCTTGAAGGCCTGCTAGGTGTTTTTACTGGAATGTGTTGCTATGGCTTTCCTATTTTCCATTCACATTCACTCCTTGTAATGCTTGCTATATTTCTTTCAGCATCAAGTCCTTGTTTGTTGTGGTTTGGTGGTACTGCATGCAGTCTGGTCTGGCCAAGGTTTGGGGCTTGACACCTACAAGAGTATTTTATTTTGCTGCTGAGCAGTAGTGGTGCCTTGTACTTTGTACTAACAGTTATGGATAGCAGGCACATGCAGTGCTTATAAACTGCTATACTTTCCTTCTGTTATTAGTTGGATACCTCCTTTGATATTTGTGGGTTGTACATCTACATGTGGGTGTGCTTGTGGAAGCTATTCTACAGCTATTCACAAAGTGTGTGACAGCAGACAGAATGATATGCCTGTGAGTTTGTGACACTTGCAGGCCTCAGATACTCTCAGGTGTACCTTTTATCAGCCTCAGGAAATGGTTCATATCAATGGGATACACCTGTGATATATTTCAGATATTCTGCAGTTGTGACTGTTGGGTATTTTGAGCATGTGTATTAATGCACCATTTCTGACATGCAAGTAGTGCATACTTTCAGTAGTTGACAGTTACCATTACGTGGGATAAAACACCTTTCTGCCTACTGTTAGTACATTTCACAGGGAGTCAGTGGGGCACAGTTAACATTTGTTTTCAAATCAGGGACATCCCTGTAGATCAGTCACAGTTGCAAGGTCTGGCCTCTTACCTGTTCAAATATGGCAGTGTTTATCCTGCTCTGATAGTGTGTGTGGTTTGCAAGATGCTACTGTCACATTATTGCCTACTAGCTACCGACTAGCATGGCTGTTTCTCTTATCACACTAATGTTATAGAAATCCACAAGAATTGCCAGTAAAGATACAAGGACAGCTTTGTGTAATAGCCTTCCTATATTCCCTTTACATTCAGTCCTACTATTTCATGATATATTGCTTTCAGCACAAAGTTCTTGTATATCAGTCATGGCTTAGTGGTAAGTCATGCAGACTAGTGTTTCCAAGGTCCTGCGTTCGAGACTGACAGAGGAGTTTTATTTTGCTGCTGAGCAGACTACAGGCCTTGTCATTCAGAGTGACTAAGGCACTTTTAAGCAATTGTAAGCGGGTTAGTGCTGGTTTGTGCGGAGCTCACGCATGCACACTGTCACTTAGCAGCGCGCACACATGCTTAGCTAAGCGCACACAAGCGCACACCCGCTTACTACTGCTTAAAAGTGCTTACTCTCGTGCACACCTGCGCTAATTTCTTTGAAAGAAAAGAAAATGGGGAGATAGGAAAGTGGTGAAAAAGGGGGCACAAAGAGGGTAGGACAGTAGGAAAACAAGCTCGGGATTTGCAGGAAGGATGTAGGAAAGGCCCATAGCTGTCCATTTCGTTATCAGCAACAGCTGTGCATATGTCTGTAATTTGGTGTGAAATTTGAAACCTTCCACCGCTGAGAGAGGGGTGAGGACAACAAAATATGCTGTACAGCCAATTGTAATTACCACTTCACATGTCCAGCAGACATGTCTGCAAAATGGGCAGCTATGTATGGGGCATAATTTTTTTGCTGGAACAGAGTGCCCTGTTTTTATTTTTTTTCAGGTGAGAGTGGAATGTGAGGTACAGGAAGCAGGTATATTTGGAGAGGTAGGTAGGGGAGGTTAACAGACAAGACAAACAAGACACATACAGGGGTGGAGTATGATACATGTGGGGGGAAAACAATTGACGGGGATGGATGTTGGGATATCGCGAGCCCATGAGCCCACAGATGGCAACAGTGGAACTGAGATCCCCACCCATGGGCAGTTGCCACTGTGCCTTCACAGCCCAGGACGGGGATGTGCTGGGGGCTGTGTAGGATGGGCAGCAGGGACAACCGTGAGTTGTGCCACCCGAGCCTCAAGCTGGCGTAGGGGTTCAAGCACAGTATGCCTGATCTCGCTACGCACCACAGACCGGACACTTTGGAGGGTGAGTGGACGGTCTCCTCTGGCCACGCTTGCAGAGGGGGGATGAGCCCCATCCCCTACAGCGCTTCCACCCAAAGGTGGCACAGGGCCACCGGAGGAGGTTCTGGCCTGGGCACTAGTGCCAGGTGCACTCGCCAGCTGAGGTGAGAGAGGTGGGTCCACTGGAACCCGCCTTCCCTGTTGTCCTATGTTTAGAAATATTTTATGACATTTTGGGTTAGTAACAAACAATGCCATTCAAAATTAGTTGTAACAGCATGCATCAGTATTCCCATTAACTAAACACCCATGAATTCCAAACATTGAACAGCAAGCATAACACATGCATATTTTGAACAACAGTACACAATCCAACAGCATGCAGGGTCGATTGATGGCAACAGGCCATCAGGTTTGGATATGTGAACAGGGCAGATGCAGCAACGTGCGTGCAAATATGTTTGAACCAACAGGACAAATGTCCATAGGAATTAATTGTGAATACACATACCCAGTTTGTTGTGGAATGGCATTATTTGTGAATATAGGGTAGGGTGAAGAAATATTTCATTAACAACTTCAGCTACATATACATATGCTGTACATCTCTAGTAGTTGCAGATATATATACCTTACAGGTCTTAGTAGAGTTTCCTATATGTAACCTTAGGAATGTTGGTGATGGGACTATTACTGCTACATTAATATACATTGCATTTTTATTCATACACATTTCATATCTGGCTATGTTCAGGTACAGCATCCTGCTACATTTGATTTATATGGCTCTAGACAACTGTGGATGTTCATTACTTCATACAACCATACTATCTCCATATTGCAAGGGTACAGCAACATATCCAAATTGTGGGACAGACACATTCCAGCTTCAGTACTTTATTTCAAACATTTCACTTTTTGGTTGTGGCTGTGTCATTCATTTCATTATGTACTGACTGCAGTATACTTTATTCAGAAGTTATAACAGCTTTCTTGGTCGATTCATACCTCTTTCTCACACTCTCACTTGTTTTATTTTTACAATTCAAGATGGTACTTTATTCTAGGCATTATTAACATGTCATACTTGATTACAACAATCCTTTCCAACAGACTCACTTGTTTCATATGGCAGATTTTCAAAAGGGATGTATTTGACACATGTCTATTGTATTTAGCTTGTTTACCACTGATTTTCAGGCTGCAGCAGGTTATCTGATATTACACTTCAAGTGGGTAATCATTTCAGACTTGTTTACTTTTTATTTCTGGATTACAGGCTGCATCACTTATCTAATCATACAGTACTAGCAGAATTTTTCTTCTAGTGTTATTTGAACTTTATTAATATGTAACTACAGTGAACTATTTTACAAGCTGTCTCACGTATATTGTATAACAATTACAGAAATATAATTACTAACCTGCCTGGTGGCGCAACCGCTCCAGCCTATCACCATAGGCTCGCCAATTCACAGAACGCACACCTGCAGCTGTAATATAAATGAAGTAATATTGGAACATACATCTCCATAATATCAGCTAGGATAATTCCTTACATACATAATTACATGGATACTTACTCAGTAGTGGGGCATTGGGCATTTGCCGGGCCTCCTGGATCCAACGGTTCAGTTGGTCCTGCTTCCATCTCTTCAGGTCCGCATGGTGGTGATGGACCTGTTCACCAGTCCTTGGTATGCCTGTGGCACTGGTGAGATCACGTGCCAACCGGTTCCACGCCTCTGCCTTATATGCACCCCACAGAACCTGGCCCTGCATGAGTTGAGCCTCATGATCGTGGACTAGGAGCCAAACCATGTATTTGGACTCCTCAACACCCCACCTCTGTGCTCAAAAGCGACTACCCTCTCCTACACCTGCCATCCTGACTGCAAATAAGTTCCACAATAAGTTATGCTGTGTATTCCTGCCTATGGGGCTTATATATGCCGTTTTTCCCGCACTTATCTGTGATTGGCCATTTTGGAATTGTATCAGCTTCACAAAACCTGCTTTGTCATGCTTCTATTTCCATTCATTCCAATATATATGCTAATACTGCATTTTTCAGTACAGCTGTCATGCCTTAGTGGTTCAGTACTTTGACTAATATGAACAGTATCCTGGGTTCGAGCCTGGGCATTGCTTTTTTTTATTTTACTACTGTCTAGACAGGCTAGGAGGTGTGTCTGTTTAAAGGCGGCTTTGATACAGGTTGCTCAACGTTGCCCGCCAGTAAGCTGATTGGTGCGCTGCGCAGCTCCGCGCAAATGGGTTACGCTGGTTAATGCGTTATTTGGCTATGAGCACGCATATTATACTGTGAGAAATGTTGTGCAACTATGGGCACACACTTTCAGCATGTTAAAGCACTGCTCAACTTCGGGCACTCATATTACACCTGTTAAACCACTGGTCACCTACAGGCAAACATACTCAGCTTGTTAGAGCACTGCTCAGCTATGGGCACTTATAAATTATTTTATTTTTTTATTGTGTCAGATTTCTTCATAAAAACATGGCCCATTTTATTGCATTTTACTTAAATTATAATTGTATATATATATATATATATATATATATATATATATATATATATATATATATATATATGTCAGGGGATTGTTTCATGCTTATTTCACTAAAAATAAAAAATGATGTTGTTGGGGCTCAAACTGTGACTACCTCCTCTTTGGCCGACGTCTCTACCGCTACGCTATTGCTACTTGGCTTATTTTGCATATTTAGATCTTATATGCTTTTTCAATGACTGCTAACTGTGGCTGAGCGAAGGACACACCCGTGCAAACGAGCGCAATTACGGGCAAACATTTTTGAAGTTAAAAAAAAAATAAACTGTTCATTTTTACGTTTTACATTTCAGTTGGGTTATTAGTCTGTAGGGGCATGTGTGCTGTTGTGTTTCTTGACATTTCCGCGGACTCGCTCATGGGAGTTTCCTTTTGGGACTGTGATTCTTCTGGGGGCGTGTCCCTTTTCAGGACTCGCCTTGCGGACACGCCCCCTACATTGCTACATGGACCGTGTTAGCCTAGGGTGTGATTCAGCATGCCCTCATGAATATGCATGGCATGCTGACATCACCCCGTTTAACTGCAGCCTCCATGTAAGACTTGCTAACTCTTACACGGAGGCTTCGTGAATCCTGCAGACAGTCTTTGCATGTCTAAGAATACAGCCACAATTTGTAACACTCATAACATCAGCTGTTGATCAACAGTGTTTGGAAAGCAGTACCCATTTGTTTGAGTAGCATGTGCTGAGTGTTAGCTCAGCTTGTAAGGAAACAGGCCACCATGTCTGCATTTTGGTGTGCTGTGTATTCAAATCTGGAAAGGGGACACATGTATCTGATACTGTTATCTTGCGTTAATATACCCATAGCATTTATTTATAGAAACAATTTACACTTATTGCTATTAATGTATATTTTGAGTGCAGCTGTGAATAACTTGGTTATTTGTTGAATTCCTACTCATATAACTATAATGTCTAACATTGTTAACATCAGCTATTTAACTACAGTGCAGTGCATCTTGTTAAATACTGTTATATGTCTGAACAATTTTTTGATTGATATTGTATACTTTGTAAAAATACTACAAAGGTCTGTTTTCTCATGGATATTTTAAGTCAATAGTAGAGCAACATCATCCTGAAATTTTGAGGGACTGGCAAGGGTGACTAACAGTTGAAACGAAAAACAGAGAACATGTATGTATATTCCTACTGACGTGCAATTTAACAAGGAATAATGGTCCTCACACATACCTTTGTGTCCTTGATGTACAGCAACATGTATAGTTTTGTTCACAGAAGCTGTATGCTACATGACACTTTCACACTGCCTGAGGAATGTAGGCTTTACATTACTGTTAATGTATCTGAACACATTGATAACCTGAATGTATTTTCCTACTGTTTAGCTACATGAACAGCACATCTTCATACTTTGGAATCCAAATGCGAGGGCATTATTAATAGACCATCCGCCATCAATATGATGTCATAACATAAAGTCTTTCCACTGCCTGCAAAAGATGCTTGTTTCAGTTAAGATGTGTTAAGCAGGCAGGTAATTCTTAATGGTGGAGTGTGGATGTTGATTGTAGTTGCAAGTTTGAATCTCATGTCCTCCAATCTGTGTTCAAAGATGTTAAAACCTGAATATAAAAATGTTGACCTGTATTCTGCTTATCTAATATTCTGCAGAAAGAAATGTCTACAGATTGTGTTGAGACATGCATATCAGTGTTTTGGAGGGATACATTCTATTTTTTGTTTTAGGTGACAAGAAGTGCAGTTTGAACAGAGCCATGTGCACTGAGTGGATACGCTGGCTTGAGGATCAGTGTAGGGAGAGGGAGAGAGAGATAGAGAGAGGTATGTTTATTTTTTATGTATTTCAATGGTGCAGTGGTAGCGTTGTCGCCTCATAGCAAGACGTTCTGCCATTTGGTTCTCATCTGGAGCGCCTTCTGTGTGGAGTCTGCATGTCCTCCCCATGGTTGAGTAGAATTCAAAAGACATGCATGAATGGACATCGAGCTGACACCTCGGCACCATAAAAATCTACTGCCAATCATTAGCGGACAGGAGTTCCACTGTGGTGACCCCTAACTGGGAAAAGCCAAAAGAAAAAAAAAATAACTGAAATGCATCTTCCCCTGTTTTCAGGCCTGTATTTTTTTTTACAACAACATATTTATTGTTTAGAATGCAAGAATATCCATTTGCATCAGTAAGGTATTTGAAATCATCACATGGCAGCTGTGCTTATAACCCTGGATGAATTCTAATGATATTGGTTATTTTATGTATCTTTGCAATTTGTTCAGCACACGCTTTTATAAAATGTACTCCACAACATAAATGACAGTTGTTTTTGTGTATCTGTTACACATCTTTTAAGGTGGATGTTTTCCATACAAGTGCAAGTGCTTTGTCTAGTGTTTATACTGCATGGTTTAGTATGCTTGTATGTTTGGCTGTGTTGTTCTATGATTAAACTTTTGTGCATAGTTTGCCTATTCATAGTATGAATGGCTGTCTGCTGTATCAGTGTTTATACTGCTGTTTGCAGACTGTTTGGCATAGTCTTCAGTTCAACATTGGTACTGCATCTGCCTTAGGTACTTTGGGTATTTTTGTAGAAACACAGTTGCAGCCTAGGTTGACTGACACTTGAGCAGGTAACCATTTGATTGTGACAGTTCAGTATCAGCAAGCATATTCTATACTTTTTTTTCTGTGTACTGATTGCTGCTTGTTTTTGTAGATAGTGAATACAGATTAACACATACAATACTGTTATGAACAGATATATTAGATTATCATATGTCAGTAGTTGTGTTGATTGAACATATCAAATTGATTTAGTGTTCTACTCATTCTATTGATGTGTGTTTAGTCAAATCTCACGTCGCCTGTCTCAGAAGTTTGTCATATGGCTTGCCTGTTGTCCATAACATTGCAAAAAGACTTTCTCTTCATTTTAACAATGACACATTGTGGCTGCTTGTGTAAATCACTGAATGCATATGGTACAATATGTTGATTTGAGCAGTCAAACATTTTTAGAAATGTAATGAACCATGTGAAATGTGTGTATGTATGTGTGTGTGTGTGTGTGTGTGTGTGTGTGTGTGTGTGTGTGTGTGTGTGTGAGTGTCTAAGCATATAGCTTAGTTCAGAAAAGAACACTGTTGTCTTTTTAAGGAGTACTACATACATTGCTATAGGTAACTCTGTCCATAATGGATGTGTCTCAGTCCCTGTGAAAATGTTCATCATAATCCTATTGCATTGTGCTATGACATTCACGGGACTGTTCTGCATGATGGATATTTGCTTTTCTTTTCTGTTGTGTTTTGCAATTAATTTTTACAGAACATGGTACCTATGGACATTCTCCAATCTGAAAATGACAACTTGCACATTAGAAGCCATTGCCAGATTCTTCCAAAGATGATAGTGATGACAATGGTGATGATGGTGATGCTGAGGTACCTGGACCCACCCCTGCCTGAAACATCCTGCATACACCCTGGAGGAGACATTGACATATCCAGGATAGAGACATTTTTTGGGAGGAGATCCAGGAGGCCATAATCAATATGTTCTGAACACAACTGAGGGACACCATGGGGATCTTCTTTAAGGATATGGTATGGGCTATGCAGGATTTATTCAGAGTGATAGCGCATAAGATCATTCAGGAGTCAGATCCCCATTAGCCTGTTCCTCTGCTCATTTAGCATAGTCTGTTTCCTCCACTTGTGTTAAGTTGCCAACATGGTGATTGCTATTTCATTGATTAGGCTGTATATGTTCGCTTGTGCATGCATACTATCTATCTGGCATGGTTCTGTGTTATTATCATGTGACATTTACTTTGGTTTCAATGTGTGCATGGCATACATTAACAAAACACTTTCCACACACATGCAACTGTCCATGCATTGTGGCAGTTAACCTTCAGATATTGTTGCAATAGGTAGCCAGTAAACATGTATGTTACTGGGGCTACTGACAGACAACATATATTGGCCATACTCCATCACTAACTGTCTGATATGCCTTGGATTTCTGTTTTACCATATCTGGTATGTGCAATATACAGACATGTCATTTGACATATTTTTGGATAGCACTTGTCATAATGTGGTGTTGTGTCGCAGTTTGGCAATACTGATGCCATGTAGGATCATATACATGTATATCCTGCCTATGTACAGCTCTCCTTTGCTGACTGCATCAAACAGCAATGTTATGTTAATATGTACACGGTGTTACAGGTAACACATTCTTTCACAGTACATGTATATTGTATGTAGCATTTCCACACCTGTGACATAATGACATTGGTATACACCTTCCAGAAATAGTTGTACACATTAAATAAATGTACGTGTGCATGCACATAGTCAGATACATACTGGCACAGAAAGGTAGCTTTGACATGTGAGCATTTGGTGATTTACTGCTGATGTGCTGTAATGATGCTTACCAGGAGTGTCCTCTGCTCCATTATTAGCAGAGAGGTTGACATACACCTTTGTTTCTTTAGTTGACATTTTTACGACAGTATATATGTATGTGTGTATGTGCTTTTGATTTTTAGCTTGCTTACCAATGCATGTTGATGTGACATGACTATACATCATTGTGTATGTGTATTTTATACATGTTCAGTTCTTGGGGCATCAGCAATCCATCTAGCCATTTGACAATTGTTTTCCATTTGGTTAAATATATGTTCATGTGGCTTCTACAGCACCCTGTATGCTTTACACATGCATTTGCACTGTGTCAGCTTACTGTGTTCATCTCCCTCCCACCTTCATATTTCCCTATTATTTTTTGCAATTATGTTTGCCGCTGCTAAAACTACTGTCCATTGCCACTTATTAATCTGACAAAGTGAACATGTGAAACATGCATGCCCATTGTACAAAGCAGGGCATGTGCACTCAAGTTGCTGGCTAATGCTTGCAATATGTCCTTGTTCTCATTATAACTATGTGATACCCACTGTATTTTTTTTTTTTCATCCATGTGCACAACCTGCTATATTCATTATGCTGTACTGTTAATATTTTTGAACATATTATTACATGTCATTGGTGTATGTATGTGTATTGACCTTGATTCCATGTACATTCCATTTATGTCACTGACAGACATACATACACATTTACACGTGTGTTGCCTTTATTATTGCATATGTATGTAGCATACACACATTCCATTACAAGTTTGCTTTGGTTGTGTACACCTACTTTTGTTGTTGTCCTGCACTTCTACTGTTTGGCATTGTGCCTGGTTGTTTGCCTTTCAGATACATAGTTGTAGGTTTGGCTCTGTCCTCTGGAATTATCTACCAGTGTTGAACCTGTCTTTGCTCATTTGTGATGTTACTTGGCTTGCATGTGCACTACTGATGGACTAATTGGATTTGTGTATATTTATCCAATGTGTACTGTGATCTTACTTTATTACCCTGGAATACATATCTACTATTGTTCATCCACATCCAGGTATGACTGCTACACAGCTTGTGACATGTTGTAATGTGATAGTGCATAGGTACATACGTTTTTCTGCATTTCACCAAGGCAGGTATGCATCCCCACCCTGTTTCTCAACTTTCCATTGCATGTGTTGTGCAGTGTGCAGTCTGTGTAACTTAACTGTCCTTACTGTTTTTTTTTTTTTTCAAACCTTTGTCTGTCTTGTGTTGTGCTCTGTATTCTATGGGTATACCTGCTGTGATAACTCTCACCTCCTCTTTCCCAATGTTTTTCTATTCTTAAAATAATGGGGCCTAGTCCAACCAAAAAAAAAAAAAAGAGTCGCCCATGCCCGTCTGACTTTCCGTCAGATTTTCCTATTCCAACATCCATCTTGTGTGTCCCTCTTCTTTAGTTACACCCCACATCTTTTTTTCTATCTCACACTTTCCATGGGTGTGTGCATTACTTGTGTTCCCCACACATGTCCTGAACCCATTGTTAGCAACTGTGAACTATAGAGATGTGGTTGTAATTTCCTGTCTTCAATTTTTTATTACAAAATTTATGGATTCCATCTGAATCCATAAACACAAGCCAATATATTTTAGTGGTACATGTATTATGTAGATATTCAGAGATGTCTCTGAGTTTACTGTAAAGAGCTATATACATAGATATGTTACAAATAACCTTGTAGCTTTAAAGCACGTATTATATGTTAGTGGATGACATATAGAAATATGCGTAGTTGTCTGAGACATTTCTGTGTTTACTCCTACAAATATGTGTTACGAATGCCATGCAGCTTACATTGGGCATTTCTATTGTGCACCATTGTAGCTGCAGTACTCCATTGTGTTGTGAGTTATTCTGAGTTTCTTGTCATCCATTAACATATTACAATGTTATCCACATGTTTGCTGCTGATATCGGTGTAATGCATCAGATTCCATGAACTTTATGAAATCCAGCCGAATATTTCTGCTAATTTTCTCATAGCCTTCTCTACCCATATCATGTTTTTTATTATTGCCAAGTCATCTGACAAACTTAATAACAATGACTTCCTAACTCTTCCTAAATAATCTACCTTTGTATCACTCATTTCTTCTTCGACCTTCACTATTTCTGCATTCTTTATCCATCCAAACAAAACTGTACTCATGTGGCACCCTGACTTCATTCCCTTTTCTGTTTTTTATTCTCTTTCCTACTCACCCATGAACCAGTATTTTTATTCAAAAATCTACATGTCCTCTCTTTATAAATGTAATTGTTTTCCCTGATATTGCATACAATTTCATCACTTTCCACAAACTATAAAGTCTAACATTATCAAAGGCCTCCATTACATCTACTACTACTAACTTTACAAGTTATGCACATTTTTACTGCATAAAATTTATTTTCCCTCTTTTAAATATACTATTTTACAATTGCTACTATTTGTTTTATCTATTTTCTTTTACTCTATGTGCCCCTTCCCCAATTACTTCCTTTATTACTTTCTGAAACCCATCTCTCACTCTGCTCATCATTTCATAGGTTACATTTCCCAGTGTAACAGGTCTCCAATGTTTCCATTTTTTGCTTTTCATCCTTTTTTTGCATTAAAATGTAAATCCCATCGCATATTTCTTCATTATTTCATTCATTTTCAGGCTACTCATTCAGAACCTGAAAACATGTAGCTTTCCTTTTTATATTCAGTTCACCTTATCTATGCTATTTACTTTTTATACAGTTTTGTTTTTCCTTTCTATTGTCATATCCAACTCCTCTGTAGTTTTTTTTTCATACCTCTCAACCTCTTAGCACAAACAATCTGGACAAAGACTCATAGAATTGGGCGACAAAGGCCAAGAAATAGGGACAGATTTTTAATATTGTTCTTATAAACTTAGAAAGTTGCTAGAGTAACAGAATTTGTCTTAATGTGCATTTTTCTGAAGGATATTTATTTATTTATATATTTGAAGTTTGTTTACCAGGGTGGTGCATTGGGCCACGAGGAGCCCATTTTCAATGGAGTTCTCATGAAAAAAGCTCCAGAAATACAAATAGTGAAGAATAGTAAATAATAGAATTGCAAAATAACAAAATAACAGTTGCAAAATTTCTAAGTTACAAAACGCTTAATGAGACATTCCAAAAAAAAATCACAATGTTAACAATAGTTACAATAAACTGGCATTTGATGGAGCAAATGCATGAAAAAAAACATTATAAACAAATTTGAGGAAGTATAAAGGAGTGCCAGTTAATTCAGGAAATTATAGACTAAAGAGGCTATTGGCAGATATGTTTAATATAGGGAGAAATTGTAGTTAGGGATATTATGTAAGATGAGACCAGGAGCATTCCCATTGTGAGATTAGGAGTGAGTGAAGAAGAGTTTTTAAGATATAGAGACTGTTAGTGGTGTGGATAAGAGGTGGGAGAGAATTTCAGTGGCATGCTAAGCAGAAAGAAAGATGGTCGGGTAGGTTTATGTAGTTCTATTAGATTTTGGAAGTTGGATCATAGACATCTGTTAGGAAGATGTATTTTGAAAGTAGATGCAAGGAAGGGGCAGAGGTAGGGTTTAAAATAAGTTTGTGTGCTTGGATAAGTTGCATATAGGTAACATAATTGGGCAGTTCAAGCCAGTTCAGTTGGTGGAGGGAGATGCAATGATGGGTATTGAATCCGTGGCCAGTTGCATATTTTGAAAACTTTATAGTAACAGGAGGAGAGTTTTGATTTGAGGGAGGGTTGCAGATTGGTAAGGATAGAGGCACCATACAGGAGGGAAGGGATGAGATATGTTTTAGCAAGAACGAGTCTGGTGGAGGGAGAGATGAAACTGTAGTGGCGATAAAGCATTCATAGTTTCTGGTGAGTTTTTTTGATGTTTACCTGGAGATAGCTATCATATTTTAGTTGGTCGTCAATGAGGATTCCTAATAGTTTGGCAGTGGAGACTGTTTCAAGAGGAGTGTTATTTTTGCTGGTAATAGAGAAAGAGTTTGTATCTAGGGTAATACTTTAAAGGAGAAAAATAACATTAGTTTTCGTAGCATTTAGTGCTAGATGGTTTTCAAGCCTCCATTGTCATGTGGAGGAGAAGGCATCTTGGGTTAATTTTATTTGTGCAGAAGTGGAGGTTGCAGAACAGATTATTGTTGAGTCATCCACGTATTGGATGAGTTTAGCATTAGGGATGGCATGATAGAAAGTCATTAATGAAAATATTAAATAGAAGGGGGCCTAGAATTGAGCCTTGGGGCACACCTGTGAATGTGTTTTGGAATGGTAAAATAGCTTTTTTCCACTTAATTGCTTTTTGCCTGTTTGATAGGTGACTAGTGAACCAGTTAATAGAGAAGTGGGATAGATTTAGTTTAGAGAGTTTAATAAGAAGAAGGCTATGAGAGATGGTATCGAAGGCCTTAAAGAGGTCTAGGAGAAGGGTAGATACAATGTGACCAGTGTCACGGGCTATGTTTACAGTTTCTAGGAAGGAGAGGAGGGCTGTTGTGGTGCTATGGCCAGGACAACATCCATGCTGGGTGGGAATAAAAAGGTTATTATTTGTAAGATAGGGTAGGAGTTGTAGGTGGATGCATTTTTCGAGGTGTTTTGAAATAGGGGATAATATAACGATGGGATGAAAGTTGGAGATATCATTATTATTGTCCCCTTTATGGAGTGGAATGATATAGGCCTTTTTCCAGAGCTGCGAAACATGGCATTCCAAAATTGATTAATTTATTAGGATGCAGCTAGGGAAGGCAATGCTTTCTGCAGCTGTTTTTAGAAAGTGGGAGGGTATTTTTCCAGGGGCATTAGAGCAAGGTTTCAATTTTTGAAGAAGTTTTTTTTATGGTAGAGATGGGGATGGAGTTCATGGAGAAGGGTGGAGGTAGGGAGCTAGAGGTACTGGAGGAGAAGGGGATATGTGAAGCTTGTTGTGGGAAAGGTAGGTTATTAATGAAGGATGATGATAGTTTAAATATGGAATCAATAAAGAATGAGTTGAATTGAGTAGCTAGGTCTGAGTCAGAGGCATTTGGGTCGGGGCAGGGGTTTTCTTTTTTGCCTGGGTTTAGAAGGGAGGAAATTCCATCCCAGAATTGTTTAGGGTTATTGCTGTGTTCAGTTTGGAGAGTGGAGAAATAGGATTTATGGTCTGAGTTAAGTTTTTTTGCTTTACTGCAAAGTATTTTGTATTAATTTAGGGAAGTAATAGTCTTAGTTTTCTGGTAGTGTTTCCAGGCTTTATCATAGTGTCACATGGTGGCTGGGGTATTTTTAGTTAGCCATGGGATGGAGTTACTTTTTGTGCATTTTGTTCTCCAGGGAGCAAAGGAGTCTAGCAAGTTTAAGAAGGTTGTGTTGAAATAAGTAATAGTGTTATCCAGGGGTGAAGTTTTTAGTGGGTTCCGGTTAGTTATTTTTAGAACATCAGAGAATGTATTGGGATTATAGTTTTTAAGGAATAGAGTAGTGGTGTAGGTGTGGGAAAGTTGCAGGAAGGAGGGAAGACGATGGGTGAAATTGGAAAGGTGGTCCCGTAGTGGATCTGGAAGGATACCACTATTGGAGATGTAGTGAGGATGGGAAACTCGAATCCAGTCCAGGCTACTACCAGAAGTGAAGTCTTTGGAAGGTCTGGTTGGGAAGTTAATAAGTTGAGTAAAGTTATAAAGATTTATATTTAGGGAGTTAGTTGGAGATTGAATAGTGTCCCAATTAATGTTAACATTCCCCAGGATTATAGTTTTGTTTGTGATATTGGTTGAGAATCTGGAAAGAATGTCTTTGAGGATTGGAACATTGTCTCCAGGAGGGATATATAGCGTGGCTATACAGATACATTTTTGTTTGTTTACTTGAAGGAGGGCTAGAAGTAATTCAGCTTTGCCAAATTTGGGGATAGGTTTAGAGTAAGGGGTGACTGAGAGGGATGAGGAGTAAAGGAGACCCTCCCTTTCGTGTGTGTTCTATCATTTCTGATAATACAATAGTTGGGTGGAGTAAGTTCTGAATCTTTTATGTATGGTTTAAGTCAGGTTTCAGTGATGGAGAGAATATCGGGTTTGCTTTGGAGAAGCCAGGTGTGGAGGTTTTGGATTTTATTACATATGCTTTGGGCATTTAGTGCAGTGAAGTGGAGGGATCTACCAGCTGATTTGGGAGGAAGAGATGGAGAGGCAGAGATATGTGAGGAAGAGGGCCAGGGTTTGGATGTATGTCCCCAGAGGCAAGGATAGAGATAAAATGGTGTATGTGGGAGAAGAGGTATTTAAGTTGTTTAGTATGCGGTTTATAAGTTGTGGAGTTTGTTAAGATTGAGCTGGTAAGAACTGGAGTAGTAGTTTGGTGGTATGGTAAGAGTTTATAGGTGAAGAGCAAAATGTTATTGATGGAATTGAGGTTACAGGATATACAGATGGAAGAATTTTTGTGTTGTAAAGGTGATGAGGTGGTTGAGTGAAATGAGGGAGTGTGATTGGTGTAAAGAGGTCTGGTAAGATAGTGTACATAGGATAGGGAGATTAATGACAGTATTAGAGCTATAAAAGTTACTAGTTTGATAGGCATGGTGTTTATATTAGATAAAACTTGGGTATAAGTTTAAGTTGGGGAGGTATATGGAATAGCTATATTAACAAGTGTAGATATAGTGGAGTTAGAGGGTGGAGTAGAAGTAAGGGTTGGTCTGGTAGGAGTAATTAAGTAATGATAGGAAATTACTACACAAAAACGTAGTGAACCAAAAGAAGGCTGATATGGTGGCAAAAATACACAGTATAATATACAGAATAAAAACATTTATTTCATGAGCACTTTCGCAGTTCAAGACATATACTGCTTCATCAGACAATAAAACTCTATCAACTATTAGCATTACTTTTAACTCTATCAGCTATTAGCATATGCCATAAAACTCAATCTGTTCCTTAAAAAACATCTACTAATCTCAGGAGACATACACCCCAACCCAGGTCCAGACAACAAAATTCTCCCACACAAACAGAACTCAGACCTACTTATTATTAATCTAAACTCAAGAAGTATATCCAACAAACTACATGACCTACACGCATTCATAGCTCACTACTCCCCTGATATACTAACCATTACTGAAACCTGGCTAAACCCACCACCCAAAATGAAGAAATACTCCTCCCCCCAGGATATAACATCATAAGACTAGACAGAGAGGCTAAAAAGGGAGGCTGAGTTGCAATTGTATTTAAAAACACACTTAACCTCCAGGCTCTGAGAACCCCAATGCCCACATTTCTGAATACTGAAATATTAGGCTCCATTATATTCCTCAAAAACAAAAAGAAAATCAACATCCTCTGCAGTTATATTCCTCTAGGAAATAATTCTCCTACAATAGAGGAAATTTTACAATGGGCTACAACCAACCTTCCACAAGAAACTATCCTGTTAGGCGACCTAAGCCTAGACTGGCTAGCCTGCAACTCTAACAATCCCTCAAACCATATTAGCTTATTTGGATTCTCACAATTAATCGAAGAACCCACCAGGGTTGACAAAAAATCCAATAAACATTCCATACTCGATTGGACTCTAGCTTATTTCCCCAAAGAAAACTATCATGTGGGCTGCCTACCTGATGAACTCAGTGACCAGTACCCCACATTCCTCCTTCATAAACAGGTAAACATACCCAAACCCATACTATATAAAGAAACTAGAGATGACCACAAGTTAAATCCACAAATTCTTAACAGCATACTGCAACAATGCAACTGGCACCCACTACAAACTCTAACATTAGACCAGGCAGTGGAGTTCTTCAATAGTACTTTTATGAATGTACTAAATACAGTAGCCCCAATTAGAAAACTTAGAACTAAAGTTAATTATGCCCCTTGGCTAAATACCACAAAAGCCTTACTAAAAGCTAGAGACAAGGCCTGGAAAATCTGGAAAATGAATAACACCGTACAAGACAGACAAATGTATCAACAACTTCGGAATCATGTCAAAAAAACAAAAATGGATAAACAAAACTACTGCCTACATATCCAAAACAAACATCCCAAAAACCCTCAAAAGTTCTGGCAAGCTATCAATTCCCTTTTGAATCCCAGAAAAACTACTACCCCAACTCCCAGCACCAATACTGACAATGACAGCATAGCTTCTCAATTTAACTATCACTTCACAGAATCTATTTGGTCATTATCCACCCAGCTATCTAACAATGTCTCTGCAATCACCCTCATTATAGATAACAATAATATACCTTCATTTTCACTCTCACCTGTACCAACCTCCACAGTTAAAAAACTACTCTCAAAAACTGAAACCTACCACTCTCGCAGCAGATGGTCTACCCACTAACTTCCTAAAATTAGCTGCAGAGTCCCTGGCCTACCCTGTCTCAATTCTTATAAACTGCTCCATACGAGAAGCCTACATCCCCCAACTATGGAAAGTGTCATATATTATTCCCCTACACAAAGGCGGCAACTCCTATGAGCTATCAAACTACTGCCCCATTGCTATCTTATCCCCCCTTTCCAAGCTCCTGGAGAAATGAATTCACACCCAAGTGGTGCACTTCTTAACTTCGTATAATCTCCTCTCCCTCACACAGCATGGCTTCCGTCCAAGCCATAGTACAACTACTGCTCTTCTCTCCTTTACCAACCAGGTAAACCAACTTAGAAACAACAACAATTTCATATCAGCCATATTCTTAGATCTCTCTAAGGCATTTGATATGGTCCCACATAACCTACTTTTAGACACTCTATCTACCATGTCCTTTGCCCCCTTCACTACTGCCTGGTTCAAAAACTACCTCTCTGACAGAAAACAGTCAGTCAAATGGCAAGGTGTACTATCACCCCTACTACCCTCTACCATAGGTGTTCCACAAGGATCAATACTGGGGCCTCTACTATTCACCATTTTCACCAACAAACTACATACCTCCACCCTGCATGCATCACTGATACAATACGCAGATGACTCAACCCTAATCTGCTCAGCCCCATCCATAACTACTCTACAAATCTAACCCAGAGTCCTTCTGCTCTGTGGAAAAATGGATTACTGATATCCAACGCATTCTAAACCCCAACAAGACCATATTATTTCTTTTCAACCCCAACAAATCCAGAAAAACACCTCCTTCCATCACTATCACCTCCAAAAATGGAACCACAATCTCTCCCTCCCCCCATACTAAGCTACTTGGTGTTGAAATAGACAAGGACCTTAATTTTGACATCCATATCTCTCAAACCATTAAAAAAGTACATAAAAAACTAGGAACTTTATACAAACACAAAAACTTCCTATCAGACCAAGCAGGAATCACCCTAGCTCAAACCCACCTATTGTCTACGCTATTGTATGCATCACCAATCTTAACCCACATCAGGAAAACTGACCTAGATAAACTAGAACCTTGTTACAATAAGATTGCAAAATTCTCAAATAACTCCACTTTTAGAAGCCACCACTGTCTTGCCCTAAAGGAGTTACAGTGGTTAGAAATCCCTCAATTATTCAGTTACCACCAACTAGTGCTCAGTCACCTTTAACATACTAAACAATCCCCACAAAACTCCAGCCCTAACCCAACTACTGAACCAATATTCAGAAAACCATCCACTACGCTCATCTAACAAAACCCTGCTCTGCATATCCAAAGCCAACAATACTGCAGGGAAAGCTCATCTCTCTCATACAATTGCTAGGAAATGGAATAACCTCTCCCAAAATATCTCTTCTGCATCATCTATCCTAATGTTCAAAAAGTTACTTAAGTCACACCTCTTGCAGTCCTGGCTCTGTCCTTGCATCACATAATGCTTTCCTGCTCTCCACCAATTTTTCCTACGTTCCTCTCTTCACTGCTCACTTTCTCTCTAATTTGATTGTGTCTTTCGGTTTTTCCGGTTAGGGGTCGCCACAGCGGAACTCCAGTCTGCTAATGATTGGCAGTAGATTTTTACATGTTGGCTTGCCAGGCCTAACGCACAACCTTCAACGAAGGAACGCCCATTTACGCATGTCGCACACAGAGGACGCTCTGAGAATCGAACGGGCAATGTCTAACTGTGAGGTGACAATGCTACCACAGCACCACCACTGCTGATGCCAAACACTGCCATATATGGCCTACTATGTGTAAATTGTTATATCTTCTGTGATATATCTTTTGATAGCATTGGTAAAACTGGAGTTTTTCTCTCCCAATTTCTGCCATCCAGGGTCTGCTATGTTTAAATTAAGTTTGCTTGGAAAAAAACATTGTAAATTTTATACTGATTGTAAGATCTTATTCTTTTAATCGTAAAATTACCAGTGTACATATTATTTGATGTGGAGCTTTTCTCCCTGGGCCTCTGCTGTAAATGGACCTTGTCCAGTCGGACTTTCCTGGTAAACAAATGTAAAATAAATAAATAAAAATAAATAAATAAAATTAGTTTAAAAATTATACTTGACCAATCAAAAATAATTAAAAACTAAAAACATCATTAAAGAGACATTATCCCATAAGAAAACCTGCACAAAGTCATAAAACATACAAGATGCCACAAACTCAAGAACGAGGATTCCTAGCTTTCAGGACTGGTTTAATTGATACACGATCATTCAGTCCTTTTCCCCTCAAGGCTCTCAGCCTGATAATCCATCTCATTTCTGATGTTTCCATGTGATTCTTAATGTCACCTCCTCGTTTACCAACTTTTATAGTCTCTATAGTTAGAAACTTGTGTAGGGTCAGTCACTCCCACATATTTAGCCAGGGCATTCACCTCAGACCGAGTACTGATAGCATACAAATGCTCCCTGATTCAGTCTCTAAACCTCCTATCTGTCTTGCCCACATGAAATAAAAACAAATCCTGCAGTAAGCCAAATAAACAAGATGGCATGTGTTACAGTCTGCATGGGCATTAAACCTCCACTCCTTTTTCATATCCGGATGGATAAAGCTGGCAGTGGAGTCTATAGGAGGGCAATAACTGCACTGTCTGTCTCTCTCTCTCTCTTCCCCATGTCTCTGTGTGTGTATGTTTGACATATAATAGTCTGTTGGCCTTAGATATGTGAGAGTATTCCTATCCAACATGTGTGTAAAGCATAACTGGTGTGCAATTTGCTGTGTGTGCACAGACATCTGTAAATGACAGATATGTATAGTCCACTGTGTTGTCAGACATGGGCTACATTTCTCTAGGTGTAGAAGCATGCCCAGTATGACCTTCTGTATTGAGTGTGTGAATCCATTCCACGTAGAGATGTACTCCAGTCCAGGCTTTGGTACATACCAAACGGGGCATTGTATTCTATAATGGGTCTAATGAGGGATGAGCACAGTGGGACAATGACCTCCTTTTTTCTGAATGAAAAGCCCTTAGTGATAAGGTGTGCCACATAGAAGGATTTCCTGATTGTTGTGGCAATGTGGTTATCAAAGGTGAGACCACTGTCCACCTGTGTCCCTAAGTCTCTTATTACACTTTTGGTGTTTAATGTACTGCCAACTATGTGGTAATTCACGGGTACATGTTTTTTCCCAAAGGGGATAACTATACATTTCTTGGCATTGAGTATGAGCCCTTGGCTCTGGCACCAAGCATCTGTTTCTGTAAGGCCCTTTTGTAGAATATCCACATCATTTGGGGATTCAATAATGGATCCCAGTTTGGAGTCATCTGCGAACTTTGTTAGCCAGAGTCTCTTAGTGTTCGCCTGTACTTCAGAGAAGTAGATGCCAAACAAGAGCAGTCCCAGGACTGAACCCTGATTCACTCCACTTGTCACTTGTCTGGAGCTGGATTTGGAGTTGGCTACTTTTACAGTGTGGGTTCTGTCAGTAAGCCAGTTGGCAACCCATTGAGTGAGGTAGGGATTAATTCCCAGCTTAATATGTTTATCTATGATTCCAGAGTGGGGGATGGTGTCAAAGGCCTTGACGAGGTCCAGATAGGCTGTGTGGGCCACTTATCCCTTGCCCACGGCTCTGGAGACTGATTCAAAGAAGTCAATCAGGTTCAGGAGACAAGATCGGCCCTTCACGAACCCAAACTGTGTGGGGTCCAGTTTAAAAAAACAATCTGTTTTTAATGCCAATGGCCTTATATTTGGCCATTGGCATGTGTATTAAACATAGTGCATGCTTTTACATGAGTTGTCATGCCTCCATTTTTTTCAGATGCAGAAATGTACTCAGTTATTTTCTGAATACATTTCTCCACTGACACTGTTCTAACAGGGAGACCTGGCAGCTTGCTGAATTGCAATATCACCTCATTTGCATGGTTTTCACCAGCAAATGAGGTGATTTGCATATTTGCTGGTTTTCCATGCTGGAATAGTGTCAGGCTGCTTGTGCACGTGAAAATGGCACTTTCCTGGATCGCTCGGTGGCCATTTTTCCTGCAGGAGCTTCTACACTGTTCCTGCATGAAAATTGGTAGTTCATAAATCCCAGGGAGTATCTCCTTGCCCCATAGTTATCTAAATTGTTCTATTTGTTCTTGAGTTAAAAATCCAATTTCCTGTAAGAAAAAACTACATCCTGACTGATATTGTTATACCATTTTAAAATTGCCAACCATTTTTTTTATTATCCTTGATGCTGTTTATATTTAAGGATACAATGGAAGTGCTAATCCTTTTCCTACTTTGTAACTTTTTTCCTGCCCCTAACTGGCCTATCAACAGTGTTGGTTCCTTCTCACCCTCCACCTGTTCATTACTTTGCCTTGTTTCATCATTTTTGTTAAAATTCTTTAATATGAACAACATCCTTCTGCTTTTTCACTTATTTCAAGTCTACTGTCTTCTGCAAACATGGTAGATTTCATTGTCGGATGCACACTATTGTCCAACAATATAATTTCGACACATTTCCCATTTGCCCACATTGGTTATGTATTCTTTTGTTATACTAATTTATCAAATGTGACTTTCTCCCACAGAATAGCATAACTTTAGATGACCATTATATCTTACGGTACCTTTATACCTTTTATCTTTTCATTACTGGAACGCACAAAATAAGTTTGACATTCCCCTCACATTCCAAAAATGTTACCCACGCCTCCTACACAATATTCCACAATTTCCTTCTGTCAGGTATCTTTTCAAAAAAATGCACAATCTGACAAATTGAAGAAAAAGAAGTCTTATTTTTTTTCATCCACAACATTAGTTCTGAATTGTACTATAATTCTTTTTTAGCATATTTACAGTTCCAGTGAACACAGAGTTGTTCTTAAAATATATTTGAATTTTTACAGCCACTTTCATCCACAACATTTGTTCTGAATTGTACCATAATTCTCTTTTATAACATATTTATAGTTCCAGTGAACACAGAGTCGTTCTTAAAATATATTTCAATTTTTACAGCCACTTTTGCCAAAAAGTCTTCATTAGATCAAAGGTCTCAAATTATGTATCATAAATGTTTTTATTCCCAAAATGAAACTATGTTTACTACCACAATCCCCAATAGGATCTATGAGCCTGCCCCATGCAAATATTTTGATAACTTTTATCTTTTTAAATTAAAATCTCTCCATAATTCTTTTGCATTTCATTACATGTTTTTCCATTATCTTTTCCATAGACTTGTATGGTAAAAGACAATTCTGTTTGACTAAGTCTGAATATTTGTTAACCTAGCAACCCTCAATAGTTTTCACTTCTAGTGTGTCAAAAACATATTGGTATGCTTTACCATGTGACATTGTGTGCCACTTGGATCACCTCACAATTCAACCAAGTGTAACCACAACAACCCCCCTCCCCACCTTGATTGTCTCTTTATTGCCCATCATATTACTAAATCTTTGGATCTTCAAACTTCCATCTTTAAGTTTTATAACAACTGGACCATTTTTCTCTTCACAGGAATGCTCCACTTGACAAACTGGAAGGGCTCAACTCTACACTCTGACTCAATTACTTCTTCTTTGGTATGACTACTGCTCAAAAGAGGCTACTAGCCTGGTGGGGATAATCTGGTTCAAAAAAGAGTAAACAGATTAAATAAAGATATTTTGTGATGAAGAATAAACAGAAGATAGTTTTTTTATTTAGATCTCCAGGACCTTTAAGTTATGGGCATGGGTAATTTGAAGTCAGATAATGGTGCTTCTAACAAATACATGTACTCCTCCACATTCACCCAAAGATGTGTAAGGACTGAATGAACTGTATGATACTGGAATAAACCAGAAGGAACTGGAACGGATGTCTTTATCTTTTAATTATGCAGAACTGTGCTGAACAATTGCCAGACTCTCCTTTATGTGCCAATTATAGTACCTTGCAGAATAAGTCTGCACACAAGATATGATGAAGGTGGTTTATCATGCAGTAGCAGCATACAATGGAGCTAGATGCCAACGATATTCAAATCAAATCTTACTGTCTGAAATAACAGTGCTGAAAAACTGAAATTGACTGAATTTCAATGTCTGCAGCTTCTGCATTCATTCTACTGTCCATAAATACTGTACTCTGAATTATTCCTTCTGCACTCAGTCTGAATGGTCTGCAGAGAACTTCTGTGGACAACACTGCTGTCACTTTGTCTGTATCAGTCCAAACTAACTTACAGATGTCTGTGTCTGAAATATCTCTCCTAATAATACCTGTAAATCCTGTAAATTTCCTGCAGGTTCTGTACACCTATTTAATCCTGGTTCCCAAGCCTTGTACTATTTAAACAAGTTCTGTTTCTGTACCAAGTGTTCCATCTACTCTGTTGGCATGTCTCATATGTATCAGTGCTTTTGCCAAAAGGTTATTTCATAGAAACATTCCTTTCTATTGCAAATGAATGTATAAAATGAAGATGTGACTGCTTTCCAGGCTTATGCAAATAGAATACTGTATTTATGTCTAACAAACAACATTTAAGTAAAACCTGATCTTACAACGCCTCCTGAGATACCTTAACAAGGATCTACTTCTGTAATTACTTCAAAATATGAAATATAAAATGAAGATACAGGCCTGATCTTACATTTTCAGGCCTATAAAAGGTCTGTTATACTACCTGTATCTATATAGGATTTGTTCTGGCAAAACAGTATCTGTTCATAGGTTCATAGGTTCATATGAGACTATCTGCCCTAGGGCATTTATAAGCCTAGCCAGAGTGTGTTTGGCTTTCACTACCCATTTTAAATTAATTTTGCTATGCCCTTTTTCGAGGTTAGTATACTGTGCCTCTGTCTAACAGTGACACAGAAGTGATAGCCAGGGTAAACCTACGATCTCCCATCCACTCATCAAGATTCCTCTTGAAGAGAGTCAATGAGGGACTCTGCCTAGCCTGGACTGGGATTTTATTCCAGAGTGAATGGAGCCCCTTGGTTATGAATCTGTCCCTCCAGCATGTCCTATTTATTTCAGTGCTGAGGTTCAAGTCTCTCAAGCATGTAGCTCGATGGGATTTGGATTTTCTGAGGTGCAGCATGTCCATTAATTCCGGGTTGGACATGGCTTTATACATCAGGCACAGATCGCCTCTGAGCAGGCAGTATGCCACTGAGTAGAGCTGGAGTTTCTTTAACCGGGCAGCATATGGCATCTGTTTGAGTCCTATGATCCTCTTGGTGAGGTACTTTTGGGGTCTTTCCAGTTGCTGCAGGTGTCTGGTAAGGTACATCCCGAAAGGGGCATTGTACTCAATTATGGGCCTGACGAGGGATGAGTAAAGAGGCACAATGACCTCCCCTGATCTAGATGTGAATCCTTTCATGATTAGGTGGGCTATATAAAATGTTTTTCTAACCACTTTGGCCACGTGGTTGTCAAATGAGAGATTGCTATCAACTTGGGTCCCCAGGTCCCTAATTACTTCTTCTGTACTTAATGGATTACCACCTATGTGGTAATTTGTGTGCACTTTGTTTTTGCCAAAGGGGATGACTATACACTTTTTGGCATTTAGCTTGAGGCCATAACTCTGGCACCAGTTGTCTGTTTCTATGAGGCCCTTTTGGAGGAGGCTTTCGTCAGCTGGAGAGTCGATTATGGCGCCCAGTTTGCAGTCATCTGCGAACTTAATCAGCCGCAGTCCTTTTGTGTTGGCCTGTACCTCCGAGAAATATATACCGAACAAGAGAGGTCCCAGGACTGAGCCTTGTGGGACGCCACTTGTAACTGGTTTGGAGTCTGACATGGCTCCAGCAATTCTAACCATGTGGGTTCTGTCCTTGAGCCAGTTTGCAACCCATCTAGTGACACAGGGGTTTATATTTAAGCTGGTGAGCTTATCTATAATGCCAGAGTGGGGTATTGTATCGAAGGCTTTTGCGAGGTCCAGGTAGGCTGTGTGGACCACCTTCCCCTCGTCAATGGCCTTGGTGACTATTTCAAAGAAATCAACCAGGTTTAAGAGGCAGGATCTGTCCTTAACAAAGCCAAACTGGGTAGGATCCAGTGTCTGTAGGTCCCCAATATCTTTATTTATGAGGTCCACGATGATCCTTTCCATAGCTTTGCAGATCAAGCTAGTCAGACTTATGGGGCGATAGTTTCCAGGATCCGTTGAGGCACCACCTTTGTAGAGAGGGACCACTGTTGCTATACTCCACTCTTTGGGTACATATCCTGTAGTAAGGCTGAGATTGAACAGTAGTTTTATGTTTGGGTTTAGCTCTTGTTGGAGTTCATGTAGGACGCAGCCTGGGACACCGTCTGGTCCCATTGATGCTGTGCTTTTTGCTTTGGAGAGGGCAGCTCTTACCTGAGCATCTGAGATGTCAGGGGGGAAGCACTCTGCTGGGATAAATATTTTCCCTTTTGGTGGGGAGGTGGGGGAGAAGTTTGTGCTGAACCTGTCAGCTAGGATGTTGGCAATGTCTGTGGGGTCGGTGTATTTTTTGTCATTTTGGACTAATTCTGAGCATATCTGGGAATTCCCACGCAGGTTCCTACCATAACTAAAGAAATCCTTGTGATTATCCTTAGTGTCCTGTGCAATTTTTCTCTCGAAGCTGGCCTTAGATGATTTTATCAGTGGCCATAGTTTTTTGCCAATACTGATCAGAGATGCCTTCCCTTTTTGGGATTTTGCTTTATCATGTAGTAGCTTCCTCCTTCTATTGTATAGTTTGTTTATGGCTGGGGTCCACCAGACAGGACGTCTGCCTTTGGAGGATTGGGTCTTGGTTTTATTTGGGATTGCATAATCCATGCATTCCTGAAGGTGTTCATAGAATGCGTTTATAAAGGATTCTGCGGTCTGGTCCATATTTTCCACAGGCCCAGGGGCTTTGAAGGATTCCACCTCGGTTTTGAGGAGTGTGAAATTTGCTTTAGAGAAGTTTTTCACTGTGGTTTTCAGGGCAGTGGGTGGAGTCGGGATGTGAATATCCAGTGAGATTAGTTTATGGTCTGATCTTACCAGTGAGGGATACACTTCTGGTCTGGAGCATAGAGTCCCCATGTTGGTGATGATCAGGTCCAGTATGTTTTCCCCTCTTGTGGGAGTGGTAACAAGTTGTTCCATAGCATCCGAGTTTATAAATTCTAGGAACCTTTGGGCTAGGGTGTTGGAGCTAGAGTAATGCTCCCAGTCTATGTTTGGGTAGTTGAAGTCACCCAGTATAATGGTGTTTGGAGAGACCTTCATATTTTCCAGTGTTCTTAGGAAGGCCGAGTGGGGTTCCTGGGTTTGGGAGGGTGGTCTGTAGCAGGCTATAAATTGGAAGGCAGTTTTACCCACTGTTACTTGCACATGGATAGTCTCTGATGCTTCGTGCTGTGCCACCAACCTGGAGGTGTGGGTATCTTTGACGAATATTGATACTCGCCCTCCTTTTGTGGTGCGGTCCAAGTTTTGGGGCCGAAAAGCATGGTATGAGGTATAACCTGGTAGTGCTGGGGTGCTCTCGGGAGTCTTGAACCAGGTTTCTGTTACTGCACAGATATCGATGTTCTCCATGCTAAAGAGAGTTTCGAGTGTGTGCATCTTGAGGTTTAGACTTCTGGCATTGAGCAGCATTACTCTTAGTTTCTTATCCCTTGTGATACCTATGGAGATGGGTTTGTCTTTTGAGCCTTGCCTAAAATAGGCACTATGGGGGTAGTAAGAGCCTTTGCCAATATCCGAAAGCCCAGGGGTGACAGGTGCAAGCCGTCCCTAGCGAAGCATCGTGGCTTGTCGAGCATGTCATCCCAGGCTGACAGGCATTGGATCCCCTTTGAATGACACCAATACTTAAGCCAATTGTTGAAACTGATCATCTTGTCTTCATATTGTGGCATCATTCTTGGTGAGGGTAAGATGCTACTCAAGGTCAGGGTCATACAGGCCTGGACTAGATGCTCAGAGAGCTCCTCTATGTCTCTTTTCATGTAGTCCAGGGAGGTACGTCTCAGGTCATTCACACCAGCATGGACAATGACTGAGTCATATTTGTACTTGCCTTGGAGTGACCTGAGTGCTTGTGTTATGTGGTGGATCCTAGCGCCTGACAGGCAGCTCACTGTGACCTTCTCCTTTTTCAGCCTGGTGAGCGGGATGTCAGTGTGCCTGACAATAGAGTCACATATCACAAGTGTATCAGGTGTGTTGTTTAGCCTTAATTGCTGTGACTGTTTGACACACTGGCTTTGTGAGCTATGTGTTGCACGTGTTTTGTTTTGGGGTAGCGGTTGCTTGGGTGTCTGCTTTGGAGGTCTCTGCTGCTTAGGCAGATTTTTATTTAGAGCCTCCGAGTATGTTTTTGTGTGTTTATGTGTTTGGTTTGCTGTCGTGGTAGGTCTATGTGAGACTGGAATTGTAGTGAGTGTGGTTTCCTTCTCCTCCTGACTGGTTTTGCCAGTACTGAGTTGAGAGAGCTTAGCCTCCAGTATAGCTATATGGTTGCATTTCTCACGTGTTGGAATTTCTTGGGAGGAGGAGAGGGTTGTCTGTGTACATGAGGCAGTTGTAACATTGCCTCAAGATTCCCAGATTCACCAGCTGGACCGGAGAGGAGATTGACAACTGACCTTTGGACATGCTAGAATAGTATTGGGAATTCCTTTATAATTGAAAAAAAAGGGCCAATGGGGAATGAGGTGCTCAAGGGGAGTTTGTGAGGGTGTAGTGCTTTTAATATTTTAGTGCTGACTTATATAATTGCTCTAGTGAGCAAGTGCCAGGTAACTTAAATGCAATGTGTTACAGGTAACTTAAATGCAAAAATGACAAACAGTAACTTTCTTTCAAGTGAAACAAGGAAATAAGTACAGTAAGCAATGCAGATATCACTAGGGGTCCACAGAAGTGCTGAAAAGCTGTGTTTTAGGTGGAATTAGCGTTTCAGGGAAATAACAAGCAAACAAACAAGCAGCATACAAATAAAGCTAGATTCAGCAGGCCTGGATCTAGTCTATGCTACAGCAAACAAGGTGTACCAATTTCAGTAAGAAACAGTTCAAATATGCCGGCACTATAAGCCTTTAACCAGAAATTCCCAGCTCAGAAGGGCAGAGTCCAGCCTGTCCTCCCACAAGAGTGCAGACCACGAACCTTCTTAATGTAAAATAACTGGCCTGAAGCCCAAGTGCTTAAACCAGAACTAATACACTTTTAGAATAACAGACACTGAGCCCTCAATCAGCAGTTCACAACTTAGAAGGATGTAAGCTACCTGTCCTACCACCACAGTGCAGGCCACAAACCTTCCTAATGTAAAACAACTGGTCTGAAGCCCAAGTGCTTAATCCAAAAGACTTAGAATGATAGCTACACTTTAATCAAGTTACTACCAAGCAGTAATAAATACAACTGAATACTTTAAAGAATGTCTGGATTAGTGCTCAAGTTATACAAACAAAACTAGATTCAGCAGGCCTGGATCTAGTCTATGCTACAGCAAACAAGGTGTACCAATTTCAGTAAGAAGCAGTTCAAATATGCAGGCACTATAAGCCTTTAACCAGAAATTCCCAGCTCAGAAGGGCAGAGTCCAGCCTCTCCTCCCACAAGAGTGCAGACCACAAACCCTTTTAATGTAAAATAACTGGCGTGAATCCCAAGTACTTAAACCAGAATTAATACACTTTTAGAATAACAGACACTGAGCCCTCACTCAGCAGTTCCCAACTTAGAAGGATGTAAGCTACCTGTTCTGCCACTACAGTGCAGACCACAAACCTTCTTAATGTAAAACAACTGGTGTGAAGCCCAAGTGCTTAAACCAGAATTAATACACTTTTAGAATAATAGACACTGAGCCCTCAATCAGCAGTTCCCAACATAGAAGGATGTAAGCTGCCTGTCCTGCCACCACAGTGCAGGCCACAAACCTTCCTAATGTAAAACAACTGGTCTGAAGCCCAAGTGCTTAATCCAAAAGACTTAGAATGATAGCTACACTTTAATCAAGTTACTACCAAGCAGTAATAAATACAATTGAATACTTTAAAGAATGCCTGGATTAGTGCTCAGGTTATACAAACAAAGCTAGATTCAGCAGGCCTGGATCTAGTCTATGCTACAGCAAACAAGGTGTACCAATTTCAGTAAGAAGCAGTTTAGATATGCAGGCACTATAAGCCTTTAACCAGAAATTCCCAGCTAGAAGGGCAGAGTCCAGCCTCTCCTCCCACAAGAGTGCAGACCACGAACCATTTTAATGTAAAATAACTGGCCTGAAGCCTAAGTGCTTAAAACAGAATTAATACACTTTTAGAATAACAGACACTGAGCCCTCAATCAGCAGTTCCCAACTTAGAAGGATGTAAACTACCTGTCCTGCCACCACAGTGCAGACCACAACCCTTCCTAATGTAAAACAACTGGTCTGAAGCCCAAGTGCTTAAACTAAAAGGCTTAGAATGAGTTACATCAAGCAGTAATAAATACAATTGAGTACTTTTAAGATGACGCAAAAGCAAAATAAAGTAGGAAGAAACACAAATACAGTAAAAGCAGATTTTTTTTTTTGAGTGAGCAAATGAGATGGGCCCAGGAGTTATAGGACAGAAACAAGTGCAAATGCAGGCCTTCAAATCAGAAAGTTGAGAGAGATGGAAGACCGCCCAAATGGCCAATAACTACAAATTCTGGGCCAGAACCACTTCTTATGTGGTAGACAGGTTACCTAGTGCTTACCACTATCACTGATAAGCTAGAAGGCTTCCCTTCAACACAGAAAGGCTTGGGGGCTCAGAAGCTTACAAATAGTCCTGGATACAGCAAATCTGTATGTGGAACACTAATTACAGGAAAGGTAGGAAACAGGCTTACATTTTTTTTTCAGAAAAGTAGCAAAAACAGTAGTAAAAACAATTCACATGCAGTGCAAGCTGGCACACTTGAGTATGTAGCAATATTAGTCTACACACAGTTTGAAAAAATGTAATTAAATTAAAAATGACTAAAAGCAAGTGCAGAAAGGGTTTATTAGGTAGAATGCAGTAAAGAGGTGGGACTAGGGGAGTGTCCTAGATCAAATCTACAGTGGGGTGGGCACTGCAAAAGCCACCAAATTTAATCTACTACCAGAACAGGGAGGGTGGGGTGGGGAAAAGTTTCAACAGAGATGTGAGGAATCAGAGTGCAAATTATAAAACCCAAAAATATATACTGATCTCTGTATATTTGCAGAACACGAAGACAACAGATATCTAAGCAACAATTTAGCTCTATAATACAGAATAATACAGAAAAATATACTCAGCTCTATATATTTGCAGATAGTCTTGTAAGGCTGTTCCACTTTAAATGCAGACTGCTGCTATTAACAGTTCAATTTAAGGGAACCTTGAGTTAACAACACACAAGCTATAGAAACCACAATGAGGGGGTTGGGGAAGAAAGTTTCAACAGAAATGTGAAGAATCAGAGAGCAAATTATAAAACCCAGAAAATATATACTGATCTCTGTATATTTGCAGAACACTAAGACAACAGATATCTAAGCAACAATTTACCTCTATAATACAGAATAATATAGAAAAATATACTCATCTCTATATATTTGCAGATAGTCTTGTAAGGCTGTTCCACTTTAAATGCAGAATGCTGCTATTAACAGTTCAAATTAAGGGAACCTTGAATTAACAACACGCAAGCAATAGAAACCACAATGAGGGGGGTGGGGAAGAAAGTTTCAACAGAGATGTGAGGAATCAGAGTGCAAATTATAAAACCCAAAAATATATACTGATCTCTGTATATTTGCAGAACACTAAGATAACAGATATCTAAGCAACAATTTAGCTCTATAATACAGAATAATACAGAAAAATATACTCAGCTCTATATATTTGCAGATAGTCTTGCAAGGCTGTTCCACTTTAAATGCAGACTGCTGCTATTAACAGTTCAAATTAAGGGAACCTTGAGTTAACAACACACAAGCAATAGAAACCACAATGAGGGGGGTGGGGAAGAAAGTTTCAGCAGAGATGTGAGGAGTCAGAGTGCAAATTATAAAACCCAAAAAAATTATACTGATCTCTGTATATTTGCAGAACACTAAGACAACAGATATCTAAGCAACAATTTAGCTCTATAATACAGAATAATACAGAAAAATATACTCAGCTCTATATATTTGCAGATAGTCTTGTAAGGCTGTTCCACTTTAAATGCAGACTGCTGCTATTAACAGTTCAAATTAAGGGAACCTTGAGTTAACAACACACAAGCAATAGAAACCACAATGAGGGGGTGGGGAAGAAAGTTTCAACAGAGATGTGAGGAATCAGAGTGCAAATTATAAAACCCAAAAATATATACTGATCTCTGTATATTTGCAGAACACTGAGACAACATATATCTAAGCAACAATTTAGCTCTATAATACAGAATAATACAGAAAAATATACTCAGCTCTATATATTTGCAGATAGTCTTGTAAGGCTGTTCCACTTTAAATGCAGACTGCTGCTATTAACAGTTAAAATTAAGGGAACCTTGAGTTAACAACACACAAGCAATAGAAACCACAATGAGGGGGTGGGGAAGAAAGTTTCAACAGAGATGTGAGGAATCAGAGTGCAAATTATAAAACCCAAAAATATATATACTGATCTCTGTATATTTGCAGAACACTAAGACAACAGATATCTAAGCAACAATTTAGCTCTATAATACAGAATAATACAGAAAAATATTCTCAGCTCTATATATTTGCAGATAGTCTTGTAAGGCTGTTCCACTTTAAATGCAGACTGCTGCTATTAACAGTTCAAATTAAGGGAACCTTGAGTTAACAACACACAAGCAATAGAAACCACAATGAGGGGGGTGGGGAAGAAAGTTTCAACAGAGATGTGAGGAATCAGAGTGCAAATTATAAAACCCCAAAAATATATACTGATCTCTGTATATTTGCAGAACACTAAGACAGCAGATATCTAAGCAACAATTTAGCTCTATAATACAGAATAATACAGAAAATATATACTCAGCTCTATATATTTGCAGATAGTCTTGTAAGGCTGTTCCACTGTAAATGCGGTAATTTTTCTTTATATGGTAAACAAACTTGCAAGTTTAATTTTAACCTCTAGTGCCCTTGAGCATTTATGGCCCATTAATTATCTGGAAATTTTCTGGACTGAAGTCTCTTAACTTTGCAATTTAATTTAACAGGTCAATTCTTTAACATGTCTATTCTATATTCTATGTAACCAGATCCATACTAATTTGGTGATAACCATCTGTAAATTCTATTTTACCCCTGTAATATCTTCTTCTACTTCTTCTTTTGGCTTTTCCCAGTTAGGGGTCATCACAGTGGATCACCTGTCCGCTCATGATTGGCAGTGGAGTTTTACGGTGTTGAGTTGCCAGCCCGGTGCCCAACCTTCCACAGAAGGCACACACATGCATGCACTCACACCTAGGGCCAATTTAGAGTGTTCAATCCACCTACAGCATGCCTTTGTGATGTGGAAGGAAACTGAAGCACCCGGAGGAAACCCATGCGGACACAGAGAGGACATGCAGTCTCTGCACAGAAGGCACCCCACCCGAGGATCGAACCGGAGAACCTCTTGCAGTGAGGCGACAACACTAACATTTTACCCCTGTAATATATGTATCTCAAAACATTATTAAGAGATACAGTATTTAACATATTTCTTTAAATTTTCAACTAGATTTGTTAAAGTGCTAACTAATAATCCTGTACATTAAATTTTTATGTGTTGTGACAACAGAAGTCAGCATTTTAAATTTGTATCTAAATATCTACGTACTGTAATGGTAGAAGTACATTTACTAAAACCTATGCTTTCTGCACTTCAGATCTACACCTTAGCATAACCTGTCAGTGTAATTTTAGCTTTCTCTTTAATGTACAATAATCAACATGTAATGTACACTGGATTCTATAATTATTAAATAACTATTACTGCTTATTTTAGGTAACTTATCTTAATAAGCCTGTTACAAGTAATTATGTCACTTTACCCTTAAAATTAATGACTGAATAATGTGAGTTGTGATATAATTCTGTAAAGTCTGTTTTAATTATATTTACATACTAATTATGCATGCTGTAAACTGTCTAGTAATGTTGTTAGAAATGTATGAATGTTATATTCTGAAATCTGACTGAAATTTACACCAGTTTGTTTGTGTCTTTCGGCTTTTCCCGGTTAAGGGTCTCCACAGCGGAACTCCGGTCCACTAATGATTGGCAGTTGAATTTTACATACCAGCTTGCCAGGCCTGTCCCACAACCTTCAATGAAGGTACGCCCATTCATGCATGTCTCCAGGCAGAAGACCCTCTAGCTGAGAATCGAACCGGACAGCGTCTTACTGTGAGGCGACAATGCTACCGCAGCACCACCATTGCAGCTACTGAAATTAACACCAGTGTGATACATATTTATACTGAACACCTGAAGTAGCTGTGTCTAAATGTCATATTCTAGAAACTTAACTAAACTAACACTAAAGGAATAACTTTCCTGCCAGTATCATCTGAACACAGAGAAAAAGGCATAAACTGAAATCAGGTAAATGTTTTATTCTGGAAACTAACTAAACAATCACTAAATGAATACCTTTTCTCTGCCAGTATCGTCTGAACACAGATACAAACATAAACTGAAATCGAGTGCTGTTACACGTTTGTCTGAAAACATAACTTGAAACTGAAACTTTAGTTTTGAAATAATATATGCTGTATTGCCATTAATTTGTCTGAATATACTTCTGATACTTGCTTTAACTCTAATCTGCATAAATGCACATCTGCCGTATGCACATTTTAACTCTGAACAATATTTTCTTTAGATAACTGAAACACATTTACATAAATTAAATTAGCATTCTGCATGTGTACTGAATAATCTATGCAGTTAACTATATTTTATTTATATTTAAAGCAACATTGAAGAATCTTCACTTATGGCTTTTGTGGACTAATTCAGTTTTCTTGAAATGTGTGGGCCAACCCAGAACTTGCAAAAAAAAAAAAAAGAGAGAAGGCAAAAAAAATAAGCCTTGCTTTATATTGTCCTAAGTCACTGCTGGGATATTGGGAGAGTTGCCCTAGAGTCTGTCTTTTTCAAACATATTACTCACACAATTAGACCCTCCAATCTCCCCCTCCCTCTCTGGTGCAAGCCTAGGTGGCAGATGTAATAATTCTTCTTGACTGGAATATCAAACTGGATATTATCAAAAAAAAAAAAAATTGACAGCGTGTTTATCTTCAGCAATATCTGCAAGGCACAAAAAGCAGTATTAGGTCCTTAAAATAACAATTGCAGTTTTAACAAATATAAACTGATAGTATTGCTTGTCCTGACTTTATCTGCATTTTTCTGCATGAAATAAACATGTGTTACTAATAAATAAATTCTTGTAAGTCTGTAACCAAACTCACAATGTAATATAGTGAAATAAACCTATGTTACTAATAAATAAATTCCTGTAAGTCTGAAACCAGACTGATAATGTTCTACAATGAAATAGAAAGACTGTCCTGGGATTCAATAAACTCAGCCTACATGGAGTTTGCATGTTTACACATTGATCAGCAGTGCTAATTATATGTTCATGTCACGCATAATGTTTAAATATAAACAATCATGGTTTCATTGTTAGCAACTGTGTTGCCGGCCAGGAAACCATGTAAAACAGAGTACCAGCAAACTACAACATAGGAGGTAATCCCCTGAAATCTGAAGAAGAAATAAGGGATATAGGGACCCAAGTAGATAGTCAGCTTTCCTTTGATAACCATGTTGCCAAAGTGGTTAGAAAATTCTTCTATGTGACCCATCTGATCATAAAAGGGTTCGCATCAAGATCTAAGGATGTAATGGTGCCCCTCTACTCTTCCCTCATCAGACCCATTATTGAGTACAATGCACCAATTGGAATGTACCTGGCTAGACATCTCCAGCAGCTGGAGAGACCACAAAGGTACATAACCAATAGGATTACTGGCCTCAAACAGTTGCCCTATGCAGCATGATTGAAAAAGCTAAGACTGTTCTCTGTTGCATACCGCTTTCTCAGAGGCGATCTCTGTCTAACGTACAGAGCCATGTCCAACCCAGAATTGTTGAACATGCTCCATCTTAGCAAAACCAAATCTACTTGAGTTACACGCTCTAGGGATATAAACCTCAACACAACAATGAATAGAACATGCTGGAGGGATAGATTCCCCTCGCAGAGACTTCCCTTACTATGGAACAGGGTCCTGATCTACATAAGACAGAGCCCCTCACTATCACTCTTCAAGAGGAACCTTGATGAGTGGATGGGTAACAGAAAGTTCACACCAGGGATCATACCAACAGCACTACTAGATAGGGGCCAAGGGTACTAGCTGCTAGTACACGGGTCTAGGGAACTACTAAAGGGGTGGTGAATACCACACAACGTGGCTGGGCTAATATATGCCTTTGGGCAGTTAGCCCAGTACCAACCTATGAACCTATGAACCTATAAAGCAACACAGATAGCAGCAGACATGTAGAACTGTTTACCTATGGGCAAACTAGGTCTGTGGGATTGCTTAGAATGCCACAATGATTACCAAGGTTAATAATAACATAGCAATGTATATGGTCCAAACACATTACAGGACAGTGTATACAGTGCAGAGTATTGTGGAATCCCATTTCAGGCATTCTTAACAAAAGTTGTGTAAATGATCCATAATGGTACATGGATTGCCATTTAAAGTAAACAGTCAGGGGAAGTGTGTGTATTGAATAGGGACACACAGATGAATTGTAGGAATGAACACAGAGAAAGAGGACAGGTGAAACATCATAATGTACAGCAGATAAGGGCATGTAAATGTAAGACAATTGTAGCAGGAACACTAATCACATATCAACATAGTATAGTACAGACTGCACAGTGAAAATGTATATTATGTGGCTGTCAGACAATGTGAGATAACAATGGAGAAGATGTCTTAGTGATATAAGCATCCTGACATGAACAATGGAGTGGACATCTATCAGTGATATTATATATGATCGAGGTTAGGTGCATATTGTGAAGGTATACAAACTGGTTTGTTTGAATATGACTGTAATGTCAGCAGAGGTCTCCACCAAGTGGGACACAGTTAAAGGCTCACTGACAACAGTAAACAGAAGTACTCACAATCCTGGACAATATCAGAATAATACCACCAGTAATCCCATGTCTCTGACATAACATATGAGATTCTGAGTGATCATAGAAGATTCTGCACAGACATACTTGTACAACTCACTTAGAATGACCAAGGCTCCAACCATAGGCAGAGAATAGCAACTAAGTCCAATATTAGTTGCAAAAAACAGCTTTATTTTCTTTCAAACAGCAAAATTCTAGAGGTTAGCACTTTCGTGGTTGTATCGGATCACTTCATCAGACCATAAAAAGCTGTTAAAACCATAAGTTAATATAGGATTTCAAAAAATCAATCATCCTATCAATGTATTGCACCAATGAATAGCTTAAAATATATACACATACTTAAAGATTCATTGGCATAAACCTCAGTATACTTGCCTACAAACAGATAAATTTTACTGTACTTATATTAGTGACAAAACTTACATATACTCTAAAATGTCATATAAAATTTGAAATATATATATAAAAATGCAAATAATTACTATTGAAACACTGTTCCTTAAATTAATAATCACATAAATGTAAATATACCATACATATGCTGAAATACAAGATGTGTGTGGCATGAATGAAAAATATATCTCCATATATATAGGTGTATAAATATAAACAATTACAATCAAAAACAGTCCCTTGAAAATGCACATGTACTATGTGAATAAATAAATTATATTGCTTAACAAGCTATGTGTACACCTTCATATTAGTAAACATTCAACTTTCTAAACAGACTATAGTTTTTGAATAAAAATCACTAAATCAAGTACACCTTCCATTATCCACAGGGGCTTCTATTTTTTAGAAAGATTTCTATTTTTTAACATAGGTTTCAAGGGTATTCTATCATTCAAGCCATTGCTCCTGTCCACCCTCAATCTAATGATCCATCTAGTCTCTGAAGTTTCTGTGTGGTTGATTAAGTCACCCCCTCTTTCATTCTCATAAACCTGCTCTAACACCTGAAACTTAAATACATGCCCATCGCTACCCCTTCTTTTTGCAAGTACAGGCAATGATCAAATAACATCACATTGTGTGTTAGAATCAAATCCATAAGTAGACAAATTAGATCTATTTTCCTATGGTCACATGTACCATCAGTAATTAAGCAGTCCCTCAACATCTCTATGCCTGTTGTATTTGGAATAGATGTGAATAAGGAGCATACATCCATGGTTACTAATATAAGTGAACTCTTTCCTCGTCCGTATTCTCCAGAAATTCATACAAGTCCTGCAAAAATTGTTTTGTATCTCTTAGGATATAGAGATTACTGTCGACCACTGGTCTAATAGATCTTAATACATAGATAGATAAAGGCTCTGTAAGCCAATTCCTGCCTGATACTATTGGTCTAAAAGGGGGTTTATATAAGTTCTTATGTATTTTAGGCAGACCTTGTATTACTGATGTCAGTGGTTTGTTTACTGAAAAATAGTCATACAGATCTCTATCTATCTGTCCTTCTAACAAACAATCATATAGTACTGTTTCAATACTACTTACTAATCCTTTTAACTCTATTTCCTATATTGGTTTATATGTTCATTCATTACCCAGCAATTCCTGCATACTCTCTTGATACAAGGATGTGTCCATTATTACTTTTGGGCCCCCCTTGTCTGTAGGTTTAATTGTTATATTGCAATCTGATTGAAGCCCTCTCAAGGCCTGTTCCTCAATTCTTGATATATTACTTTTCATTATATGCACATTGTCGTTATTATTTAATTTACTAAACACTTCATCTTCACACAGTTTAACAAATAAATCAACATTAGTATGTCCCATTGGCATAAATGTACTTGGCTTTTTAAAATCAGGAATATTATCATTATTTACTTCTTTAAATAGCAGTTTCAGTTGCAGGTTTCTACTAAACATTTTTAAGTCTAAAATAGTGTCTGTTACCTCTAGAGACTGTGTAGGAATAAAAGACATTCCTTGATTTAATAGTGACAGTTCTGCTGGTGACAGGCATCTACTGGATATATTCCAAACTAACGTTCCAGTCTCTGTTTCCAAATATGTTTGACCCTGGTTGGAGACTCTTTTGACTATTTCCATTTCGTTCTGCTGTTCAAACGACCCCTTTACTCCGTGGACGGACCCAGACGTATGGGTAGCGTGGAAAAAAACATATCCTGCCCTGTCTGGTTCGACGTCTACTGGTTAGTAGCTCCTTTCTATACACTCTGTTGTTGAACCTCAATGCATTCAGCATTTCTACTCCTTAATGTTATATCCTCACTTTCCTGCTGCTCCTCTATCAGGAAAATGCTCACTGATGCTGCTGTTGCCTTCCGTTTGGTGCCAAGACATTCATTGTCATTGCCCCATTCCTTATCTCCTCGGTTTGACTGTCTGGTTTCTGTTTTGTTCTCAGAATAATTTAAGGTGGATCTGGTTAGTTCAACTTGTTCTGCCCATGCTTTAGGCTATACAAAGACATGACCCTCTGTAAAATCTGCAGTGTGTCATTCTAAAGTATGAAACTTCTGTCTTAGAAGTTTATTTTCATATGCTGTGATTGATTCAAGTAAAATACCCATCCTCTCTTGTACTATCTGTACCGGATAAGTGTCATATATTCTGTTCTCTTGCTTCAAAATTTCTTCTGATATGGTTTTCCCCTCTTTTTCACCTGATTCAATTAACAAGCACATGTAATTGAAACTTGTTTCCCAAGTTAAACTGCTGCCACTTGGAAAGTAATTCAGGCTGTCTTTCCCCCTGAGTGGGCATTTTTAATATTCTATGTTTCTAACAGGCTTCCAGGTGATAGTTTTGAGCCTATATTCTTTTCCATTTATATAACACATCTTCTAATACATGCACTTCTTTTAAAAATTGTGTCTTGTCAATATCAGGCACTTCATTTCCTTTTCTAAAGTCAATACAAGTCGGATTAAGTAATGGGTTACCTTTGTTCTTAGTTTGCTCCAACATTTTTGCAAATTTGATACAGGGCATATTCCCTTCACGTAATGCATTACCATTCTCTGTTGGTTTCTCTATGTCACCATTTGATCCTTTTCTCTCTGCCATTGTCACTGCTTGCAAACCACAAAAGTTCTCCTGATTAATGTACACAAGTTGAGTTGCTCGCTGTGTAAATGGAGCTTGAAGCCAACACCACAAAATTAACAATCCCCTTAGAATGACCAAGGCTCCAACCATAGGCAGAGAATAGTAACTAAGTCCAATATTAGTTGCAAAATAACAGATTTATTTTCTTCCAAACAGCAAAATTCTAGAGGTTAGTGCTTTTGTGGTTGTATCATACCACTTCATCAGACCATAAAAAGCTGTTAAAACCATAAGTTAATATAGGATTTCAAAAAATCAATCATCCTATCACTGTATTGCACCAATAGAATTTTGCAGTACCTGTATGCGACATTATGATAAATCCAGCCTAAATGACTGATGTGCATTGCATATATATGGCACAATCCACACTGCCACAAACTTAACGCATGCCATAAATGTTGTCAAAGAGCTATGTATCTACAGTGTACATGACAGGAACAGGTATCATACATGTGTCTGGTATAGCACTTTGATGGGGGTTCCACATAATAATACAGTAATGGTTATGCAACAAAAGGAATAAGTAGGTATGGCCAATTAGATGCGTAGGAGCTCACTGTGGCATAGGTGTTATACTTGAGTTACACATCACTGGAAGATGTGTAGGAAGGTATACGAAGAAGGGTGCATTGTACTCAATTTTTGTTGTGATGAAGGCTGTAAACTTTTGAGGTATTATGCCCTTAGATGCAGATGTTCTGCACATACTCAGGAGTTATGTTACATACAAGAGAGTAGTAGGGGTGTGATGTCTACATTATCATTGGGCTGTGTGTTTGTTTTCATAATGTAACAAATCCCCACATGGTTTTGTTTCATCTCATATGTTGTTATGGCTGTGGCAGAAATCTCTGGCATGTGTTGATACTGTCTGTATTATACTAATATCACAGTTGGAGTCAATGACTACCCACAATCTGTAGTCCACCTGACAGCTGTTTGGACACAGGATGTGTATGTCATTCCTGACATCTGTGAGTTAAATAATGGACAAGAAAGGACCTAGCAGACAGCCCTGATGTATGAACCTGATCACTTGGACTTAAGATGTGGGTAATTTCACACATGGTAACATATTTAGATGCTATGTGTGTGATCTAGTGGTCTACCCATTTGGTGATATAGGTGTTTGGCCACTTCTGACAGTGATGAGTTTATATCACAAGTGTGGATTTGTGTCAAATGCCTTGGCATGCTCAAGTTCCAAAGGATGATAGTGTTGTCATCATGCATGCCATTGATGACCTTCTTGAGGACATCTAATGGATATAACAGACATGGAAGTAGCATTAACAACTCACACATGTCTTTTGCACACAGACAGGAGATTACTAGTGTCCATTTAGAAAAAGTCCATGATTGCATGTTGGTCTACCTCACAGATGAGCAGAGTCAGGATGCGCCTATACATGCATGCATCAGGTGCCACCCCCCCCCCACTCAGATGAATGCATATTGATGTACCCCCTTTTATGGAAACATATTTTACCTGGAGGGTGTGTTTAAGTTTAGATCCAATCAAGTCAAGTAAGTGTATGCTCTAAGTCACGCTATAGGTGATCTCTGATGTTGTCACAGTCCGATGATTCTGTGTGATAGGCCTGGATAAAGGTAAGATAGTGCATACTGCCTATCTTGATCTGGCCTAAGGTTTTGACACAATCCCTCACTCAGGTATCATTGAGAAACTCTCCCAGCCTTACCTATCTAAGTACACTGACTAGAGAACTTTGTGTTTAATGCATGCACCACAGCTGAAGTCTAACTTACAGAGTGTCAGACAGCACTTTATAGGTGATGACATCAGAAGTGTCTGTTGAGGAAAAGTTGGTAATAGCAGTGTCTCAAATGCTGGTGTAAAATGCTTTCTATAATGTCAAGTGCACAAACACACACCCCACTTGACTGCAGTGAGATTAGAAACCCTACCTAAGTACACAGACTAGAGCACTCAGCATTTTATGCTAGCACCATGGCACAAGTCTGAATTTTACAAGGCTGCAGGAAAATGCATAGTGGATGGCCATCAGCAGAAAATGTCGGAGAGAAGATGTTGGGACGCCTGCATGAAATGGACAACTAGCCATGTAGGACTTCAAGATATTAAAGTTCTACATGTTACCAGATTGATGAGTGTGCAATTTGTACTATGTGTTGGTTGTGCTTCCAATGTACAGGTATACTTTAAGAGACAGTTTTACAAAGTATATGCAAACAATTGTCCACCTTACTACAAATACTGAAACATCTGAATGTGTATTGTCAGTATAAAGATGTGCATGGTATATAAGACAACATTTGCTACTTATTGCAGTAGTGTAGTTGATATATTTGTGAACAGGTACTGAAAGACCAAGGTTGCAGTGCATGGGGGGAGCTAACAGATGACTGCATTGTAAAAATGTGTTATTTTTTCTAAGATAGTGCCTTCATTTTGTTGTGTTTCCACATGTAGTTTTATGGTATGAACATTAAATGGACAGTAACCAAAGGTAATACATGCTATTGTCCCACTTTGCATAGGGCATCACTGAGCAGCAGTTTTGAGCGATGGTTGGCAAAGTTTTGCACATGAGAGATACACATTTCTACTGTTTTCCCTGTTTACATATAGTTAAGCAGTGTACATACACAAGCCTCAAACAGGACAAACAAGACAAGACACAGGGAGAGTGAGGTACACAAAAGATTGGAGGACACCATGATTGGGGTGAGGGAGGGGACAACACAAGCCCATGCCCATCAAACATGGGAACAGTGATAATCTAGTCCTCACCCACAGGACTGTCATCATTGTAACCTTACCCCGCTGTCTGCTGGAGTGCTTTACATCTCCTCCTCCTATGAACCAAGAGGGAGAGTAGCCTTCCCATCCAGTGTAGGTGTACACCAATGGTGCTGTGCATGAGCCTATGTACCAACCCTGGCATCTCATTGCAGGTGATGAAATCTCTACCTCCGCCAGTAATCCCAGAGGATACCACAGCATCAGCTGTCTGGATAGTTTTACCTGTGGTTGCAAACATTGCAGGGGCAGCAGAGGCAATACTGCCAGTTTGGGTCCCAGATGTGCTGGAGCTGGTGGAGTGGGGACAGATAGAGCCACTGTGTTGGCCTACTTCCATGTTCTCTGAAGCATTTAATGATTTGTTACAGATGTATGACAAGGAGATATTTTGATGATACATAATAGAAAATAAAAAAGAGATAATGGTTGGGCTGAGAGGAAAAAAAGGCATAAAATTAGAACCATCATGTGTGACATACAATGCATTATCACAATAATATAACAATTTCATCTGGAAGTTTACATTTAAGTATACTTCCTAACAACTACAAACTATACTTATTGATTGCTCAAAGTAATCCCTGCAATGTGTAGATATTGAACATATGCTTGGTCCAATTATACAGATTAAAGATAACAGCATTTATGCCACTTGTGTAGAATTAAATTTACGTAATATTATTAAAAGATTGCACTATTTTATACTTTTTACTCATGGTAATTGAATCCAAAACATCTGACTACAGTCTTACACTCGACTCCTAAAGGTGGTTTGTGCTACAGACGGATGCATGCATACTTGCTTTTACAGTTAAGATATGCATACTTACTTTGATACTAATGTATAGAAAAGGAAAACATTTTTTTATAATTTTAAAGCTACAGTAATGCTTCTTTTGTGCTGCGTGCATATCCCTTGTTTCCCTCCGTCTCTCTGGGTGCTCAACATAGGCATGCTTATCCACATCAATTTCAGAATTAACTATGAAAAGAAAAGAAGAGCATTACACATACCAGTCTTGCCTATATTTAGCTGTCTGTGTATTATAAATTCTCTTTATTAGCATACGTACACAACTGTGGGATGTTGCTAGTTCAGAACTCATCCAAGTACAGGTTAAGTATATCCTCTTGTGCCTTTTTATGTCACTAAAGTGTTGCCTACACTGTTATCCAGTGCATGGGATGCCAGTCACACTGGATACAGCCTTGGTCAGAATATTTCAAACCTCAGACTTGTACTGGGGATCAGTATAGTTCTCCTGCAAAAGCCTTTGGCTGTGGTGCTTTACAAGGAGTCCAGTAAAGACTCTTCAATCCTGAACACCCCACATTTGTGCCCTAAACTGGGTACCTTCCCCTCTAACAACAGATGTGTAAGAATCCAAAGAGTGAAGAGAATTGACCACCAAAGCTGTAATTTAACTTGTTTATTAAATGGTAAGTGCTTTCGAGTAAAAACTCTTCATCAGACCATTAAGAGAAGTAAATCCAACACATTTCAATATACATCATAATTAATTATCAGTCAGATAATAAGCCAATAAAAACAGTCATCCAGTAATTAAATCTCAATGTCAGCCTTGGACACATTAATGTCCTAGCGTCTGATTTTTCAAATAAGGTATTAAAGGCACGATATCATTTATACCATAAGCCCTATCTGCTTGTAGGGTTTTGATTAATTTTAACTCTCATTTTCAATCCTATTAACCAAACTACCTCCTCTATATTCACTAATGAGACACAACACCATAAATTCAAATGAATGCCCTTCAGTTTGTTTAACATGTTTATTCAGAGCATTAGTAGATATATCTCTCCTTATATCACTTAGATGTTCAAGCACCCTAGCCTTAAGTTCTCCGACTAGTCATGCCAACATAGGAACAGGGGCATTTTTGCAAGTCACTAGATACATTTGTTGAAAACTTGTACAGTCTGCGTAAAAATTAACATTAAATCTAACCCCTGTAGTTGGATGATCAAAATAAGTCTTCCTCAAAATATAAGTACAAGCTTTAATAGAATGACAGGGATAAGTCCCTATCCTATTTGATAGCTTAGGTAATCTCTTCTTTCTAACATAACATAATCTATGTTTCAAAGATAAAGCATTCTTAAATGCAGTCTGTCTGACAACATTTCTTATTTTTTCATTCAACAGGATTGACCAATTACACTTAATCATTTTATATACAAAATTAATATTACTCGAGTAGGCTAAGGGCCGCCTTAGCTTTCCATCTGACTGCTTCATTAATTTATCTCTTACACCTCCATCTCCAGAAAAGAAGGATTTATCAGTGCCATGTCTCATATTTTTAAACTTGAGTATATACATCTAAGACTTCTTCCTTTCTATAGCTTCTCTCTAAAAATTCTCTGACCAGCATATCAACAACAACATCAGCAACATCATCCACAGTATTAACAAGACATGTGGCATTTTTTACATTTCTAAGTTGCTTGTACATGTCAGTTTCAGATGTGGTGCTAAGACTGCTCACACAACCCTCTATCACTGTTGCTTGTAGAAATACAGCTCTGTCTTATCTCTGTATGGTGTTCATGCTTTCCTTAGCTGAGCATTAATCTGAGACATGCATGCTGTAAGGCATCTTGTATCATTCTCCTTAAAATGTGTGAGAATATTAAGTTGCAATAATATACAGTTGTCAACAAATGCAGGGGAGGTTGGATGTTAATAAATAGAAACTGTGAAATGTGTACTGCTTACTTACATTTCAAACCTAGATGCAATTACTTCTATACCTTGTCAGTCTAACCTGGCTGACACAACAACTGAAGGTAAGGAAGTCTGAAGTGTTGTTGCATTTTCATTCTCCCTATCAGTAATCATTCACAGTTGCAATGCATTAGCAACAAACATTAATGTGCTGCCTACACTATGTTGACATCTGCGACATGGAGACAAGAAATTGGGATTCGGCAATTCTAATCAGTTCACACTTCATTTGCATCATCACACTGCTCACAGTCTTAAAACTACACTATAAAAAGTTAGGGAACCTGAAGTTGAGGAGGCTTGTTTATGTGGCTAACACAGAAGAAGATTGCTATTATTTTGAATTTATCTGCACAAGAATTTTAATCTTGATAAGGCATGATTGCATTTTGCAGTTATATACTGGATATGCTCACGTCACTAAGAAAAATATTTTTATATGCAAATGCTACTTTTATCTTCATGCGCTTCTTAGATGTTTAGTGAAAGCATAGGCATTTTTGTCAGGGCATTTTACTTTCTCAGATGCTACTTTTATCTGTATGCACTTCTTAGGAGTTTATTGATGGCATAGGCATTTTTGTCGCGGCACTTTGCTTTCTCAGATGCACAGCCTTATTAACATTCATCACAAGTGCTAATGTTACAACTGTTTTTCTCTTTACACTCTTCTATTCTTATTTCAGTGAAATGTACATGTCCTATATTGTCAATGACACAGGGGTATTAGCCTTCTAAAATGGCCCATAGACATCTGTAGGGGAGTGCTGGAAACAGGTAAAGGAGACTGGCAATTGCATAAATTTGAATGTTATGTGGTAAAAATGCACACACGTTTTGGGAACAGTTTATTTGATAGTACTTTTAGCAGTTCACTGATGTTTTACTCCTTTTGGTTTGTTAGCAAAATGTTTAATTTGCCTGTTATTTTGGGGGTGGGGGAGCCAAGTTCCATTTCTGTGGTGGCATAAACAAAATTGTTTGCACAGAGGTTTGCTTTGCTATTGTTACTCTCCTTGTTTTGGATCCAACCTTGCTTTGTGTGTGACTGTAACATTTTAAAATCACATTAATCCTTTTTTTATATGTGAATATCTTGATGCTTTTTTTGCTTCTCCAGTTGGTAATATTGAAAAATTACCTTTTATGTGTTATATCTAAGCAGAGCGTTTACATGTATTATCCTTTTTTTTGTGTTTTATGTCACCTAGGACAATGCATCCTGGTGTGCCAATCTTCACAATCCCCCCCTTCAGTGACCCTTAGAATGAAGTCATTGTTGAAGAATTTAGGCGACATGGTGCCTTTCTGCTTGATAGAGGACGTGGGATATATATGGAAGAATGCAAATTTGGTAGTAAATAGTGAATTATGTAAATGCCATTGGTGGCCAGAACAGGACATATGATCAGATGCATCATGGGGCCACTGACATGATTTCACTGGCTCAGAGGAGAGCAGCTGCAGTGGCATAAGGATGGATGGTTACTGGGTATGAGGCATCCTACAGAGCCACCAATGACACCAAATGAGTTCATGTCCACTGTCAGGGATCCAGAGAGCTCAGTGGAAAGTGCACAACAGCATGTGATTGATGTTGGTGCTGCTGTTTCAGGGAGGAAAAGTAAGTTCCAGGTGGAGCTTCCAGGTAGGCTTACCTATCTCAATTGTTAAATATTTCTTGTATAGTAAAATATTGACAAGTTCTGTTTGACATTTTTTGGGAGTGGGGTTAGTTGTAGATTGATGCAGTCAACAATATATTCTGGTTGATTACACATGGGCTTGGGTTGGACGTGTCATCCAACTTTTTGTTAAAATTATCGCTAATGGACATACAAAGGGCAAAAAAATTGAATCTCCTGTGTTAGTGTTAATTGTGATGATGGTGCCCTTACCTTTTGCTTAAATTCTTCCCAGACCATCCTCCATAGGAACTCTGGACTCATCTGCACATGGTAAGCAAAATATTTTTATGTCAGTACTAATGAACAGTTCAAAGAAATATTTATTTTATCTACAAGTGTGATTTGGGTGTCAAGACCATTGTGTGTATTTCCTAAACTCTCTGTAATAGTGGCACCACTGTTAGTATTTTTAGCAAATATTGGATTATAATAGTGTAACTATTGATTTATTTCCTGCGTTTGTTGCTTGTTATCACAGGTGATCCTGACAGTGCAAGTGTAGTACTCTTAACACATGATGTCAGATATCGGCACACTCTGATGATGATGGTGGCCAAACAAAGGCACAGTCGAGAGTGCATAAGGTGAATCTGACACTGATGTTCACATTCAGCAATCCCCTGTAATTCCATTGGGCACAGCCAGTAGACCTATGCCAACCCATTTGAGTGAGCCCTCGGATATTGGAAAATTAGAGGATGAGACAGTTGATCAGAGTACTGTGGTTACTGTGGCTTTAGTGCCTGTTGACTCTGGCTTTACGCAAAGTGTGAGTAAGGTGCCATGCAGGAGGGTTGTTAGGAGTGCCTGGAGGAGGCCTGCTGTCCATCCTCCACCAGATCTAGGTGTGTCTTCCCATGCCACTCTATATATGTTTAGGGCTGCACAGAGGTGCTGGCATGTTCTAATAGGTCCTCCAGAGAACTGCTTAGGTTGTAGATGTGGCACAGGCTGACATGCGTGATTGCCTCCACCATGTTACGGATTCAATGAAGCTAATGAATGACATGTTGGAATGGCAGTGTCTGTGATAGAACATCTGTTCGGAGGGGAATGGTATCCACATGGGCATAGGTCAGCCACATCATCTGATGTTAACCAATGTGGCAGTGCCTGATCATGCTCCCATAGGGGGAGTACTTCCACTGCTCCATCAGTGGTTGAGGTGTCCACACCCAGCTGTGGCAGACCAAGGGTTGTGGTCCTGGGCACCACATGAGGACAGCTCATCCACCAGACATCAGTCATATTCAGGTAGCAACAGTGCATCTGACCATGGGCATAGACATACCTGTGCAACTCCTGACAGAGCAGGTTCTCATGTTTAGGTACAATGATGATGAACTGCCACCTCTACCATGCACAGCTCACACCTGTCTGACATACCATGATGTATAGCTAGCATAGAACAGGCTGTGTTCTTGCAGACACTCACACAACAATTTCACCTGGAGGGCCCATACAGACATACACATAACAGTTACACATGGTTCGGCCATGAGGCTTAAAGCTCATTCTGTCTCAGTGGCCATTTTTTACTTTATCCAAATGTCTGCCCGTTTCTTTTTCTTACTCATATGCACTCACATGCCTTTTTTGTCAGTATAGGCTTCCACCCCCCCCCCCCCCACAACACCATGTGCAAGTGATGATAACTGTGCCATATTCTTGTTTTCTATCTTGTGGATTCAGGGATACATAAGCTTTGTGTCTGATGCTCAGGGTGCATAGAAGCCCCTAACATTCTTTCTATGTAGACTCGTTTCCCTGGCTGTATTCCAATAGGTTTTGGAATTACAGAGAAAACCAACAGTGAGTCTAAATGGTTGCTTTATAGCTTGACGAATAGCTCCTCCATCTTGGACTGGTTGATCAGCATGCAATTCAGCTGCTTATGTTGCAATTAGCATGCCACTATATTTATTGCGTTTGTGCAGCTCTACAAACTATGTAGAGCATTATTACTGAATACAAAACAGTGCACTACCATCTGACACTGTACTAATTCTTCAACTTTTTTTGCATTTCTGTACTTTTATAAAATTAATCTTAGCTGTTAAAGTGTTCTACTATCGCTCTGTGACCTTCAGATAGTAATTTATACAGAAGAATTTCTTCAGTATGCAGGTCTCCACCCACTGTCTTACACATACCTTTTGTTTTAGCGGAGTCTTTTAACTCGTTCAGTACTTTTAAATGCTGCAGTGGTTTATCATTAATATCTAAAATTTCATTTTGTAGTCCAGATCTTTAGACAAATAGTAAGAACTGTTACTGTGTAAAGCTTTCACTAATAATACTTAATTGATCTTTACTATACTGTTTTATGGCATACAGTACTGTCTTTAATTTAGCTTCCTGAGCTGGCCTACAATCTGACATCTCAGTTATGTAAATCCATGACTCTGGTGTGTTCTGGTAAACTATAATTTCTGTATGAAATAACAATTTTGTACAGTTTATAGACACAAATTTATTAATAGAAGTAAACTGATTCTGGTGCTTTACTTTTCTGCCCTTTACAAGTATGTGAAGTTTTCTCATACTGGAAAATTACATTGCACGTTTTCCTGACGTGAAATTTGAACCTGTGGTTTTAATGACACATAATATTCATGCTGTACTCTTATCTTGCATGTGATCCAAACTTTTGACAGCACAGTGACTTTTAAAAATCATTTCATATCTATAAATGCCCTTTTTCTGACTGAAACAAAGCAAAAACAAAACAAAACAAAAGAATCATCTGCCAGATCTGTAACTGTAAACCATGTATTTTGTGAATTTAACTTGACTGTTATTTCTGGTATACCATGCACAGCATGTGCTTCCAGAATGGTAAATATGCATACCAATTTTAAATCCAGTACTAGCCTGCAACTGTCACCTTTTTTCCCTTACTGGCCATATAAATGAATTGAGTTTTTCCAGTCTGTCATTGTTTCTCTGAGAATAAGATACTTTTTCAGAAAATGTGGTGACTTGTCTGTCTGCACTTCAGCTGTGGCAAGCAAACCAGAATTTATTTTGTCATTGTCCCTTGAATTTGCATATTTCTGTAGTAAGTGATTCTTTTTTTTAATTTCTGTACAACTGCACAATCTACTGTACACACTTTCTCGTCTGTTTGTACCACTGTACATTCTGTAGCATTTTAATTCTCCATAAAATCGTGTTACTAAAGTCTAAAATAACACTTAAGTCTGACATGTCCACACATAATACTGTACTGTCACATTCAGAATTGCTCACTGCTGTAACTTTTAAAAGCCTCAAATAGCAATAGCATTATAATTGCACTTATGTCCTCTTGTGGATGACTGTTTATAGCCTTTAATTGATGTGTCTATATTAATCAGTGCATTGCTCCATAATTCCTTTCCTGTAAACAATGAAATATATGGTTTGTCATTCCTCTATACCTTAAACAATGACAAATATATCACTTGGGTTGGTGCTGGACTGCCACACTCTTTATAGATATCCTGAAAATCCTTTTCTATAGAACTAGTGACAACTCTGACTTGAGCTGTGGGATGCATTTTTCATTTGCCCTAAGGTCTATGCATCATTTAGACTGGTGTTCATTTATTGACTTGAGTTGTGGGATGCATTTTTCTTTATTTGCCTAAGGTCTGTGCATCATTTACACTGGTGTTTATTTATCAAGTTGATCAAAATTTGTAGTCTGATCCCACTTATACTCCCTCAGTGCAATATTTGCACTGACTTCTGAAATTAACAAACTAGAATTTATTACATTATGAACATTTCTATTTAAAAAACATTAAATGGCAACACTGAAAATGTCTGCCCTGTGTTCTGTACTGAAATTTGCATGTCACATACGCTGGCTGTGATTAGTAAGGCTGATCAGCATTTGCAATAGTGCAGGTTAACAAGACATTTTGAATTTATTGACATTTGATTACCAGGAAAGTCTGACTGAGTAGAAACCCATTTTCAGTAGAAGCCCGGGAGAAAAGCTTCTAACTATTACAAACATTTTAAGAGCAATAATTTTGCAATCTTTAAAAATAAAGCAAAAACATTTGTAGTTTAAATAATTATAACAAATTAGACAAACTATAAAACTGTTGGTTCAGAATCGATACATGGTATATGGTAATCATTTAATATTTAGAGAAATTTTATACAGTTTGTAAAGAAATTAAAGGTAAGTTAGTCTAATACAAATAGGAACTGCAATAGAAAATGTGGGAAAAACAGGCTTATGGTATATTTAGAAAAAAAGTCTGGGAAGAGAATTAGATAACAGTAAGGAAGTAACTGAAGAAGGGAGAGTAAAGAGGAATAAGGAATGGAAATGCATTTGTTCACATTTAGGGATATAGGTTATCCAGATTTTGAGCAATAACAAAGCCAGATTTTAGCTAGGATGTCTTTCAGAGTGGTTTTGAAAGATGGGATAGATCCTTGAGGGGCTCCAGCTGTGACTGGTAAGCAGGCTGAGGAGGACTCCTGCCATTTTACATGTTATACCCTGTTATTCAGTTAGTTTGTAAACTAGGTAATAGTGTTGGCTTCTAATCCTAAAAGTTGGCTTGGGAAATATCCAGGAATTGAGTTAAAACTGCATGCTTTAAGTTCCGTTTCTGAATGATGCATTAAAAAAGGATAAAAGTGCAGTTTCTGTGCTATGTTGTGTCTGAGGCTTTGTTGAACAGAGGATAATAATTGTCTATGAGATATCGCATGACTTGAGTTTGGATTCATCTGTGTAGTAGTCTGGAAAGAGGAAGGAGGATAACAATGGTCCTGTAACTGGATATTTATTGAGAATTTCTAGCTTTGTACAGAGGGATAGCATAAGAATTCACCAAATACATTACTGCAGAGGGCAGTGCAGTGGCTTATTAAAGCTGATCCAAAAAAGTGACTGTCTGGAACTGGTGCTGCCAGTAGGAGTTCCAGTTTTTTCAAAGCTTGATAATCAACAGTCATTTACAATGTTCAGTCCAGGTTTTCTTACTGGACACACCAGGTTCCTGTACAAGCTCATTGCTGACAGCAGGACAGAGTTGGCAGCATACTGAATGATGGTGGCATGGTTTGCCATCTTGTGCATATCATTTATGAATCACATAAACAACAGGGGACCATGGATAGATTCCTATGAGGCTCCAACTCACATGTATTATACAGAGGGTTATGAGCAGTTTCATGAGTAGTTTTTCTTCTAAGGAAGATTTACTTGTAGCATTATTTAAAATGCATACATATTGATTTTACCTATGCTATAAATCTAATTATTCTGATCAATGTACAGAACGTCATTGATATCTGTGAGCCAAGAAGATAGGCTGTTTCAAATTTAAAGGGCAGTTTGGTAGAAAGCATTACTTTAGGAACTAATGGGATAGGTGTTTACTCAAAAAATGCAATCTTCTGGCATTTTAGAGACTAAACATGCTAGCAAGTTGTTAATAGTGTGGTAAATGACAGACATATTTCAAGAAGTGAAATTTGTGAAGCACACTCTGAAATTAGGGATAAACTTATCTATGTTATGAGAAGCTGCAGTGATGCTCATATGGCCCGGAAATATAATAAAGCTACACATTTAATTGAGATTTGCAACTTTTTAATGTTGTGTGACTGCAGTAGAGACAGATAAGACATTCTGCTTTGTGAGTAAGAATATTGTGTGCCACAGCCAACCATATGTTAGAACGTATAGCATATAGGTTTGGACTATGTAGAAACCTTTTGAATAACAGTGTGGATGGAGAATTAGAGAAATAATGGATGGAGGAGGGGCCAAGTCATATTTCTAAATACTTGAACTTGGAGACCTTTTGTACTGGTAGGTTTAAGGTATCAGTTGGCAGTAACTGGATTTACCAAAATAAATACACAACTGATTTATGTACTTCCGAAATTTATTTGAACACTTTAGGTAACCTTTGCCTGTATAGTCGTGTTAACTAGATCTTGTATTTATTCATGAGATATTCTAAACTATTACAATATACTTTATTTGTATGTAAGTTACACTAGTATTTGCTCACATGTGGCATGATTTAGTCATGAATTACAAAGCATCGGGATCAAACTTCAAAGCAAGGCAAGAATAAACCCCATCACAATCAACAGCAAAATATGGTATATTGTTTTTATGCTATGCTTATATTTGTTTTGCAGGTTGTATACTATTTATTGTTTTGCATTATTTTCATTTTACTTTTATTCTGCTGCAGGTAAAAGTAGTCTCTGGCAAGATCTACATCTCCCTTTTTTCCTCACTCTCCACTTCCTCTAGCTTTAATCCCTTAACATCTCACTGAACTCATATTGTGCTCCTACTACTACTCAAATACTCCTGTTGACTCATTGTATAAAATTTTATGTATTGAAAGTACTCTGGATTATACCTCAACTATCTTCTATTACATATTCATAGTAACATAGTATGTTAGCTTTTTATGCAATATCTAGAGAGTTATGAGCAAGTTGCTGGTTGTAACTGCCTTATTATGTGTTTGAGAGTCCATGAAATTCACCTTGAGATTGAAGCTAAAGAGGTAAGTTGTGACATCAATGTCAAGAACACATAATAATTCTTTGTAATGCATGGAGTTTTATCTCTCTATGTGCAACTAGTCACAAAAGAAAAAAAATCACTTAGCGTTTTGCTGGCTTTAAAAGATGTAGAGCACTAAAAAAAGACAGTAGCACACTATCTTATGTTACACAACAGCAGGGTCACACATTACCAGCAAAGACAGCAGACAGAAACAGATCTGTTTTTAATTTGGGTTCCTATCAAAAGAGCGAATGCTTAAATTAGTGAACACTCTTTTATCGCACTTTAAAAATGCAAAACCTGAAAATGTCGAAGACACGGAACATTGACTTTTTTCCCAGGGAAAAAAATTGATGGGCCGTTCTCCAGACTTTGCTGTTTTCTCCACTGTGGTGCAATCTCACAGTTGGTATATTTAAGTTGGGGGGTGTGGGGGGCACTGCTCTCCACTTTATTTTGCCTATGCATTGTTTTTCTTTTTTTTTTTTTTTTGGATCAGCAATTTTTTTTCCCCTGGGAAAAAATTTGCTGATCTGTTCCTTCCACATTTTAAATTTTCCTGTTTTTAAGTTCGATAAAAGAGCGTTCGCTATTTTTAGCAATCGATCTTCTGATATAGATGCTTTAATTTTGCTGCTGTCATTGATGGGCAGTACTTGCAGATTGAATTGCCTAGCAGGATAACCATTCTTAACAACTGCAACATGGAGTGTTTAAGAGTTCTTAAGACTGGGTCTCATGCTGTAGAAGTAATTTGCAAATCATTTTGTGCATGTTTTGCGAAGTCACAAACAATTTTACTTGTATGTAATGCTTGTATTCTTTTTGCAATTAAATGAGCTATGTCACTTAATTGTAATTTGTAATGTATGCATTCTGGTCATGGCTGAAAAATTTCCAAGGCAGTCAATCTACCTGGTTAACAAACACAATAAAGATAAACAAATAATTTAGTCCATATGTGAATTGTGAGTTCTACTATTTTTCCTATAACATTTAAATAATAGCAAAAACAAATTTATTTAAAAAATGTTGAATTTGCTACTCCATTCGTTATTTACATAGGTACATACCAACCCAGTTATAGTAGTAACAGAATTACACAAGACTATCCTTGAATCTCTGACCAGTTTTCACTCCACCCCCACCCCACACACACACGCATGTGTACACACACACACACACACACACACACACACACACACACACACACACACACGCACGCACACGCACACACACACACACACACACACACTCACACTCACACACATGCACACAACACACACATACCTCTCTTCTTACAGCAAGAAATCTGGACAAAGCCATTAATAAAAGTGGGACAAATGCCCAAAAGTAGGGACAATTATTTAATATTGCATTTACAAACTTAGAAAGGTGATAGAATAACAGGTTTTGCTTTAGCATAGATTTTTTGAAGGGTATGAACTCTGAAATGCAAATGCCTGTCATTATTTTCTAACTTCAGTCTTTAATGATTTGCCACTAATTTGCCAGAAAACCCCAATTTTATGAAAAACGGACCAAAAAGATGAGGCAAAAATCTGCTCATTCTACAAAAATCTGTACATTTGAGAGGTATGAGTCACACACACAAACACACACACACACACACACACACACACACACACACACACACACACACACACACACACACACTAATCTTTAGAAATAAAAGAAGATTCTGAATCAGACAGTTCTGGGATTCTGATATCACATTCTTATAAACATTTGAAGAATTGAGTTATTTATACCTGCATGACACAGTAGGATGAGCATGGATGAATTGTGCTTCTGCTGTTCTTACAGTAAGTGATTAAGAATTTTGCTCATGGTTATAAGCAGAATGAGTTAATCATATTCTTAGATTTTCACTTGCCATATCATTAGACTATTTTGGAGGTTAGACAATTGTCTTTCTGCCAAGCAAATCAACTGAAAACGCTGCAAGTGTAGGTTAAAACTGCATATCTTTGTGGTCAGCCACATGAACAATATCTGCATATCTCTCAGTGATAATGGACATCACTTCAACTTCTCACAAGTTTAGTGTATTCTGTATGAAGTTTAAAGATTACAAATTTTATTCCATGATGCACAGGGCTAAAATTATGACAGCAATCTAGATGGCCCAGTTTTCAGTTGTCCCAGTACAGGAAGGATGCAGGTGAGTGGCTCATACCATTTTGCCATTCCCAGAAGGGAAGGGTTGATTCTTGATATTCTGTGACTTTTGAACACTTACTGGTGGATACTGGCAGAAGGGTGTCTGCATCTGACCAGGAATGAGTACTCACCATGCCATGCACTTGCTCTAACAGGCATTAAAACACAGGCAGAAATGAGAATTCTTGTGAAGTCTGCATAGTGGATGCTATGATTGCTCAGGCTGCCATATGATGCGGTTATAGACTATACAAAATTTCCATATGAGCCTTGCCAAGAATGGTATGACACCAGGAAAGATGGATTAGCTAGCTAGCAAGTTGATTTTTTGTCTAGGGGACAGTTAGAGTCCACACTTAACTGTGGGTGACCCTAGTCTGATGAAAGATTTCAGATCATCACGCCACTGTGATAAAGTCTCTCCTTTGATCAGGTGTCAGCACAAAGGAAGATGTACAGGGAAGTAAACAACATACACAGGTGCCTGGATAATGGTCTCCTCTGCTTGATGCATGCAATTGCCATGAATAGGAAGAAGGAAAGGACCCAAAACATGGAAAGGGGTGATTATTGGAAGGGACAAGAGATAAAAAATGAAAAATAAGAAAAACTTCGTAATTACCTTCAAAGGGAAAACAGAAGAAAATTATTAAAAATGTGGAGACTGCAATTGCTTGCGCAAGATAATCTGACTCATGTGTGTAATGACAAAGTTGGTTGAATGAAAAAAAATATCCTTACTTATTGCTAATAAGTACATGTGAGCAGCTCAGGTATTATCAAGCCTACAGTATGTATCTGTCCTTTGGTGCTGTTACAGGTTTTGCCTAGTGGATTAAAGCTGGATTATTTTTATCATTTACTACCTGATTTTCCTTCAGCTGCCTTTCTTTTGGTAATTGGTACTTTTTGGCAACTGTTTCTCTGTATTTGGAAGCCTACAGTACATTATTCCTATGTACTATAAAAAAATACAGCAGTGGTGGTAATTAGAGAGTCAGACTGTCAATAGTTTCCACTTGCATAAGATGGCAAAGTTGGCAAACATTTTTTAGCTCACAAAAGACAGAAATAACTTATAATTTGCTCTACTTACTAAAGGACAGCATAATTACTAAAGGCTAATCTGAACTGCACTTTATAACTGGTTTATGACATCCAAATACTGAAACCTGTGACACTGTGTATGCTTGTGAGACATCCCATCTCTGGGCCAGTAATCAAGGAGCCTGAATCCTTACCACTGGCACTGGAGTGTGACGTTCACTTAGAACAAATATAGATACGCACAGTATTTCCATATGCAACTCTCTGCATCAAGCACAATTTCCCATAAGAGCACACAGGGAATACACTCAGTCTGGGATCTAGGTTTCTTTTTCCAGGTCCCCAGTAAGATTCCTCACTGGCACAGCTTTAGAGTTGAGTCCTCATCCAAGTGTCCAAGCCAAGTCCTCCACAACTCTCTCTGTGAAACCAGTGCTCTGTGTCCCTGCTTCAAGCAGCTGACATTCAGACACACACTCTCTGAGATTTGATTTTCACACACACACACACACACACACACACACACACACACACACACACACACACACACACACACACACACACACACACACACACACACCTGGGAAAAGCTGGCACAGATTTATTAGCTGTGCCCCCTTCTGCTCAGACTATAAGGTAGTGATAGTGCCACCAGATACACCATAGCCAGCTATTCTAAGGCTCTTACAAGGGTACACAATTATACTTAGTGAAATTAATATTAATACAAATGATAGTGTTTGACCAATGCAGTAATGCTTTCAGGAGTGGCAACAGAGTCACCAGATAGATATAAGTACTCTCAAAGTTTAAAATATTCTCTAAAGTACCAGCTACGATGTTTAAATATATGTAATAAATAATAAAAGAACATGCAAATGTGGGCTATCTATTTACAATAAACAGCAGAGTTTCATTCACAGGAAATATTAAAAATAACACAGATGAATAGATTAGCACAGATACAGAAAAACAGTATTTAACTAATCTCCCTATATTTCCTGACTAATCTAAAGAATTACTATTCCCTGGTCATTTACTAGAGCATGGCAAGATGAAGTAGGTGAGGGATCCTTCTATGACAGGTTCCAAAAACAAACTGCTCTGAGACTTTCGTCTTATCTAGTATTAAAACATCATTTTTGCCCTGGATTACAGAATAACATCACACACATCTGGTAATCTGATTTCTGGTTCCTATACTACCCCATTCCTAGCAACTGAACCATAATCTCACACATATGCGTCAATAATACACACACACACACACACACACACACACACACACACACACACACACACACACACACACACACACACACACACAGACGTGCACACACACACACACACACACACACACACACACACACACACACACACACACACACACACACACACACACACACACACACACAGCTTTCCTAAGATCTGTAGCAGGTTCTGGAAGTCATAAAATAATTTCAGTACTTCCACCCTTCCAGGATAGCAATTAGTTCCATGCTAGAGGCAATACAGCTGGATTCCTAGTTCTAATTTTCACAGAGATTTTATCTCTGGTTGCAATCAGAACTGTAAAATACAGTCTTTATGGCCTACCAGGTAATTTAATTTCAAACAATTTTCAAAGTTAGCTGGACTGAGATTAACCTCTTCTCTTCCCATATCCTCTGTTACAATATATTCATTTCAACAGTTATAATGCAGACTGACAGGTGTACTTTTTTGCTGTCCAGCAGGACACAGTGTTGGTACATTTTAACACAAGCAGCTTTACAAATACATTTTTTAACACAAGCATCTGTTCAAATCAGTTTGATATACAAATGGCATATATAATTATTTATAAAACCCTGGCTAGCTATGTTGGCATATGTTATACATCCATTGCCGTACTTCTTCAAACATAGCTGGCAATACCTCACATTGTCACCGCTTAATACTCAGATATCCGTGAATTAACATCATGGCGACACTTTAAAATTCTATCATTTAGTTATTTTATTTATTTAATTTCATTTAATGGTTTATTTGGAAATTCCAAATGAGTTTAGCCAAAGCCCTTTTTAGCTGAGGCCCCATGAAGAAAAAATCCTCAGATTTTTTACAAAAAATACATTCCCTCCTGCTGAAGTGTGTATTGCCTTTCAGAAAGGTTGGGTCAGTACAAAACACTACAGCAAAGGCATACTGTTAGTCACCATCTAGTAAAACCAAAAAGTCTCAAAAAGTTGGAGAAGTTATCTGTATTCTAGTTAATAGAAGGTGAACCAGAATAGTGAAAGTTAAATGTTTGTTTCTTGATCAGCCATGTAACTCTGCAGTTAGTTTTTTTCTGTACCAAAATTCCAGTACAGTAAGGTACCTGAATTTAGCTTTTTTTTCCTCTTCACTTGAAGAACTGGGTGCTGTGGTCTTTTTTCTGCTCTTCTGTTAAGACCTGGGGGTTATAGATTTGATAGGGTGATTGGCTGAATTATGTAGGAAGACAATTGGCTTCCCATAGTAATCTAAAGTTTTTTTTTTGTCTTGTGGTGAGGACTGGGTGCAGCATGGCATTATTTGTCTAATAGTTACTTCACTAACTCAGAATGCAATCCAGTTTCAAAGTTATTTCTAAATGTCCATAATTCTCTTACACTCTCACAAGAGGCTTCACAATAAAGTTACCTGCTTCAGAATTACCTTATTCCCTTCTATACTTTGAAGAAGAAATTAACCAAACTCTGCCTTCTTATCATGAAAGTCACCATATGTGGAGATATTCATAAAAATCCCAGCCTTACTACCTTAAATATTCTCACTCCCTGCAACACTTCCAGTGGGATTAAAACAGCCCTTCTAATCAGTAATCTAAATAACACATGTTCTCAGTGAAAAGTCTATTTATTACAGAAAGAAACAGGCTTAATTGTGGCTTAAAGACTCATTATGTTTCTCTCATTACATTCTGGATCACTATAATCTATTTTATGACAACAGAACTAGAAGAAGAGGAGGAAACCACCTGTTAATTTGCAAACAATGTGTTATGTAACACATCTTTAAGACACAGTAATTCTAGGTAACTACAAAATTAATGCCTTAGGGCCTAATGGTCCACTTAAAATGAATTATTTAATCTTCATCCAACTCTCGGTTAAGCTCACTAGGCTAAATACATGAGAAGAACTAGGTTCTACCCTTGATTTAAAGCTTACTATAATCTTCCATAGATCTAGTGGTCTCTTCAATTAAACAAAATGCAGGAGTGACCACTGCACAGTCCTTTATAATTAGTTCAAAACCAAATCTTTACATCCTCTTTACATTCTTGGCCACTCATTCCCTAAAATAATGTTAACAACATTCACCCTTTCACGTAGACAGGATAGACTGGAGTCCAGTCTGCATTGCTAGCTGCCAAAATGCTGCTCAGCCATCATTAGGAATGCCCCATTTCAGCCACAAGACCCTCTTTCGTAATAAGAAAAATAGGGATAACTGTCTGAAAGTGTCCTGGGTATCTGCAGAAGTAGAAACCCTTCTTAGGGAAAGAGATAATGCATGGCTTAATTGGAAAAAGTAAACACCCTGTTGATAAAATGTTACTCTTTTACAGTTAACGTTTAAAGAAAAAATAGACTACCCACTAACTTTGCAAAAGCTACATGCCTTAGAAGCAAGCAAACATCATTGGCATCATCCTCTTGACCATTCTGGAGAGATATATACGACTTAAAAGGAGTTATAACTGAATTTCCATACTCATACAGTTATATTACCAACTCTGTAGCTCCTAAAGGATTTAAAGAATACCTGTGCTAACCTAGGACTACACAACAGTACAAGTACCACATCACTAACTGATTCCAATAATGCACCTAGTGATTTGTCAGCATTTTTACTTAAAACTATCTCTCATAAATGAGTTCCCAATCTCCTTATCAACTAGTCAAAGAATCATCCTCCACATGCAATAAAGTATACCCTAAATTTCTAAAAATGTCTGATTCATTTAAAGCCAGCTTAATTATTCAGATCTTTGACCTACCCTGTCCACCGGTATCATTTTAACCAATTAAAATATGTACACATAATTGTCCTATATAACAAAAAGAAACTTAAAAGTATGTTCTAATATAATGAAGTAAGAACATTTCCATTTTTAATTGAGAAACAATTGTGGAATAAAATAAATGCAAGGCAAGAAAAGTTGCAAGCAGTTTGAACATTCAGTACAGTTTCCTGTTGACCTTGTGTTTCCTTACACAAGAGGAAAAAGTAACAAATTCCAAACATGGGTGTGCACACCATCCTGATCTGCTGTAAGTCAGTTAGGATTTCCATTCATATTCTTTCCAAAGCTCATAAATTATGAGTTATAGAGTTTTGGATTAAATTGTAACTTGTCTGTAGATGGAGTTTTACGTGAAGGAGTGAAGATGAAGATCATAAAAATGAGTGAGGCAGGCAGATATCAGCTAATGCATGAAGCATATGAGTTATATTGTTCAGGTGCGCACAGGCTACTGCCAACTGCCATGGATCTGTTTGCAAAACACAGCTCACTCCCACCACATGTGCAATACATCAAGAGAATACAATTAATTTGCATTAGTCAGAGTTTTTTTTCAAGACAAGTGCTCCTCTGATGCAGATTGCATAAGCACTTGCTGCAGAGTTTTGAGCTAGGAGAACTGGTGATGGGAATTGTCACAGCTTGCACTCACTTCACCATATGTACTAACTGGTCCATCTTTGTTCCTGCAGATACTAGATGCTTCTCAGGTGAAAAAACAGATGCCTCCTCCAACAGACCCAAGAGCCTTCTGGTTAGATTACCTTGAAATTGGATGTATACAGAGTTGTAGTTATGAGACTGTTATCCCTGAGGTTCTGAATTAAGAGCAATCAAACTTTTTTCTTTTTTCCACTAACTACATGAAGAAACAGTTTTCAGAATAATGTGAACCTTCCACACCATATAAGTGCTACTGTTCTTTGCCTATGCTGAACAATATCTCTAGTAGTTAGCACAGAGGCAATAAAGGCTGTGAGCTGCTTTCTGTAGTCCAGTGTTGGAATCCCTCAACAACCAGTTGCTTACTGTGTTACTCTAAGCAGGTCACTCATCTAAGCAGTTCTTTGGGAAGTTAGCCTTGGCAACTCTATGGTAGTTTAGACAACATGCCTAGAATTTACATAAATAGGATCCACTTCTTTTGTGCAAATGAAACATATTATGGCTGACAGTCAATTTGCCACTATTGAGGTGGTTGCCACAAAGGATCGATGGACTTCTACAACCATTAGCTTTACAGTGGAATCTAGGCTGAAGATGGTGGAAATCTGTGCCTGAAGAAATTGTAACATTTATTTTTGTTCATCCCCTTCCTTAACCACGTATATGACTGTTATTGCAACATCATCTATTCTCCTGGACATCTGCCTGTTAACTCAAAACTTATAAGAAGTTTAAGAGAAAATAAATTTGGTGCTCTGCTTTAGCTAACCAGAGTGACAGGTCCATCATAAAAGATGTCAGCCAGTGTTTTGTCACTCCAATAACAGTGTATTTTATTTCTTGGTTCTGAGCCTGAAAAAAATTATTGTAGAAGTCAAGTAATATAAATAACTTTTGAACAGACTCTGTCTGGTGCCCAAGGCCTGCCTTAGTCTTTAGCCCATGAAAGCTGTCAGACGTTACTATGGGCAATGCAAGAAGGGGTGGATCTTATTTAGGATGAGTAAACATCTGCAAGTTTTGAGAAGCTTCTGCCCAGAAATTCCCCATCTTCAGTCATGACTTATGCATAGGATTTTTGGGTGGTATAAATAGAGGATAATAGCAATTATTAGCAATAAAAACTATTGTATAATGATTGGAATTAAAGTCTGCAAATTGAATGCATTGTGGGGCTCAAGAGGTCTCAAGTCGGAATGAATACTTTTAAATAAAGTTCTAGCTGTTTTATATACAATGTAGTCTGCACTTTCTTGTACAAATGCCTTCATAATGACATGAAAGTGGTGCTGGCTTTTGCACTTGCTGCACAATGAGATTTCCAAATCTAATCATTCAAAACTTGTCCAATGTCTTCTCAGAAAGTAATCCTCTTTGGACTTGACAATGTAATTGAAAAGGAATACTTGTTAACACCCAATATCATGCAGCCATTATCTTCAATACCCAGACTGTCAGAGTCTAGATACAGACACGTGATTTATTAGAATAGCATCATGATACAGAATATCTCAAAACAGAAAGAGATTCAACCATATGCAGATATACAAGGCCTTTTATATTTTCTAAAAAAAAACACAGAAGGTTCAAAGCTTTCATAACTGAAAAAAAGGCATGCATACATTTTCAAAGTAAAAAGAGTAAATGGCTGCAGATGGGAGGATAGCTTAAAACATTTTCATGCTATTATCTTGACATGGTTTATGTCTTTGCTTTCAGATAGCTTATTTCCAACTATGTTCCATGAAAGTACATGTTCCATAAATTACAGGATGCATACATTTCTTTCAAGGTTGCATGATTAGAAGAAACATTAACCACCTGCTTGCTAAGCTCTAATGAACTCTAACAAGAGTCAAGATGTTCTTTATATGAGAAAGGAATATTTGAAAACACTGCAACAGTTTTAAGCTACAAGTTTTATAAAACAAGTAAAAAAGAAATATAGATCCACAACATAATATTTAGGATTAGCAGCCAATTTCATGATCACAGCTTATTGTTGCTTTGAATGCGTACCGTTTATATTTTGCCTGCACATTATTTCCCCTACATGAAGTGAACATAACTGGCAGTTTTTTCCTTAATATCCCATTTTGTTTCTGTTGTAAGAGGCATAGACATTTGGTAAAGATTTGTGATTCAGCATCACTGAAGATACAAGTAATGTCATCCTGTCTCTTCTCCAAGTCAGTTGTGAACAGAAATAGGCAGCAGTCCTGCTTTACCTTTACAGTATGCTTTCCCATGATGTTATGTGGATGTCTCAGACTGGTACTAATAACTTAGAACTCCATTTTGTGTGTAAGTTTATGGAATGCAGGAGCATTGTCTGAATTAGGAATATTTTGAAACACGTCTTTAGAACATTGCTTTGGGTAACATCATGGCTGAATTCAATGAGGTATTATTTAGACATCCTGCTATACAGAAATGAAGTTGAGAAGGCCTTCTGCTCAAATGTATATAGAAAACCTACCTTCTCGAATTCCTACATGCACTTTACTAGTAACCGTCTAGGTTTTCAAAAGGCCATGTTAGTAAAAGGCCAGTTCATTAGAATTTCTAGGCTAATGAGTGATGATAATTTATTTAATAATAAAATGGATAGAGTTACTAAGATGTTCTTAGATAGAGGTTACCCCCTAGAAATGTTGAATCATCTGGCCAAGGAGGTTACTGAAAGAAGGAATATAGATTTTAAACGATTTTTGAAAAACTGTTTTTACAGGGCTAGTTGTGATACATAGTTTGGACACTTTTTATCAGGCTATGATTATACCCAATATAAGCAATAACTATAGGAAATATATTTAGGACACATTAATCAAACCCTGGCAAAACTATCAATTATATGATAGTTCTTGCTAGTAATAATTGCTACTATCCTCTATTTATACCACCCAAAAAGCCTATGCATAAGCCATGACTGAATCTGGAATGTTTATGATGAAAACTCTCAGTTATTAGGTGACAGACCATTTTCTCACACAGAAAAGGAATTTGTTGGAAAAATTTTTTGAGAAATCCTGTACAAAGCAAAGTTACAAGTCCAACAAAGAAAATTAAATGGCAAAATGCATCTGTTGTAAATTTATTTTTATTTATTTATTTATTGCATTTATTTACTGGGAAAGTCCACTGGGCCTAGAATGAGCCCATTTTCAGTGGCGGACCTGGGAGAAAAGCTCCACATTAATTACATAAAAAGAAATTTACACACAATGCAAAAGTATGTTGTGCAGTAGTAGTACATTAAAATAAAATTAATAGCAGTGAGGAATAATTTACAATCATGTTATAAATGTAGAAATAAAAATAACAATAGAATACATTCAAATAACATATACGTATAAATGTATATGCAGAAGTTTTAGCAGTGAGGAGAATTAACTTCATGGTAAGAATAGGAGACAGATAGGCTAAAGCAGGGAAAAATCAAGCTAAATTGACAGCAGAAGGAGTTACTATGGTAGAGAGAAGGAGAGGAAATACCAGTAATTAAATGGGGAAGAGTGAGGTCCCAGTGAGGAAAGTCAGGTTTTGAGGTTATTTGTTAGGATGCATTTGCATAGCCAGTGAGACAAGAGATGCAGTCTGAGGGATTTTTTAATGGAAGCAGGATTGCTGATAGTCCTGACTGAAGGAGGGAGATTATTCTATAGCTTAGAGACAGTAAAAGAATACAACATTTGGCCGGCTGAGAGTTTAGGTTTCTCAACAGTCAGTAACATTTTTTTTTCAGACCTGAAATGTCGATTAGGATGGTACACGGTCAGTATGGAGGAGAAGGATGGGCAAGTTGCTGGGTGGTAATTAAGTTTATGGGCAGTAGTTAATTTTAGATAAGTGAGATAGTGAGGGGACTCAAGCCAATTTAGTTGATGCAGAGAAGAACAGTGGTGGGTGGAGAATATTTGCATTTATAACAAATTTGGCAACTTTGTTATAGCATGAATCAAGTTTTGCTTTCAGGGAGTACTGTAGATTGGTGACAATGAGGGAGCCATATAAAAGAGTTGGAAGCAGGAAAGATGAGGCAAGGGCCTTTTTAGCAAAGAGCCTAAGAAAACAGTTGTGCCTATAAAGGGCTCCTAGCTTTTGATTTTTTTTTGATGTTACTGTAGATGTGAAGGTCAAAAGTTAATTTACCTTTAATGATGACACCAAGCAGTTTTGTACTAGGGACACCTTCAATGATAGTGTTATTTTGGGTACAAACAGAGACTACTGACTTGTCACCAGGGCTAGATTTTGTGGGGGTAAATATTAAGAGTTTTGTTTTACTGAGGCTCAGGGCGAGGAGGTACTGAGACATCCAGGTTTCAGTTGAAGTAAATGCTTTTTGGGTAAGACACTGTAGTGCAGTGACAGATTTAGAAGGACAGATAATAGTAGCATCATCTGCATATTGGATAACAGTACTGTGGGTAAGAGTAGTATGAAAGTTATTGACAAATATACTGAATAGAAGGGGACCCAGTATTGAACCCTGGGGTACCCCTGTATTTGTATTGATGAAAGGGGAAAAAGAGTGCTGCCATATACTAGATTGCTACCTATTGTTGAGATAGTTAGAAAACCAATGTAAGGCAGGGGAAGATATGCCAAGGTCAGAGAGTTTAGTAAGCAGAAAGGAGTGGGAAACTGTGTTGAATGCCTTACATACACCAAGAAAGAGTGCAGAGACTAAGGAGCCAGAATCTTGAGCTCTGTTTACTGTATCCAAGAAGGAATTGAGGGTGGTGTTAGTGCTAAGTCTGGGCCTAAAGCCATGTTCATTCGGGGAAAGGAGATGGTGTTTTAACAGATGACTAAGGAGTTGAGTATGAATGCACTTCTTTAGTAGTTTTGAGATGGAGGAAAAATGGCGATAGGCTGGAAGCTTGAGATGTCGGAGGTGTTGCCGCCTTTGTGAAGTGGGAGAACAAATACTTTTTTTGAGATATCAGGTAGGCATGATTCCTTATTGGATCTTTTAAGGAGAATGCTGATGGGGTATGCAATCGAGGAGGCTGATAGTTGTAAGTATTCTGGAGATAAGTTATCTGGGGCATTGGTACAAGGTTTTAGTTTATGAGGAAGTTTTTGTATGGTGGAGGTGGGTATGGGTGAGAGTGAGAAAGTAGGCAGAGGATTTGAAGGCACTAATGGCGGTTCTTGTGGATCTGTGTTGATGGGTGAGAAGGTGGTAGTAAGCTTATTGATAGTGTCAATAAAATATGTGTTAAAGAGTGAGGCTAACTCAGAGGATGTTGTTATAAATACTGCTGTTACATTCAGGTAAGGGCCTTATGTGCTATTTCGAGGTCATGAGAGATCTATACCCTATCCAGAATAATGTAATTGTAAAATTGAAGGGGTAGCTTTTATGGCCAGTTGTTCATCTTGTTTGGCATTTTATATGGGAAAAACTGGAAGACAATGACATGTATGTATTTATGAACACCTTAGAGATATCAAAAACAAGGATATCATTTTGTGAAAGCAATCCCAGTCATGTGGAAGTTTTAAAAGATTTTTATTTTTATACTGGAGAGAGTCCACAAGTCATATAGAGGAAAACAGTCTCTAGTACAAATAACTTAGATAGCAGTTGTTGAATGCAACAATGCCCCCTGGTCATGAGGCTGTTTCACTAAAGAGTGCTCTATATACGAGGGCAGAAAAATTATGAAACACGTTCTTATTGAAAATTTCTATATATTTGTATTTATATGTGTATATTTATTTGTACTGGTGCACATATATCATACATAGGCAGGGAAGGGCATATTATATTTAGCTGTCTGAGGTCAGTTTTTTATATTTATTTACTTATACAGTATATACTTATGATTGGATTGTTTATTATGAAATTTTTAACATTTTTTGATGAGTTTTTAGTGAAGGTACTTATATGTATTTATTAATTTTATCTATCTGTTTACTCATGACATTTATTTTCAGGTTATTTATCAACTAATTGTTTACATTTTTTGAGGAGTGTTTTTATATTTCAAATTACTAAATGATTATGTTGCACTTTGCACTTTGACCTGAATGTTATACAAGACTGTTTCCTTTGTAGATGCACTAGTTTCTGAAAAAGTTTATGATGAACTGAATATGATGAAAGCACTTAACCTAGTGCCCTTTCATTTTATTTTATTTAATATTTTAGAAGTAGTTAACATTTAGTTAGTTATATTAAACATTGACAAGTGTAGAAAAGGATGTTGTGGAATTCTTTTCGACATACCACTAAACTTCATTTTGGTTTACTTTTTTTTTTTTGTGAAGGTGTTGCTGCTTGAATCACTTTTATTGACTTGTTGGTTTTATTTTGCAGTGCAATATCAATGTTTCTTGCCTAAGGAAGCTGTTTCTATTGTTTTGTATGCACATTGCACCAGAATTGAACCACACTCTATCTGTATAGATATGTTATAGAAATCATTGTTCAGTGCATATGCCACAGGCACTCATACCATGACATTTTCAGAACAACTGTTTCACTGCCATGTTATATTTGTTTATCCAGTGTAAAAACTGATAATAATAACTTGATGCAGTGTTGTTTGTGTAACATCTGTAAATTCGCAGAATGCTTCCCTTTGTTGGAATTGAATACCAATCTATGGAAGCCCACTGACTAATGAGAAGTGCTTGAATCACATGCACCACAGTCGAAGACTTGATGCCGACTTATTTGCCCAGCTGATGGCAAAGTATTACTGCATGTGTGATCATATATTGAGGTGTCTCACTGTGAGACCACCTATGTGAAGACATGGTATCATTTGATTGTGTTGCCAACAATTTGTATGAGATAAAAGGGATGGAGAAGGAGACTTCTCCCACTGTAATTGTACACATTATAACAGCTGTGGATGTCATTTATACATAACAATAAAAGGACACACAATGCTTACAGTCAGTCAATGTGGAGTTTGAACACCTGCTACAGAAGATACATGATATTGTGAAGAATGAACAAGCTACGGTACAATTGTTGCTAGAATTGTGAGATATTTAGGTATTTGAAGCTGTGACATCATGTTATTGCTCCAAGGGATGTGTGTGCCTGTAATTTCTTTAAAAGACTGTTGCTATATGTCGATTTCTTGCACAACATTACGTGATACTAGATACATCCAAACAACATAATGTGTAATGCAGTCATCATTGTGATTGTAGAATTGCAGTCCTGCACAATATGTAGATAATCACCGATTTGAGCACATACCTTAATCATAAGGAGAGAGAGTGCACTTTAGACAGCATGATCTCATCAGTGTGTTGATGAGAAGATGTTTGTGTTAATAGTGGTACAAAGTGCAGAGGGAGCTGTGTCCAAAGTTAAAGTTTTCTCATGAATGGAAGTAGACAAAACACATCTGTTGTTGCAGATGTACTTACCTGACACTAGTACCACACACACACACACACACACACACACACACACACACACACACACACACACACACACACGCACTCACACACACCTACACATACACATGCATGCACACATACACATGCATGCACATATACACAAGCTCATCACTGTCAGACTCGAACCACCTACCTAACTAGTCATACAATCTAGAGAACACAGTATGAACTGCAAGTGTCAAAGAAGTTCAGCTTTAAAGATGTGAAAATGCACATTCGTAGTGATTAAGAATTTATTGTTTTGAACATTAGCTGCTGTGCATCAAGGGTTTTGGGACAAATGCATTTTTCTGGACAGGCCAGCTTAACAGTACTGTGCTTATCCCATGTAACTGCAGACTTCTCGGATAACATCTATATACTGTCAATCACGTACATTGCATTTGTGACATTTACTTGTCTGTCAATGAAAACCACAATTATAAAACTGCGGATTGTTAAGCAAGAATTCATGAGAGTTCATACCAAAATGATTGCATGCAAACAGTAACCATTTATTGTATAGGTGTCATATATCTTGGCACATACTTGTACAATACAAACAGACACTTCAGAAATATGCACTTATGACAAACAGTGATGAATTATGTGTGAAAAGTTTACACACTGTTACAACAAAGTTGTAAGTCTAACCATTGGAGTGCATACATACATTAACAGACTGAATTAACTAAGTCAATATTACTGTAAAATGCAGATACCTTGGTTTCAAAATTCCATTAAAACATACAGAAGTTGTCCAGCCTACTCACATAATTCTTTGTTGCAATTTTTTTTTACTCTCTCCCTGAAATGAACCACTGCCAAGCTTATTTGCGCAGCTAATGGCCAAGTATTAGTGCATGTATAATCATATACTGAGGTGTTGAAATTAGAATAGAAATTAGTAGTAGTCTGTAGTGCCCTCTGCTGACCCTCATGCAAATAAACAGTATACCCATAAAACCTTGTCTGAATCTGATGGCATACAGAGCAGATATATCTTCTGGTCATGTTTCATGTGCCATGATTTACATAGTTGTCAAGAAAGTTGCAGTTCTTTACTACTTGTATGTGTGATACAGGTGTATTATGAAACACATGAGAGGTCAAGCATGTTATTGCATGTGGACACATGGGTTATGGAAACAGTATTGACTCAAGGAGACTTATTTGATGACACAGAATGAGTGGAAAGAGGGGGACATTTGGAGACAGGCATAAACATACAAACATAGTCGAATATTAGATTATGGCCCATTTCTGCACATCTTTGTATTCTGTTACTCTTCAGTTTGGTATACATTCAACTTTTTAGACAGTCAAACAGAAGATTAGCCTGACTGTACATAGCACCATGATGCTAAGAACTGTAGCTCGAAGGGTACTAGAATAATGTGTCCAAAGGTAAAATCTCACAAGATTTTGCCATAAACCCTGTGTAGAATAACATATGTGTTGTACCTTTAAGAAACATTTCTAAGACCTGAACATGTATGCATATATAAATAGTGGGCACGTGCTAGCTTCAATGCCATTTTGTGAGTACAGCCAGAGTGTGAACATCTATGCATGAAACAACTAGTTTGTATATATGTTTATGTTTGTACATAATAAAGCTGCTTGAACAGAATCCACAGTGTTTGTCTACTTCATCCTAACTAGATGAGAGACATGGTGTCAGAACCGAGATTCCAGAGACTGCTTTTCAGAGCTACGGGGTGCAGAGTTAACAGTGAAGGCAAACTAAGTGAACCAAATGCAAAAAAGGGCCAAAAATGAAATAAAGGTAATGAAAACTTGCATGAACGTTTTATTTTATAAGAAAGATAAAATGGAGCATTTCAAGGGCACAAAATACTTTATTATTATTTATCAAATCTATAGCACAAAAAAGTGTATTAAGCAAATGAGAACCATAAAAAGTTTATTAATTAAATGAAATGTTTGAAATTAAGATATTTGATTAAACAAGCATCAGAAAAGCACATAAAGGGTTCAGAATAACCTCAGAATTGCAAAATGAGCATGTTTAAAGTAAAACAAGCATGTTTAGAGTTAAAATGAGCACAAGATTATATAATGGACATGAAAAGAGATTAAATAAGCAAAATGAATATAACAAAGGGCAAAAAAGGACACATTGAGTATAAATAAAGCAATCCAACTGCATGTTTTTGGCAAATTATTGTGTTTTGGTATAAACTACTAATTTGCATTGATTGGAGCTCAGAGTAGTGTAACTAGAGTTATTTGAATTATCGCAAAGTGTACAAAAGTGCTTACAGTGTGTATTACTGTGCATTTATTCCAAAGAGGTTGTTATATGCAAAGTGCCACTATTTCATAAAGTGCAGTCAAATACAGCCATTTTGAAAAGTTTGTTGTGCTGGTTGTGTTTATTTGGGTCTATATTATGTGATTGAAGAATCTCTTCTCCGAACACATAATAATCGACATATATACAGTGAATGCTGTAAACCGGGAATGGCCACGTCCTCAAATTTTTTCCTCGGGGAAAAAAATTCACATTGCCGTAAAATAAAAAAAACAAACTTTAAAACATTAATTAAGTGAGGGGCTTCGCCATCCACACACCCCCAATGTGGGGGACTGTACCCCTCCACACCCCTCCTAACTAAATACACCAACTCCAAGATCGCTCTACATTGAAGAAAAGGGCAATTTCCAATAATTGCCAACTGAATTTTTTCCCAAGGAAAAATTTGAGGATGTGGCCATTTGCGGTTTAAAGTGTTAAACTTCATATGTGTCGATTATTTTGTGTTCGAAGAAGAGATTCTTTGATCACATAATAGAGACCCATATATTCACAGAGTGTCGCCATTGCAAAGTGTTTCTTGCACTATACAGAGTTGTTTGGCAAAGTACCGCAATTTTGGGGATATTTCAATGTGATGTGTACTGTTTATTCAAAAGTGCAATTACTTTGAAATGTTTCCTACTTTGAGCTTCTTCCTCCCAGTTTATTCACAGAGTTTAGTTATTTTGAAATGTTCCTTTAAGTGATGGTAGGTGAGTTTTACAGTAAGGTAATTTCAAGAGTATTACAGTGCCCAGGAAATGTATTTTGCAACGTTCAGTTCTACAGAGGCTTGTTGTGTTATTGGGCATAGTTGCAAGTACTGGCATACATTTCAGGCATATGTACATGTGTGTGTTCATGCATACTGGCAAACATATTTATTGAGATGTATTAATATGGCAGAAGGTTTTTGAAAACTATTACCACTTGTATTTGATCAGAATATTGCAGAGAATTGTAGAATATTTGAGCAAGAGTACGACATATTCATACAAGCAGCTTATTCTGATAAAGATGCACACACCAGGGCTTCATTTTGCTAAGTCTAGCTGGGTCAGAGGCCATAGAAAAAGAGAGTTCATTTGTATATGCATCAGCAGTGTATTAAGACAAAGGGTAAAATAGTCATATTGTTGTACAGGCTGAATCAAATGAAGACTCTGAGTGTTTGAAGCACAAATTTAGAGAAATGTACAACCCCAGACCAATGTTACATTAGAGAGGCATTTGTTTTACACAAGAGATCAAAAGCAAGGAGAAACTTTTACAGCTTATATTACTGACCTGAGAAGCAAAACTAAAACTTGTAAGTTTGGTGACTTGAAATATGAGTTAATAAAGGACAGGTTTGTGTATGAAATTAATAATGCTGCTGTGAGGAAAGATTTTGCTTTGTGACAGTGATTTAATGCTGAACAAACCTATTGAGATTTGTCAAATTCATGAAGTTACAGAAAGGCATACAAACATGCTTGCAAGTGATAAGAGCATGGTTTCAGCAGGCTCCAAAGCAAATGTAGACAGCATGCTACATGTGGCAGGCAGAAACAGGCCTAAGCATGTGGCAGCTGTAACCCCTGTAGGTGTGGCAAGGAAAACCCACAATCTTCCAGCAAGTTCTAAGACTAGTTCAGTTAAAGGAGCATGCTCAGTGCCATACAATTTATTTATTTATTAACATTTGTTGACCGGGAAAGTCCACTGAGTCAGAAACCTATTTTCAGTGGAGGCCTGTGGAGAAAAGCTCCACAAGCATTACAAAGTTGACAATTTTTAACATAAATTTAACAAATTTTACAGATATAAGAGGCAAAACATAGTACAATTGAACACTTCATAGGGTTTAGATTAATATGCATTAGGAATCATTAAATATAGATAGTAATAAAGCTACATATGTAGAGCAGTATGGACTTTAAAACAGTACTATCTGTAGTGTTTGTAAAGTAAAATGCATAGTAGGTATACAGAAGGTATTGTAAGACTGGGTATTATAAGTTCCACCATCCTAATATTTAGTTAACGGCTGTTTAAGGTGGTTTGCTTATGTGGCAGTTGCAGGATGGATTATTTAGATAATGTGATTCTAAAGCTATCTTAAAGCTTTTTGAGTGGTCGGTTTGAGTTATTTCAGATGATAAGTTGTTCCATTATTTGGTGGTGGTATGGGAGTACAGACATTGTCCAGCTCTTTTGATGGATTTTCTTATGGCTAGCATGAATTTGCAAGAGGACCTTAGTGTTCTTATAGGGGCATATGTTTGTAGGATTGAGTTGAGTGCTGGGCAGTTATTAGGTTTGAAGATTAGTTTGTGTGTTAAGGTTAGTTGGGTGTATTGGAGATAGTGGGAGAAGTCTAGCCATTTCAGCTCATTGATAGCTTGGCAATGATTAGAAAAGTACGGTTTTCTGGAGGCAAATTTGGCTATTTTATGGTAGCCGGATTGTAGTTTATTACTAAGGGTTGAGTGAAGGTTAGTAAATGTGGCAGTACAATATAGAAGAGAGGGGATGAGTAAAGCAATGGTAAGTTTTGTTTTGGTGTATTTATCCAGGTAAAGCTTGTGGCAATATAGCTTACCTAACTTGAAATGTGCTTTCTTTATTGCATTGAGGATATGTGGTTCATAAATGAGTTTGTCATCTATTGTTATTCCTAGCAGCTTGGCTGTTTTCACTAATTTGATTTCTGTACCATCCTTAGCAAGGAATTTGAAGTCAATGTCAGGTGATTTTGTAAAGAAAAGTAAAAGTTTATTTTTTTGGGGGGTTAACACAAATTGTGCACTAATAAGTCATGATTCAATAGAAGTGAAGGCCTTTTGCATAACTGTGAGGAAATCTGAGAAATTGTTGTAGGTGGATATTATAGCAATAACCCACGCCTGGGTGTGGGTAATGCTAAATTTATCCACGGTTGGCATGGTTTGGTCCCAAGGGCGAAGCCCGAGGGACCAAACAAAGCCAACCGTGGGTAAATTTACCATTACCCACACCCAGAAGTGGGTTATTGCTATTATACCATGACATTATTTAAGAAAAGAAACTATTACTTTTCTTAAATAATGGCATAGTATAATGCCTGTTTACTGCCCTTCCGCAGATGTCTGGCATCCGGCAGTTCTGATGTACTGTGCGCCGCGCAGTACATCAGAGCTGTGGGCAAAGCAATGGAGAAAGCAAGATCTCCGTTGCTTTTTATGTTTCGCCATGTTAAATGAGTTTAACATAGCGAGACAGTTTTAAAATAAAACGGACATCTCCGTTGCTTATTTTAAACTGTCTCGCTATGTTAAACTCATTTAACATAGCAAAACACTATAAAAAGCAACGGAGATCTTGCTTTCTCCGTTTTTTAAACATTGTCGCTATGTTAAATGGGTTTAGCATAGCGAGACAGCTTTAAAATAAGCAACGGAGATCTCCGTTGCTTATTTTAAAGCTGTCTCGCTATGTTAAACCCATTTAACATAGCGAGACAGTGTTTTAAAAAAACGAGTTATACTAATGGAAAAAAGTCTGGGCGACCGGACCTTTTTCCATTAGTATAACTCGATTTACAACGGGCACGCTGGCCAATCAGCATGCACGTTTTGCGGGGATCATGGTATAATAGCATAGAATCATCGGCATATTGAATGAAGGTTTGGATGTGACGACTTTGTTAAGATCATGGATGACACCCATTCAGTAGGTGAATCAGCAAAACCCAAATCAAGCTTTATTGTTAACTGCCGCAATTGTGTGCCAGTCATGAGTCTAAAAAAGAAAAGTGCTTACCATTGGTCAGCAATGCCATAATTGTAAGAAATGGACCCATTTTCAAAAATGTTGTAGATCAAGAAAGCCTCACACTGTTATAAAGAAGGAGCATTCAAAAAACCAAATTGATCAAGTTGAACTGCAACAGTCTGGTTTCTATGTAAATGGTATATCAGTGATTAGTGAAAAGATTGATGCAGTAGATGGTTTATTTGCAAAGGATGAAGTATTTTGTACTATTCAGATCAATGGCAAATCTATCAAGCTCAAAGTAGACACTGGTTCAAAGTGTAATGTTATGTCAGGAGATGGTGAACAACTAAATGTGACCAGTTGTGTGAAACTTGTTGCTTATGGATGTGAAGAAATTCAAACCGAAGGCTCACTAGTGCTTTCATGTTATGTGGCCATGAACTGTTATAGTTTATTATTCTATGTAGGTCAAAGACCTGTGCAGTCATTATTGGGTCTCAGAGACAGTTTGAGAATGCATCTATTTTCTTTAACAAAGAAGTTCATCAAATAAGCACATGTCCCAGTTCCAGCTTCACTAACACTATTTTTTCAGAGTATGCTGATGTTTTCGAAGAACAACTTCCATTTGTCTATTCTATGAAGTTAGACCCAAAGATTAGTCCAGTAGTCAGACCTGCAAGAAAAGTTCTGATAGCTATGCAGCAAAAAGTCAAAGCTCAGTTGGACAAAATGGTGCAGCAAGGTGTAATTTGTCCAGTTACAGAACCTACTGAACGGGTGTCGTCCATGGCAGCAGCTCACAAAAAAGGCTCAGACAAAATCAGAATATGAATTGACCCAAGAGATTTGAATAAAGCATTGAAAAGACTGCATCATCCCATGCATACAGTCAAAGAAGTCAGAGCTCTAATACCAAATGCCACTGTTTTTTTCTATTTTAGATGCAAAAAGTTCATTTTGGCAAGTGATGCTTGATTGCAGATTTTCATCAGTGACTACATTCAGTACCGCATTTGGAAGATACAGATTACTTAGGATACCATTTGGAATAAATTCTGCAAGAGAAGTCTTTTATCATGCAATGGAAAAAATGTTTTCAGGTAATCCCTGTGCCGTAATAATAGATGACTTGTTAGTCTGAGGCAATGGTGAAGCAGAGCATGACAGAATTCTTAAGAGAGTTCTAGACAGAGCACATGAACTGAACTTAAAGTTTAACCAACTAAAGTACAAATTCAGACTACCAGAAGTTACATATGTAGGTTATTCATTAGTTAGCATTGGCTTGAGACCAGACCCATCCAAGCAAGCAGCCATTCTTGAGATGCCAGCACCAAATAATGTACAAGCTCTGCAACATGTTCTTGATATGTTCAACTATTTAGGCAAGTGTGTACCAGACTTCACTAAAACTGTTATATGGATATGGTTAGAACATCACCAGAAAGCATTTGAAGACCTTATGCAGACAATTGCTACTCCACCTATATTAAGATACTATGATATCAACAAACCAATAACTTTCCTGCGATGCTTCAAAATTTGGTCTTTGCTCAGTTATTCTTCAAGAGGGTAGACCAGTAGCCTGTGCATCTAGAACTCTTACCCACACTGAAATACAATATGCTCAGATTGAGAAAGAACTTTTGTCAACAGTATTTGGATGTTCTAAGTTTCATAATTATATCTATGGTTGAGATATTCAGATTGAAACTGATCATCAACCTCTGGTTACTATTTTAAAGAAGCCTATGTATTCAGCTCCAGCAAGATTGCAAAGAATAATGCTTAAATTGCAAACGTACAACTTCAAAATGGTCTATACAAAAGGCAAACTTCTTTGTCTGGCTGATACCTTATCCAAATTGCCCAGAAGTAAAATGGAACAGCTTGACACAGAAAAGTTTGACTTTAGTGTCATGGAAGTGCATAATTATCTACCACAACACTTGATGAGCTAAGAGATCATACAAAGACTGATCCTAAAAGCAAAATGTCAATCACTATATCAATGTTGGATGGCCATCAAAGCAATCTAGTATACCACCTGAAGTGCAACCCTACTTTCTTACAGAGATGAGATGTTGATGGAAGATGGCATTATTTTCAACGGTCCTAAAATTGTTGTTCCTACTTCCTTAGAACAAGAATTCATCCAGATTTTGCACTGTGGTCGCACAGGTTTCGAAGCTACCAAAAGAAGGATGAGAGGACTAGTATTCTGAACTTCTCTAGCAAAAGACAGTGATAGAGTACTTTCTTCTTGTTCAGTATGCAATAGTACTAAACTGCATTTACAAAAAGAACCACTTTAGCTAAGGCAAGTTCCTGAACTATCTTGATTAACAGTAGCCACTGACATATCTGAGTGGAACAATCCACATTACTTAGTACCGGTAGACTCTTATTCAAACTGGTTTGAGATCAGTTTACTACCTAACCTTCTCGTATGTTACAGGTGTTGCTTTAGGCCAGGCATTGTTCAAAGACTGAGGAGACAGACTGATGACACAAAAGGGAGAAGAGACATAGAGGGGGGAGAGGGAGGCAGGGAGTAAGCATATTATGATAGAAGCGGGATAATGTTGGCTCAAAACAATATGTAGGCAACAGCTACACATGAAATAGTCTAATAGAAGCAGTTGATAATAGTTTGGCATATTTCTGGATTAAAACCCTTGAAAGTATACAAAAATCAGTTTATAGATCTAAGTATTATCTCAGTACATCACAAACAAACTCTTAATTCACACACTTTAAATCACACACTTGCAGGGACAGTGACAACGTACTGAAGCATAAAGGGTGAAGAAACAGAGAGAGTGATGTTGAGAGAAATAATTAAAGTTTTGTTATTGGACATTTAGGAGCATCTTTATGGCATGGTGGTGCAGCGGTAGCGTTGTTGCATCACAGCAAGAGGTTCTCCCATTCGATTCTCGGCTGGAGTGCGGGGAGTGCCTTCTGTGTGGAGTCTGCATGTCCTCCCCACGGCTGGGTGGGCATTTGAAAGACATGCGTAAATGGATGTGCCTTCATTGAAGGTTGAACGTCGAGCTGGCACCTCGGTGTTCGTCAGAATCTATTGCCAATCATTAGCGGACTGGAGTTCCGCTGTGGCGACCTCTAACCAGGAAAAGCCGAAAGACAACAACAACAACACTTAGATGTTTCCTCATTATTAATCTGACATGTTCTGTACAATAAATTGTCTGCAATAGGAAGCAAGAAGGGGTAGGAGAGCAGGAACAAGATTAAGACATGAACAGGATAAGGATGGGTTATGATGGTTCCCTGTTGGGGATGTTTTTGCAAATACTTTCTTGCTGCACTATTCAAATGCTATGTCAGTGACATGTTACAACTTGAGATGCATACAAACATTTGGAGTTAATCATATGAAATAAATATGTAATTAAATTAAATAATAATTTGACATACAGCTGTAATTGTACACTTGACACTATTCATGACATCAGCCTTACCTCAGCACACCACATAGAATCTTCTAGTTCATCACATCCAGCAGCCTAAGAACTGTTAGATTAACTGTTATAAAGTAATCCCTTTACTCTGCCTTTCTGCAATTCCATGTCACAGTGGATTAAAGCATGCTTTCCCGATGAAAGTACCCTGACTAATGTGGGTGATGGCAAATACTCACTAATTTTTGCCACAGAATGTGAAACACCATTTACCATTACTCAGCACTGGTGTGCAATGTCAACCACCGCACAAATTCTGAGGACAATTGAAGGCTTTTTGATGGGCCATTTCTGGCCATCTTTGTTGTTTGCCATTGTATTTTTGATCAGATTAAATGTGTGAAAAAGGGGTTGATAGCACAGTGGTGAAAAGTGGTGGGGGACATGTAAAGGGTAGGACATGGGAAAGAATACAGGAATTTGTATCAAGGTAGGGGAAGAGCATCATAGCTATCCAATTCTTCACAACATAAATGTAGAATTGTACACAAAATTTCATGACTTTTATAGTCACCTCACTAGGGATGGGTGCCAACAACAGAATAATGTTGTATATCCAATTAGATAGAATCAAGTGCATCAACATGACACACTGGCAAAGTGGTGACCTATGTTTAGGGCATATTTTTTTTGTAGGACAGGTGCCCATTTTTTTTTTTATAGCAAGGAATGTTCGGGAATGTGCTTATGAATAAGAGATTCAGGTAGGCAGTGTAGGTTAGGTAGCAGGTACAGACATACAGGATATACAAGACAAAGAGAGATTGTGAGAGACACAAAAGGTTGGGGACACCATGACTGTGGATAGGTAGGGGACATCAGAGGCACATTCACATCCATCTTGAAAACAGTGAGGATCTAGTCCTCACCCTCAGAACTGTCATTGCTGTCTCCTGTGTCAATTACCTGTGCCAGTGCCAGATGTATCAAAACAACACAGGATATTTTCAACCCTGCAAATTCAGGCACCAAGACCCCTTTCCATTATGCCATTCCCAAGTTTTGTCAGCTCATGAAGGATGGCATTATTGCCACCTCTACTAGTACTGTTCCTGGAGGGTACCACTGCACCAGCAACCAGGATAAAGCTACCTGATGCAGATTGAGCATGTATGACAGGAGCTGTGGAGGCAACACTGACATGTTTTCACCCAGATGTGCTGAGTGCCTGTGGTGATGCCACTGGAACCACCTGTAGATGTATGGTGGGTCAAACCACATTGGTCAAAGGGAGCTCCCTGTGCTAATGGTCATTTTGTGTTCATAGGTTCATTGTGAGACAAACCCTGCACCTTGTGTTTGTAAGGCAAACACAGCAATGTATTAAAAAATAATATATACTAAAGAGAGAGAGACAGAGAGACAGCTAGGGTGGGGAAGACAAAAGGGAGAGAATTGTACCAATGGCATATTTTATTATTACAGTACATAAACAATTATGAGAAACACATATGTACACCTTTGACACATCTAGATATGGTGGAAAGGCATTAATTCGTCATAAAACCAATCACTCAATCAACCAATCACAATGCTATGACATGACAAATACAAACATTTATTTGAATATGCTATATCAGATATATCCTTTCAAAGTTAATAACTGCATTTGGAAAAAGTTGAATAATGTCATGCAGATGCCAGTTTTACTGGAGGCAGCCTTGGCCAAGCTATTCCAAGCTTCAACCTTACTCTGAGACCTGGTATAGTACCTTTGCAGCAGCAACCAGCTGTAGCACTTTATGAGGAATGCCACAAACATCCGGGATTCCTCAACATCCAGCCTTTGTGCTCTAAATGGAACACCATCCCCACCTTCCTCAGTGATGTCTCCAGTTCATATTGCCAATGTAACAGCTTGTGCAAAAAGATGCATAACATTGCCATATGCATTTTTATATCTGAAAACACAAGAATGCCTTGGCAAAAACATTGACACTGATTACATCAAAAAGCATGGAAAGTGTGAAATATGGCAGTGAGATGTAGCCATGTGTAATGCTCAACCTATTGAGACATGTTGCAGTGTTAAACACTGAAGGGCATGATGATGTTTGTTATAATCATTGTTGGTAAGAGGAAAATGACATGAATTGTGGTATATTGATCTGCTGGGACTTATACACTAGTAAGATTCAGTAGTACCACATGGGAATAAAACCCATGAGAAAAAAAGATAAAATGTTAAACTTTTCTTAAAGGTCGGTGTTACAAAATATCTTACTTTTTGATATGTTAATTACAAATATACTAATTTAAGAATGAATGGAGATGTACTTAACAGATGTCTGTATGTGTGTAGCTTTAGTTAGTCATGAAACTGTATTTGTATGTAAAAGGCAGTAATTGTGGTCGTAAATGCAGTTCAGATGTATGGAGTTGCATGACCTGAGTAATACATGGTGGGAAATGATACATACATACTTCACAAGACATACTGTCTTAGACACACACTTCTGATATGTGATAATTCAAAATAATACTAACAAAGCTATTGTACAAATCATACATATGCAAGTGCATTCTAAATTAAATATTATCATTGTCATGTTTGAAATAATTTACACACATTATTTTGGGCTGCTCTAGTAAGCGTTACTGATACTGGTTGCAATAAACATAGTTACGATACTCATTTGTAATTAGTATTACATTCTTTCAAAATGTTGTGATAAATGGCATTCTGAACCCCTCTGAAAAAGTATCTGTTAACTGGATTTCATCCCTGCATCACCTGTCTTCTTTTTCTAAGAATACTGGGTTTATATCTTATGCCCAGAAAAAGTTTGCTAACAGGTGTAATTTCTTTACTACACACTAACCAGAGTCCTGACAACAATGCAACAGTGCCAGGCTCATTTGTGATACAGAGGGTAGGCCACATTAAAATGATCACTTTTTTCCTTTAGTCATGAACTGTGTTTGTGCGTGTTAGGTAATTCCAAATAATGGGAAAGGGGGCAGACACCAGCTCAAATGTTGTTAGCAATACTGAAAATAGTTGAGTTTCAAATACAATGATGTAACAAAATGTGTGTCAATATACAGTAACAGCCCCATCTGTAAAATTTTCTGTAAAGTAGACTGAAACCCTGCATCGGATGTCATCTTTTTCTAAGATCACTGCCCTTAACACCTACTGCCACAGAGAACGTTACCTGATATCTGCATTTTCTTTGCTTAGTATGATCCATAGTGGTGACAGCTGTGCATTGGTATCAGGTTCATTTATCCTACAGAACACAACCCAAATTAAAATTTTCACTTTTTTCATTATTTTAGTTATTATTGGAGTATGATCTGAAATACTTAAATACATGCAAGTGTAATCCTCATCCCTTGCCATTAGCTCCTTAGCACTATAAATCTGCCATTATTACATTTTTATTTTCTTCTATCACTATTGGAGCTCCTCTTGCAATTAATATAAATACTCCTCTTTTCCTTTGTCCCAGATAATCCACTGAATAACCATCCTGAAAACCTTTCTTTATCAAATTCACATGTTCAGTTCTTTCCAAGAGTTTCCCCTGTAATATAGCTATTTGCTCTCTACATTTTTAATATAGTTCACTATTCTGTCTTTTTTGTATTAAATAAAATTATTATTCCCACCTTTTATGTGTAACACCTTTTTTGTAAATGTCTATTTCCCATTTTTGTGTTACATGCATACACTGGCAGGTTGAACCTTTATGTAGTTGTTTCTTGTCATATCCATTTATTTCAGCCTATGTCACATCTTATAAAACTTTTTGTTTTATTCAAAGTCCTTACAAAAAAAACTATTAATTTAATAGTAACACACAAAACTATTTACATCTTCAAATATTTAAGTTTTACTCTCTTTATAGGAACAAATGTCCCAAACTGACAGCCATACTCACTGATTTGAGTTAACCTAAAAGAAAAGCTATCCATGCTAAGATGCATGGTGCAGTCTCTGCTTCTACTAAGTGCTAACTGGTTTTGATTTATATTTATAGCCCTCCCAGCTGGAAACCCCCTGAATGCTTTCAGAGAAATTGTCTTCTTCTTTAGTCATTAACTATGCTTGCATATGCTGAACTGAGTGCAAATGCAAACGGCATTATAAAAAAAGGGAAAAATGATTACCTTCATATTGCAGAGTAATGCTTTTAATAAATATCTGTAGAAAGGAAGACAGCAGTTATAGCATTAGCATGACACAGTCATCCTTTTCACATCTGTTTGCCTCATTACAAGCAGCATTTAGGTTATACATTATCAGGATTTCATGTAATGGCAATTATTCTGAAAGGGGCACACAGGCTGTCATAATGAATTCACATGAGATATGGGTAAGTTCCCAATAAGTGTCCTGTCCTCAAAAACCTAGTACAACATCACTCAGCCAAAGGCCTCTTAGATCATCAAGCAAACTACTACTAGAAGTCACCAACAACTACAATAGCTTTGGAGATGCACTATATAGTAGTTCAGTGGCTAACAAATGGAACTCTGTCCCTACTAGCATTCAAAACACATCATCCAAAGCCTCCAAGACCTCATCAGGCAACATCTCAAGCAAAGTTGGCAGTGCCATGATTGCTCACCAGGCTAGTGAAAGTGGATAACATATACATACAAAATCTAGAGCACTTGATAATAGTTTTCAGTCTTACTCACAAACACTGGCTAATCTGCAATGTATGTACTGTACCTGTGTACTATGTATGTATTCTATCTATGTTCCAAATTTCAGCTGTACACCACAAATCTATTAATTACCTTTATTTTTAAAATTAATATTTTTTTGTTTGTTCTCTCCACTGTAACTGTTTATGTGCCGTATACCACTGCAAAAGCATGTCTCTTGTAATTTGTGTGTATACTGATAATGTCTAAATAACTAAATGTGTCTGTAATTTTTCTTTGTGGAGCTTTTCTCCCCGGGCCTCTGCTGAAAAAGGGCCTTCTTGGCTCAGTTAGACACCCCCGGTTAACAAATGTAAAATAAAATAAAATGAATAAATATATGACACATATGCCCATTGCAATATTCATGTTACTGTTTTTTCTGTTATCACACTTTACAAAACTTCATATGTGACAACATCCATAGCACATAGTGTTATTAATAATGAGAAAATGTGAGTTTACAGCAAGAATATCTCTGTAATATTAATTTAATGGAGTACAGGTAAGATTGCTTAATTTAGCGCAGACTTTAGCCTGTTTATTACATATACAACATTGGGTGTCAATATTCATAATGAATCCAGTCCTAAAAATATGTACAAACTGGATTTGAACCCTGCATTATGAGCCTTCTTCTGTAATCTTACATCTCTTATACCTTGTGCTACACTGATATGTTAGGTGATAGGTGGAATTTATCCACTTAGTACTGTTCAGTGTGCTGACAAAAGTGCACCAGCACCAGTCTGAATTGTGCTACTGATGGTATTCCAAATCAAAATTGTCAGTTTTTACCTTGGTAAGTGAACTGTTGTTCACAGCTAGGGACTGCTGCCAGTCAAAAGTGTGCAATGCCAAACAGCATCCAAAGGACAAAGAGAAAAAAATGTAAATTATGTAAACATTATGAAACAAGTAGTTAAAATGGACATTTGTAATGTTTCCACAACTTTGTTGCCATATAAAATGAGTATATGTTCCATAAACATCAGTACATCCACACATACAGCACTTCCTCTGGATTCAAATCATTATACCAGGGCATTAACAACACAGAGTTGAAATTATTATCACTAGGTACCACAGACACACACTAGGAGGAACAAAAAGGAGATTACATATTCTCACAATGTGACATTGTATCAATTTTCATTACAGCTGCAACAGAACTGAGTTCTGAAAGTTGCCTTTTGTAATTTGCCCTTAGATGTGTAGATGAATGGGATATTGGCAACAGTTAAGCTTATCTTTCCTCACATAAAATACAACAGATTTGTACAACACTGTAACTCTTTTTTCCCTTTATTTTGTGAGCATCACTCCCTTTTCTCTGTTTTTCTAGCAAGACTGCTATGTGATTTGCATTGCTTTTGATATCTGTTTCAATGAGTAATGTACGTCCTTAGAATTGCAGACACATTTTATTCAGAGGCACAGAATGTGATCATAATTCATACAAAGATTAGGAATGTTGCTCTCCTAAGTCAGTCAATGTACTCACAGAGTTTCCTGTAAGTCTGTTCTCTGTGGCACACCCTTGGCAAGTACACATCAAAGAGGACTGATTGTGAAACCCTGATTGTTCATGCAGTTAGTTTAATTATTCACACTTGCAAGCACTTAGCAAGTAATACTTTTCAATACTCACCATTGCAGTGCTAGGGCATGTGCATGCAAACATATAGGTCCTTACCCCATCTTTACCTGCCCTGCCCTGCCCTTAGTGCAGATTGTGGAATTCATGAATGCTAATGAGTTCACACCTCATTTGCATATTCACAGTTCTCAGAGGGCTAGATCTGCATTATATAAAGTTAAATGTGTAGGTGAGAAAATTGTATCTTAATATGGGATACTGTTTGGATCCAGAGAGCCTTATACTAATATTTGCTTTCAAAACGTGTTTGTAGTTTAATAACTGACTTGCTGGAAGGGTATGCTGTTGATGGATTGCATTTCACAATACATCCATTGGTATACTGTCGGCAGTTTTCTCCCTCACTGTTGGCAAAGGCATTTTTATAAGTTATTTATTGTCCATTACAATTGTTTGTTAAGAATGTTACCTGATATTTATGTAAACTTTTATTTGGGAAGCTGACCAGATATTGCAGAAAAGTGTTGCATTACTTATTATCAAGAGTGAGGAGTGGTCATATTATTAACCCCAAAAATGTGTTAAGCCTGTGATAAATACATATCTGCCCTCCCGAGAAGTGGATATGTCAGAAAAAAAATTATCTGGTATTAACTGAAAAGTGTAAATTATTTTTAATGCTGCAATGCACTACAGAATTGCACCACTGTTGTCCTCCTGACATAGTTTTTTTTTTCATTTCCTTTCTTTTTGGGAGAGGAGGATAGGATCCTGTATTAACTTGTGTGTGTTCATATGAAGCCTTACTTTTACAATTATTTTGTATATGATGAATAGATATATTCATACATATTTGTTTTGTTAACAATCCGTTGTGGCTTACTTTTTTCCCTTTTAAATTTCATGTATGGCTATGGTGCCCAAGAGATCTGCACCCTGAAAACTACCATACAGTGACACAGAGAATAAAGTTATCATCCAGACATTATGTCAACAGAGATCATTCCTTTTAGAGAGATGCAGAGGTGACAAGTCGTCTCATGACCATATGTGGGAGCAAGTGGTCAATGATGTCAGTGCTGTAGGAGGGTATACCCATACCTATATAAGACATAGGGCCAGTGACATGAGCACACAGTTGAGACATAGGGGCAGTCTGCAATTGTCTAGGAATGTCTGGCTACAGGGGTGGGTGGTCCTGTTACTGAACCACCACTGATGGAAACAAAGGAAATCCTGTCCACTGTAAGACAGACAGCACAACACAGCATTCACGCAGAATCATTGAAATTGGACTGACCTGGAGGACAACCCAAGTGTGTCTACGGCAGAACCTCCAGCTATGCTATATAATATGTCTGTGTATGTTTGTGTGTGTGTGTGTGTGTGTGTGTGTGTGTGTGTGTGTGTGTGTGTGTGTGTGTGTACACAAGACAAATGTCATGTATATATATATATGTGTGTGTGTGTGTGTGTGTGTGTGTCTGTGTGTGTGCGTATGTATACACATATATATATATATATATATATATATATATATATATATATATATGTATATAGATACACACACACACACACACACACACACACACACACACACACACACACACACACACACACACACACACACACACACACACAGATCCATCAAGAAGGCTGGGGTAGAACAGATACTAAGAGAGAGACAGAAAAGAGGGAGAGTAAACTGGACACTACACTTTTGTACAAGATGTTTGTTATTTTGCAGCTGTCAAGGGGTTTGTTTTCTGCTTTTTGTGTCATTTGCATTGTGATGCTTATCAGTCATTTTTCATCATCTGGTTTTGAGCTTGCACAACAACCTGCACAGGGTAAGAACACATTTTTATGCTTATTAATGTATATAAGGCAAATGTATGTATACATGAAAGTCATTTTTCATTACATTTGTTTCTGTTAATTTTTAATATGCATTTTACATAACATAAGCTTTATCTGTTTGTATTCTATTTCTTTCTTTGTTGCGTTGCTTACTTGTTATCATAGATGATCTTGTCAATAGAGCTGTGAAACACCTACCAGCTAAAGTCAGAGTATCTGTAGCTAATGATGATGATGGCAGTGATGTAGAGGCACAACCTGGAGGTGCAGAGGGTCGATCCGACACTGAGGCTGTACCTTAAACATCCCTCTCCCTATTTTGGACATAGTTAGTATGCCTGCACTACCCATATCACAGAGACCTCAGATATAGGAAAGGATGATTTTCACCATGGTCACCATGAGGGCATAGTGCCACACAGTTGGGTTGGCAGACATTTTCTGGGGTGGCCTGTTATCCATCCTCTTCCTGATGGTAGGTCAGTAAGTGCCACATGCTGTATGTGTAGGGCCATCAAGGAGGCACAGGTACATTCTACCAGGGTCTTGGAAGAGATAGTGTGAGCACAGGACCGCCTGAACTATGTGGGTGTCTCTTTGGACAGGATGGCTGACACACTATATTGGACAGTGTCTGTAATAGAATGGGTGCTGGGGAGGGTCACTATCCATGTGGCCAGATGACTGCTACATTTTCCAGTGTTACCCAATCTGACAGTGCAAGATCCTGCTCCCATAGTGTCAGTGATTGTTGTCTGCACACCAAGATGTGATAGGCCATATGGTCATGGCTCTGGACATAGTCTTGAGAGGTCATCCGGCAAACATAACTCATGTTTAGGTAGCACCTCAACTTCAAGCCAGGGGCATGTAGTTAGCAGTGAAACTCCTGGCAGAAGTAGATCTCATGGTCAGAGATGACAACACTAAACTGACTACTCTACCATGCATGGGTCACACCTGTCCAAGATGCCAGGATGTAGTGTTAGCACAATGCTTGATTGGATTCATGCAGACATACAGACATTGAACAAAATGTGCCCCTACCACCACAAAAATGTACATATATACACACACACACACACACACACACACACACACACACACACACACACCCACACACACCACACACACACACACACACACACACACACACACACACACACACACACACACACACACACACACACACACACACACACACACACACACACACACACACACACACACACACACACACACACACACACACACACACACACACACACACACACACGCACACACGTACAAGCACACACACTCATTATCTAAGCACTACTGTTGACTGATATATATGCCTTGCTACTGGCCTTGACAATTGGATACTTAATACATGTTATTGTTACTGACAGACACTCACTTTTTTTGCTGCCAGTCATAGCCTCCTGTACAGCCCCCCACCTCCAAACTGTGCAGGAGATGATGACTGTATCCTGCTGTTTGCCCATTTATTTGTGAATTAGAGATACATATATATCTGATGCATAGAGTGGATGATTAATGCTTGCTTACTCAGAAGTTTGCTTTAATGTAAATGTATTGCAGAAGAAATCTTTTAATTTACTTTCCCTACTCATTGTGTTTGATTGGGTATGTGATTTTCAGTTCTTATTGTATTACTGGTAGATGTTTTAGTAATGCAATCAGTTGTGACTAATAGAGTTGTCTGTTTTATCTGATCCATTTTATTTTCTATATTAAGAAATCTGCTTAGCTAGTGTTTTTGTTTTATGTGAGAGATAGTCACTTAAGTTATTTAGGCTGCACATTTCACATGTTTTTTCACTGGTTAAATTGTTTCTTGAGTGATACTTAAATACACTGAATTTCTGGGCCCTTGTATTTTTCTGAAAAGAGTTTAAACCTGCACAAACTAAAGCACTGCTGTGATTTCCTGATAGTTTTTCAAACCCACACTTCTGTTTATTGATCTGCTTTTTAAACCTGGTGATTTTAAGTTCCCCACCTCTACTTTAAATTGAGCTTAATAAATTTCTCCCTTTATAAAGTGTTGTTGATATCTTGAATTATTTATTTCTCTTTCCTTGTGCTTATATTGAAAAAGTGCATTTTCCCTCTCATTATCTGTTCTACTGATTTATTTCATCTGAATTCATTATTTAGCCAGCTGTTGGATAAAGTAGTTTATTTTTTACATTCTAGTAAGCACTTGTTTTTAACATCAAGAGTTCAGTGAGTTTTCCATCTGGTGTACTCGGAGGTAGCCTGGTACGTTTAGGTTGGGGAAACTCTTGAGATTTATGCATGTAGTTTTATTGGCTGGAGGCTTATTAATCAACTTATCTTGTTTTTAGTGCCTTTATAAATTCAGTACAACTGAGTGGCTCTTGACTCATTTATACAAAGCAATGTACTTTTATTGAATAATCACACTTTTATAACCTGTTTAAAGTACACTGTTGTATCTGTAGCTTTAAGTTTGTTGTGATAGTATTTCATATACTTTAAGTTTGTGTGTGGCAGCATTTTACTCTGGACACTCCCTTACTGTCCTTTTACACTAGGGGGAATGGGATTATTCATCTAGTGGCAGTAGGTGTTTACATGGTCTATCTGAGCTGGGAAACACATAAAAGAGCTCTAAGTAGTTTTGGTTCTTCTCTTATATACTGTGACTGTACTTTAACAGCTTCTTAAGCTATTTGCTGTTGCTTTTTGCACTTTATAGCAAAACTGTACTGTCTACTGCTACTTTATGTATTCAGTTGCACTGTGCTACATTGTATCTGTTAGTTGTAGGACTATGGTAGGTAGTTTGTGTGATCTTGTTACTCTTGTACTGTAAACTAGCTATTCTACATTAAGAAAATATTTTTCTGTACTCTTGTGGCAGAAGTGTGTTGATCTAACCTGCCTGAGTAGGGAATTGCTAGTGAAAGTCTTATCGTGTGCTTTCCTGATTGGTAGTTAGCTTAAAACTTGTTTCTTTTAACTCGTATTTAGACCTCATGTTTGCACAGTACTTCTCTTCACTCAGCGGTGGTTAGCAGTGCCCTGCATAGATGGAAAAGCCTAGAAGCTCGGTTTTTCCCTAAACAGCTGCCAATGAAACCCTTCCAAGCTTTTCTGCTGCTGTAGGAGCAACTCAGTTGCGCACTGAGCAGTGTAGCCTTATTGATCAACCTGAGCTTACACAAAGTATAGGTCCTTTTTGTAGTATCAGCACTACCAGCACAGTCCTGTCATATTTACTCATTCCCTTCCCTAATAAAACATACATTAAGAGCCTGCTATCATGGTTGGGCAGTTTTCCATTCTCTCTCTCTGGCCAGACTGATAGACATGGGCATCCTGTGGCAAAGTAGCAGTTATCTCGTGTATACTGATGACTACTTACTCCTGAAACAAGCACTTTATGTGAGAGATGTAGTTACACTGTGAAACTGGATGGAAGACTTTCACATAGGACAAATTGAATGCTAAACAGGTTGCCAGCACAAACACACTTTCCACACTAAATAAGGACATGACATAAAACCCACATATGTGGAGGTTCTCACTAGTAACTTACCAGAAGATCAGAGGCCTCCCAAACAGAAACCACTTATACACATAACAATGTAAAAAATAACCACAACACATATTAACAAAACACACCAGCTGCTCAACAAATAATCTTATAGCCAGAACACCAAAAAAACTAATGTATAGGTTATAGTTGACTCCACTGTGAGATGCACAGATGTTCCCCTCACCAGTAGAATAAGGATCTGGTTATGGTTAACTGCCTGTCAGGTGCCAGGATCCATCAGGTTACTCAAGCACTCACGTCAGTCAACCAAGTACCGGTATGATTTCATCATAGTCCATGTGGTGGTGGATGACTTCAGACATACCTCATTGGACTATATGAAAAGAGACATGACTGAGTTTTCAGATTATGTGACATACGCAGGTAAAAAACCTAGCCTTAAGCAGCATTCTACCTTCTCCAAGGACGATGCCACAATACAAACAAAAAATGATTGACTTTAACAATTGGCTTACCTTCTGGTGTCAGTCCAAGGGCATCCAATTTCTATCAGCCTGGGAAGACCTGTCACCTGTAGGCTTTCAGATACTACCAAAACCATTAGCCATCTCTATTGTACCTTTTTCAAGCAGTGACAAAATAACCAACCTCACAACATAAGAAAATCCTCTTTAGATAAACTCAAGGTACTGCTCCTTAATGCTGGCAGTCTAAACAAGAAAATGTATTCCCTAGAAGCACTCCTCACTTTCAAAGATGCTGACATATGTGCAGTCACTGTGACACGGTTCAAAGGCACAAAAAGTCCCCCAGCCATGCAGGGTAACAATGCCTTATAACTGTTTAGACCACAAACTGAATGTGAAAGAGCCAAAGGAGGAGGTGTATCCATCTTTCTTAAGGATAAGTACACCTCAAGACTGGTCAAACAGTATTAATGTCTTGAGCTATTCCATGCCTAATTAACTATGGGCAAAGACCATTACCACAACATAGCTAGCTATAGGTCCATCACAATGACACAGGAAAAGCATGCCACATACTTAGACTTACTGGAGTCTCTTGCCATACAGACCAATATCTCACTCATGGGTGATATTAACTATCCTACTGTTGACTGGGAAACATATACAATCACAAACATGCTGGCTCATAGGTTCTTGGACGTTGTCAATGTAAATGCTCTGTAACAATTAAACAGTCCACCAGAACCAACAAAGGTTCAACCAAGAAAATAAAATGAAATTCGAACCACAGTGTGCACTGAATGAATACTCAAGATCTGAAACACGAAGATTTATTCAACCAACAACAGACTAAGCATATGCTTTCACCAGCAACCTGGCTTCTTCAGAGTCTGACAGTAAAACACTCCATATAAAAAACACTCCACATTTAAAGCAAGAATGCATTCTCCCCACCCATCCAATTAATCAATAAATCAATCAAACAGACAATTTCTTAAGAATACATTTACAACCAAGTATTAGTTTAAAAAAACAATTCATAACATTTAGTAAACTTATAATAGTCATACACTACATATGTATACATATAAAAATGTAATATAAAATTGCAGTTCCTCTAAATAACACTACTTAAGTATTTTAACTGAGGCTTTATGGTGACACATTAATTTAGCCCAGGGCACCTGGTAGCATTGAGCCTAAGCTGCCATTCCATTTCTAACCTTGCCACCCTGTTCTGTGCATCACACTGAATGTTAGACTTAACCCTATCTATAATAAAAAATAAAAATTTGTTAAAATTCCCACATACTGCACTATGCAAATAAAGTGCATTGTGCTCATCCTTTCTCCTGATTGAACTGACATGTTCCCCTATTCTTGTTTTCAAGCTTCGTGTAGTCATGCCCACATAAAATGCATCGCATGACATACACGAAGCAAGATATACACAATTCTTGGTGCTACAATTACAAGCACGTGGACAAGATATCGTACGTTGATACCCCACTACACTTACGTGCGTCCCAACTGCTATGTATCTACATCCTCTACAGGAACCACATTTGCTCATGGCAGGTCTAGTGTTGCTTCTACCCTCTCTTTCAAGTATACTCTTCAAGTTCTTACCTTTTCCATAGACAATCACCGGAGTATCACCTAGGATCATTTTAATATCTTTACTCAGAAAATATTTCCACAAATTTCTGAGACTAGAACCTAGTTCATTAGCTCTTTCATTGTATGTTAAAACAAATTTTGCTTTATTTGTTTTATTCAATGTGCTGACACTACTATCTATGTATGCACCCTCCTCCCCTTGCCCTCTTAGAATAGGACTATATTTGTTTCTTCTTCTTCTATATACTTCTTTTTTGATGTTAGTTAACATTGATAGCGGGTACCCCCTGTCAACAAACATTCCAATCAATGTATAAATTTCCTTCTTAAATAAATCATCATTACTGATTAATCTACATAGCCAGACCATCTGGCCCTTAACTACACCTCTCCTTTGGTGCAGAGGGTAACAACTTGTGTAGTGCAGCATCGAGTTTGAATAACTAGGTTTCCTGTAAATTGTACTCACCAGTCCTTCTTTGGTCTTAAATAAGGTAATGTCCAGGTAATTTACTCTCTCTTCGTTCCAGGTGTGTGTAAATCTAAGGAAATCTGTGGTTTCATTAATGTAAGAGCAAAATTCCTTAACACTTTCCTCATCCCCTTTCCAAAATATAAGGAGGTCATCTAAAAACCTACAGTACAAAAGAATGTTGCCCTTGTACTTTGAGTTTAACACAAATTGCTTTTCCCATGCCCATAGCACTAAATTAGCATAGACAGGGGCAGAACAGGCACCCATCGCTACCCCTGTCTTTTGTTGATAGATCTCTCCATCAAATTGTATAAAGTTATTATGTAGTATGATTTCCATCAAGTCATGACATATCTCCAGTCTTTCTTTATCAAAACTGGGACTAGTCAAAAGACTGTCATAAAACAGTTCCAGCCCAGTTTGATGTGGTATCACTGAGAATAAGTTAATGAAATCGACAGTCAAAAACCCAAACATCTCATTCCCAATGCCCTTAACACTTCCTACCCTTTCCAAACAATGCCACGAATCCTTAAGTATGTGGTCAGCATCCATTAATGCTTTTTTACAAAAATGGTCCACAAATGCAGCCATTGGTTCTGTCTTGGAACTCTTTGCAGAAACAATTGGTCTAAACTGCACATTTTCTGTCCCTTTGTGGACCTTTGGGATTCCAAAAAGCTTGGGCATAGTAGGAAACTTCACACAAAGAAACTCATACTCAACCGCATTAATAACTCCTTGATGTAAAGCATCAAACAAAAACATGTCTATTCCTCTATATGCTCTATTAGTTTCATTGATTGATGCTCTAGTGTATGTGTTTTCATCCCCAAGCAACCTGAATATACAACTACTGTAGTCTATTTTATTCATGATGACCATTCCTCCCCCTTTGTCTGGTTTCATACATCTAACCTTCTGTGTTGACCATAATTCTTGTATAACCTTTCTTTCATTCTCTGATAAATTATCCTTGACCTCAGATTTTTGCCTACAGATTTTCCTAAACTCATATTCTACCATCTGTTCAAATCCAGTGATCTCTGAGTTTATGGGCGGCATGAAGCAACTTTTTCTTTTGATCCCTAAAGATACGTTCTCGTCTGTAGACATCATAGCACATGAACCCTGACCAGCAAAATATAATTGCAAATTAAGCTTCCTAATATATAACTTTAAGTTTAGTAAAACTTGTGCAATATCTAGCTTGAAATTTGGCACAAAGTTTGTACCTTTGCTAAACAGTTCAAAATACACATCACTAATATCCATTTCAGTGTAATTATATATTGTGAAGCCTTTGCTTCTAACAATGTCACATGATAAAGAAGAAGTACATACATCCAACACATCAGTGTTAGCTGAAGCAAATTCTTGACTTAAACAAATATTGTTGGGTTCATTATGAGTTACAGGCACATACATATTTACATTGCTATCCTGTGTCTTACTACAATTTCCCATTACATCAAAACTTCTGTACTGTACTTGCTTTACATTGTCCAAAATATACTCATTTGTGTGGTGTAAATTTTGATCACTTACATTCTGCATGTCACTTTGTTTTTCACTCAAAAATTCACAGTTCGTGGGAAACTCCAACACAAAATCAAAACATACATTAAAGTCTAACATATTGGTAACAACATCGTTGGCTTTACATCTACTAGGATTTAATAGTTCACCCTCCTTCTTCTTGGATGCTGATGTGGAGATTTGGCCGTTTGTGGCTGCTTGTTCAAGAGCCTCTCCGACCTTCGCAGGAAAACCTGCGGCTCTAAAAAATCATCCCCTTCTTCCACATACAATTCCTGTGTCACATCCATATCTTCACCACCAATATCTTTTTCATGATTAGTACCATTGAAATTAAACACTTTTCTACCCGGTGGGTACGCTGCTTTATTTTTGTAATCTGCAGCATCCCTGGCCAATTTTTTGTGTTTAATGGCCTGTTTTTTTCCACAAAAGCCTCAATGTTTTTAAAAACTTTTTCAAAATTCACTTTATATTGTAAAAACAATAAGTCAGATGTAATACTAAAGTGAAGCTTACTAATCTCTTCACGTAAAACATTGAGTCTATTGTTATTGTTCCGAATGATTAAATCAAGAAGCTCCATACCTGCTTTTTGAAACAGTTCAACCAGGTCTTGAAAAATGTCAGAATCCATTTCTACCCCCATCGGCAACTTCCATAAACGTAAACCCTTAGGGACTTGGTTAAGCCCCCTCGATTTAATCAGGAACAAGTTGTCTAATTGCATCGCTCTATATTTTCTACTTAGTTTTTCGTACTGGGATATCTGCTCTTTAAGAGAAGGAAGATGACTGCTTATGTCCATGTCAGTCAACCAAGTACCGGTATGATTTCATCATAGTCCATGTGGTGGTGGATGACTTCAGACATACCTCATTGGACTATATGAAAAGAGACATGACTGAGTTTTCAGATTATGTGACATACGCAGGTAAAAAACCTAGCCTTAAGCAGCATTCTACCTTCTCCAAGGACGATGCCACAATACAAACAAAAAATGATTGACTTTAACAATTGGCTTACCTTCTGGTGTCAGTCCAAGGGCATCCAATTTCTATCAGCCTGGGAAGACCTGTCACCTGTAGGCTTTCAGATACTACCAAAACCATTAGCCATCTCTATTGTACCTTTTTCAAGCAGTGACAAAATAACCAACCTCACAACATAAGAAAATCCTCTTTAGATAAACTCAAGGTACTGCTCCTTAATGCTGGCAGTCTAAACAAGAAAATGTATTCCCTAGAAGCACTCCTCACTTTCAAAGATGCTGACATATGTGCAGTCACTGAGACACGGTTCAAAGGCACAAAAAGTACCCCAGCCATGCAGGGTAACAATGCCTTATAACTGTTTAGACCACAAACTGAATGTAAAAGAGCCAAAGGAGGAGGTGTATCCATCTTTCTTAAGGATAAGTACACCTCAAGACTGGTCAAACAGTATTAATGTCTTGAGCTATTCCATGCCTAATTAACTATGGGCAAAGACCATTACCACAACATAGCTAGCTATAGGTCCATCACAATGACACAGGAAAAGCATGCCACATACTTAGACTTACTGGAGTCTCTTGCCATACAGACCAATATCTCACTCATGGGTGATATTAACTATCCTACTGTTGACTGGGAAACATATACAATCACAAACATGCTGGCTCATAGGTTCTTGGACGTTGTCAGTGTAAATGCTCTGGACAGCTTGTCAGCACACCCATAAGAGGCTCATATGTCCTGGACATAATAATCACTAACATGAGTCAGCATTGTAACTCCCCTGTGTGATGTCCTCCCTGGTAAGATCTGACCATAAATCAGTCTCATTTGATGTAATTATAAGACCCCATACCCCATCAAGCTTAAAAATGCTTAAGAATTTTTCAAAGACAAACAGCCTCCTACTAAGTGATGGTATACGAAGTTTCAAAGCCCCCTTGAATACAGATAACATGAACTCCTATGCAAAGGTGTACACAAATTACCTGTATGACCACTTAAGCAGCTGTATAGAATTGGCTGTACCTGACGGGATTAAAACCAGGTCTTTTCAAAAAAGTAAGCCACCGTGATGGACCCCTAGTATAAAAAGGCTATACAACAAAAGAAAGAAACTAATGTCCAAGAACAAGAGGGAACTGGCTCAACAGAGGAAGAAATCCCTCTCTAGCATAACCAAACAAATTAGAGAGCTTATCAAGCCCTCCAAAGCTAATTATGAAGCAAAAATAGTGTCCCTAGCTAAGGATAATCACAAGGTATTCTTTAACTACATCTAAAAATCTAAAAAAGAATACCTAGCTATGCACTGAACTGGTTGTGGATGACACTGCCCATACTCAACTGGAGGTAATAGCCAACCTACCAGCTGACAGATTTGGAGCAAACTTCACCCCTCTGTCCCCTCCAATCATCCCCCACAGTATACCTGCCACCATTCCTCAGTCTATTATCTTTAAAGAATGGATCATCTCTGCAGTCAACAAGGCCAAAGGCATGTCATCAATGGAACCAGACAACAGCTCAGGTTGCCTTTTAAACAACTTAAAACATGACCTGGCAGACCTACTTCGATCCCTGTTTAACTACAGCCTGTGAGCTGGTTATGTTCTGGTAGAATAGAGGATTGCAACAGTAATTCCTTTGCACAAAGGGGGGACCATCAACCGAATCTGGGAATTATACACCCATAATCTTGACTGCCTCATCTGAAAGGCTATGGAAAGAATCATTATGGACCTTATTAAGAAGGACATAGGTAATCTCCGAACGCTGGAAACAAACCAGTTTGGATTTGTTAAAGGTAGATCATGCCTGTTAAACATGGTTGACTTCTTCAAGAAAGTCACCAAGGCCCTGGACGAGGAAAAGACAGTGTATACCTCTCTTGACCTAGCCAAGGCATTTTCCACAATCCCCCACTCTGGTATCATAGAGTAATTCTCCCAATTGGGAATTAAACCCTGCATTACCAGATGGTAGCCAACTGGCTCACGAACAGGACACATATTTTCCAAGTGGTTACTTTACCTCTAGCCAAAGACCAGTCACCAATGGTGTACCATAGGGTTCTGTTCTGGGCCCTTAGTGTTCAGAATTTATTTTTCAGTAATCCAGGAAAACTTGGACAGTGCATGGCTGACCAAGTTCACTGATGATTGCAATTTAGGATCAATCATTGACTCCCTCAATGATATTAACATACTGCAGACAGATGATTGGTGCCAAAGCCACAGATTAAAGCTACATGCAACAATATGCATTACTGTTCCCTTTGGGAAGCTGACATCCCTGCTAATTGCTAATTACATTATAAATAGCACCCCCCCCTAAGTGTAGTCCCGTGGTACAAGATATGGATACTCAAGTTGATAGCAACCTGAACTTTGACCACCACATATCCACAGTAGTAAGGAAATCTTTCTATGTGATACATCTTATAAGTAAAGGCATCACATCCAGATCTAAAGATGTTATAATTATATTATACTTGGCCCTCATCAGATCCATAATTGAGTACAGTGCTCCCTTTTGCATGCACCTCACCCGACACCTGCAACAACTGGACAGACCACTGAGGTTTCAAACCAAGAAATTACAGTTTACACAAAACAAGTCTTACATGGCAAGACTAAAAGCTCTGTTACTGTATTCTGTCTCATACATGTTGCTAAGGGGTGACCTGTGCCTGGCTTATATAGCAGTCTTTGACCTGGACCTGATGGAAATGTTACACATTTGTAAATCAAACTGCATGAGGGTCACATGCTCCCTAGATCTTAACCTAACCTCTGACATAAACAGGTTATGCTGGAGAGATAGATACCGAGACTGCCACTTCTCTGAAACAAGCTTGCAGTTCACGTAAAACAGAGGTCCTCCCTGAGCATTTTCAAACACAACCTAGATCAATGGATGGGTGTGTGATGACCCACCACTGGACCAGTAATCAAGGAGCCTCAATCCTCACTACTGGCAGCAGTGGGGGACATACACTGGGAGGATGACAAGTACACCCACAGTATTTACAGATGCAGATCTCTGCATCAAGTGCAATTTCCCTTAAAAGCACAAAGAAACCACAGTCAGTCTGGGGCTGGTTTTTCCCTCTTTTTCCACATCCCCAGTAAGACTCCCCACTGGCACAGCTATAGAGTTGAGCTCTCAGCTAAGAGACCTCCAGCACCCTCTCTGTCCAACCAGTGCTTCGTGTCCCTGCCCAAATAGATGACACACACACTCTTTGACATTTGATTGACACACACACACCCACACACCTGGGAAAGATTGGCACAGGTTTACCAGTTATGCCCCCTTTTCCCAGACTATAAGGTAGTTATCACTGTCACCAGCTAATTCCTTACCGGCTGCTTTAAGGCCCTTAACAAAGGGTTTCCAATCTTACTGTGTAATATTAATATAAATACAAATGGAAGTTTGAGCAAGAGCAAGGCTATTAGGAGTGGCCCACACAGTGTCACCAAATAAATATGCAAGTACTCTCAAAACATGAATATCTCTATAAAGATCAGCCACAATGGAAGGTTTAAATATATTTAATAATAACTAATAAAAGAACAAGACAATACTAAATATGTATTCATAGTGACATCAATGTTCAAAACCACAGGAAATATTTAAAACAACATTGCAGGACAGTCTAAAATAAATAAAGAAAAATATCTAAACTAAGCTTCACTATATTTCTGACCGAATCTAAGAGAATTACTATAACTATACCTAAGAACTTACTATTATAGCAATGCAGATGTTGTGTTGAAAGATTCTTGTTAGGTCCAAGACAGACTAAAAATGCCTTGTCTAAGATACTTTTCAAATTAATATCTCAAATATTACTGATGTGATAGCTTGCAGAATGACATAATTTCTTGTCATCTCATTTTATCCCAGATGTAACCCCCATTGCTGGAATCTGGCAGCATTTATATTTAGATGACACAGTGGTGCAGTGGTAGCATTGTCACCTCACAGCAAGAGGTTCTCCACTTGAATTCTCGGCTGGGGTGCCTTCTATTCGGTGTCTGCATGTCCTCCCTGCATTCGTGTGGGTTTTCTCTGGGTGCTCCAGTTTCCTCCCACATTACAAAGACATGCACCTGGGGCATTTCTCCCCAGGCCTCCTCTGAAAATTGGCTTTGTTCCAAGTTGGACTTTCCCGGTAAACAAATGTTAAATAAAAAAAATAAATTTAGCATCTACCTGTGAAAATACATGGACCTCAGATCTTTGGCGGATGCTGGAAGTCATAAAACAATTACATTCCTCCACATTTCAAGACTAGTAATTATTTCACCCTAAAGACAATACAGTAAGCTCCCTAGGACAGACATCATGTCTCTAACTCATTGAAAACTGAAAGATACTATATTGTATTGCTTAGACATTAAGTAATTTCATTTTGGCTATTTTTCTGAAGTTAACCTCCTGTATTCCAGTTTTCACTGTTAAAATATGTACATTTAAACAGCTGCAATAATGCATGTACATTTCTGTTCTATTCCAGTAGGTCACACTGTGGTTACATTTCAAACAGCATTTTGCAAAAACCTTTTCAACACACACTTCTGTACCAAAGGTTTGATATGAACATGACATACAGTTCTAATACATTCCTAACACAAGCATCATATATAAATCATGTCAATATTCACAAACTACATTTAATTATTTACAAAATTCCAGATAGCTACTCTGTCAGTATCGCCCTTTGTCACAGGTGTGATCACAAATCCACTCCTGGGATGGCACTCATGTCCCTTCTGGACAGAGGAAGTCATTATTAACTACCATATCACCTTGCTTCTGCAAACTTCACTCACCTAACCACCGACAATTCTGGCAACTTGGGATAAATATGGCTAGGCTTGTAATGGCTGCAGGGCCATTAGCCTAGTTACCTTCTCTGAAATTATGAACATATAAGTATTGTTTCATGATATACTTGCACAATTGATGCTTCTGCCATTGACCTGCTCACTGGTTTATATACAGTGGTCAACTGAAATGCTTGATGGACAGTTCTGGGCAAAATTCATAGCTGTATAGTGCAAAGATCAGTCATAAGCTATTACTGACATTTATGTACACCTGAAACATGTTCCAGTATGGGAACATATAAGTATTTGCATATAACAGTAATTAGTTATATACCTTTTTTGCATATAGGTTCCACACTTAACTTGATAATACTGCACAAGATGTGTCTTTAGTGGTTGCCGCTTTCTGATGCCAACTGAACACAACCATTACATAGTTAAATAAAGGTTGTGGATTTTTGCAGGCACCAGTTTTAATATTTGTATGTGTTTAGGATCTTTGCTAAGGTAATAAGTGTGCTTGCTATCCTTTGCCTCTTAGCCAGAGCTATGGCATATTGTGCACACCTACTGCTGCCAGCACCATCTGCAGCTGGTGGTTCGCCCTTAGACTCCTCATCTGTATCTGGTGGATCTGCTGGCCCTGCCTGCAATCCTGGGAACTGTGGACCTGTCCCTTGTTGTCCTTGTTGAAGGTGTTTTTTGAGAATTATATTATGCAGCATGGCACAGGCAGTGAATATTTGGGCAGAAGTTGCTGGACTGTACTGCAGTGCACCTCCTGATTTTTCTAGGCAACAGAAATTTGATTTGAGCAAACCAAATACATATTCTATGATATTGATATTTCTAACTTGAGCATGGGCATTGTTGTATCCTTGCTCAGTGCATTTGTGTGGATTTCTCATGGGTGTCATAAACCAAGGTTGCAATGCATAACCTGCATCCCTAACTAGATGCCATCGTGAGAAGTCACCCCTGGCAAACAGGGTGTACTGCTCAAATATGTGCCATATGTCTGAACTGTGAAAAAAGGCCTAGATTACCTGCACAGGCATTATAGATGATCCCTTGGGTATTACAAACAACCTGACCATTTATAGAATGGTATCCTTTCCTGTTACTGTACCTCCTACCTTGTTCACCTGGTGAGGATTTTATTTTCAAGTGTGTGCACTCTATAGCCCCCCAAACTTCATGGAAGTATGTTATTGCATTACATTTCTGCATGTTTCTTGCTCTCTCTCCTCTGGGGTGTGTGCAAAACAAATATGCTTACTTACATGTTGTAGCATCACATTTACAAAATGATGTAATATCATAGAAGCTGAGGCCTGTGGCAGCCATAACATGTCCCTTGGGGGTCTCTGGAAAGTACCTGTAGCTAGTTATGTAATGCTACACATACCTTTGCTTCCAGTGAGATGGGTTCTCCATGATTTCCCTGGTCCCTCATGTGTGCTTGTGTGTGTGTGTGTGTGTGTGTGTGTGTGTGTGTGTAGAGGTTGCATATTTGGAACAGTATTTCCCTGATACTCTGTATCTCTCAGTAATTTCTGTGCCGTGCACTCCATGATAAGTCTAGAGCCATTTAATGAATACATAATAACATGTTATCATGTTTTTGGTGCACATTGAGGCATACACAATAGCAGCAGTTAGCACAGATGTTCTTGAATCCTTCCCAATGTTTCATGCTGCAGGTTTCTGCTTTACAATTCTAATATGTACATCATGTATTACCTCATGCAATTGATCTTACAGCTGATTAGGCATCATTATTTTACTGGATTTAAACAACAATCCTTAAATATCACTTATTCATCATGAAATGTGTAGTGCATCTATATTAATTGGAGCTTTCTTCCACTTATTTAAACATCCAGACATCACCATGTCTCCCAGCAGCTGTATGACTAAATTAGACTCTGTATGCTTTGCAAACTCTTAGAGCCTTTTTTCAGATACTGATAGGCAGTGAATGAACATAATTGCTTCTAGGTCATGATGTGGCAATTCTTCTCTACTTTATATTATGTTCAGATTAATGTATTAGTCATATACACAGGCATTGTTGTATCCTTGCTCAGTGGAATTAAAGAAAGAAAATGAAACAGGCCACTGGGTCATACAATAGAGAAATTCATACATTATGCTTTCTCTGACCACTGTCAGTATAAATTCATGTAAATGCATTGATAGCTGTCATTTTATTCATTTTATCTAATAGGTCCATATTATACAAAAAAAATATTGAGAGCTGGCTAAGCATTTCTACCAAAGAAGTCCAGCAGCCTCTAAAATAATGGCTAATGGAAAAGGGCATGAGATGGCCACTTAAAGTGAGGAAAAATCAGCCCCTTTTAAGTGCAGTTGATCTCACAAAGTCACTTGATAACAGTGTTTTCAGTTTTTGTGTAATGCCTTAAAAAATAAACCACAGTTGGCAGAATAAGTCTAGAATTCCATGTTTGCATCAATACAGTACTACTAGTAAAACATATATGGCCAAATTAATTCTCTGTGTTTTCTTACCATGTGCACATTGCAGCATGACCCACACATGATAGTGAATAATTTTGTGTTCATTAAACTTCTCTACACATCTTGTAAAACAAAGATAAATGGCAGGGTATGCTAATGAAAACATTAACTAACCAAATTACATGTTAATTAACCAATCCAAGATGGCAGATCCATTCAGGAAGCTATAAAGTAATCATTTATCAATGACCCACAGAGCATTAACTTATACTCAACCCCCCAAAAACTTAACTCCTACAGTTTCTCCCCAAAACTCTCCACCACCTTAAATCCACCTTTACTATTTCTTCACTAGGTAACACTCTCATCAAAGCTGATCCTCACACTAAGTTACTGCCTACAATAACTGATCACCAACTCAAATTCGACATCCATATCCAACACTGTATCAAAAAACTAACATGAAACTGGGTCTTATCTACAGGAATAAGAACTTTCTTGCTCCCAACTCCAAACCTACCCTTGCCCAAGCCTATCTTTTCCATGTTTCCTCTATGCCTCCCCTATCCTAACTCACCTCTAGTCAAACCTTATCTCCAAACTAGAACAAGCTTACAATAACACAGCCAGATTCACCAGTAGCCAACCTTATAAATCCCATCATTGCCTTGCCCTGAAACAGCTTCAATGTCTAGAAGTCCCCCAGCTCTTACTACTTGCCCAGCTGCAGCTGACACACTCCCTACTCAACAAACCGCTAGCCTGCCATCACTCTGTACCTTAGTATCCCCTTATACCCTAACACAGTTTCTTTGTAGTTCCAACCAGCACCTTCTACACATCTATAAAGCCAACAAAAGTTATTAGAAAATCCTCTATAAGCACTCTGTGTCCCTTGCATGGAATAGGCTACCACCTCACATTCTTAGCATCACTAATTCCAGCTGCTTTAAAAGTGAAGTTAAGCACCACTTTCTGAACTCAAAAGCCTGTCCTTGCCTAAATCCTCCATAATCTGCATTTTCCTTTCTTTTTCTTTTCATTATAGGTTCATAGGTAGGTACTAGGCTATCTGCCCGAGGGCATTTATAAGCCTACCCTGAATGTGTTGGCTTTTGCCGCCCCCTTAGATTAGTTCCCTGTGCCTCTGCCCAGCAGTGCCACTGAAGTGATCCCCGGGGTAAACTTTCTGTCTCCCTTCCACTCATTAAGGTTTCTTTTGAAGAGTGTTAGTGAGGAGCTCTGCCTAATGTAGATTGGGATCTTGTTCCAAAGCATGGGAAGTCTCTGGGACAGGAATCTATCCCTCCAGCATGTCCTATTTATTGTTGTGGTGAGGTTTAGATCCATAGAGCATGTGGCTCAAGAGGATAAGGTTTTCTTTAGGTGGAGCATGTCCATCAATTCTGGGTTGGACATGGCCTTGTATGTCAGACAGAGATTACCTCTGAGTAGGCGGTATGCAACCACGTACAGCTGGAGTTTTCTCAGTCGAGCTGCATAGGGCATCTGTTTGAGGTCAGTGATCCTCTTGGTGAGGTACTTCTGTGGTCTTTCCAGCTGTTGCAGGTGTCTTGTAAGGTACATCCCAAATGGGGCGTTGTACTCTATGATAGGTCTGATAAGTGATGAGTAGAGGGGCACAATGACCTATTTTGATCTGGATGCGAACCCTTTTGTGATTACCTGTCTACATCTAATAATTCAATGACTAATTTGCTCACTAGGTAATACTACGTTATGCTGCTTGGGAATTATAGGTCATTACTGTAAATACTTAAATATACTAGTTGTATTTTACTTCATTTTGATTTATTTTTATTACAGTTATTCATTTCACCTGATTACTGCATAAGGACTTTTTGCTTATGTTGTATTGCTGCACTGTTTTGCTTGGGCTTTGTATATTGCCTACTATATTATCTTTTTATGTTTGTATTGCTGGAGCTTTTCTCCTTGGGTATCCACTGAAAAAAATGGGCCATTGGCTCAGATGGACTAACCCAGGTAATAAGTGTCAAATAAATAAATAAATAAATAAATACATAAATACATACATTTTGGTTTAGCTCTTTGCCATGAACTCCAAAGCATATTGGAATACAGCCACCATCACACTTGGAAAAAAATGTTAGGGTCTGCTGCTGTTTTCTTACATATGCATGTGCAACAGGCTCAGATCTGAGGTGCTGCTGCTGAAAGACCTCATCCAAGGAGAAGGGTGTTCAGACACCATGTAACATATTGTGGACTGCACAATATTGAAATATTAGAGTGATACATGGTCGATATGGAAACACTACAGGAACTTTGCAACTGCTGGCGCCCCCACCTCAGACCCATGGGAAATTGAGGAGAACCTATATCTCTGGAAACTCAGGTATGCGTAGCATTAAGGATATTACCTACTGGAGCACTCCAGGGACACATAGGGATAAACTAGGGGTGTCACTTAGCCTCCAAAACATTGTACCAATGTCTTAATGCTATTCTAGAACATGCAAGGGAGGACATCTATTTTCCACACACACAACAGAGGAGAAAGCAAGAACAATGCAGGAATGATATGTTGTAGCATACGTCCCTGAACTTTTGGGGCCAGAGACTGTATACACATAGAAATAAACCCCCCACTTGGTGAACAGAAAGGACATACATTAACAGAAAGGTGTTCCACTCAGTCAGCTGCAACATTGTCTGCAATGCCAGAGGGAATCATCCTCAATATGTGTACAGACAACCCAGGCAGTTACCAAGACTCACACGTATGGCACACCTCTTAGTTTTACACAAAATTTACTATGGATAATGTTCCACAAGGTCATATGCTGGGTGATGCAGGTTATGTACTGGAACCATGGCTTGTGACACCCATCAGAAAAGTACACATACCCAAAGAAGAATAATACAATGAGGCCCACGCTCAAACTAGAAATATGATAGAGTGCGTGATTGGTATGCTGAAGTCACTGTTTCACTATCCAGACACATTAGGAGGTGTACTCCAGTAAAACCCAGGAGTCTGCACAGAATTTCTCACAGTCTGTGCCATGTTGTACAATATTGTCCTGAGGAAAGAGTTACAACAGGGACAACAAGGGTCAGGACCACACATTCCTGCATTGCAAGCAGGGCCAGCACCTCCAGCACATATAGACGAGGATTCTGAGAGAGAATCTTCAGTTGCAGAGGGATCCGGTAGAAGTAGACATGCACAATATGCCCTTCCATGGCTAAGAGGCAATGGATAGCACACTCACTCACTCGCCAGATGAGAGGCAAATGAAAGCACATACTCTCACCAGTGAAAGAATACACCTAACAACATAAACACATATAAATATTAAAACAGATGCTAGCCAATGTCCACAAACTTTACTTCCCCATATAATAATAACCTAGTTTGAAACCTGCACATTATTTATTTCATAGGTTTGATTCCCACCTTGTACAACTAGCAGTTTATAGTGTGTGTAATTCCCAAATAATATGTCCCAAGTCATCCTATTTAACCTCTCAAAGACCAAGAATTCCAAGCCAAGCCATTAAGCATGTCAGTGTTGACCATTTAAAAAATTGTGAAGAGGTTGAGCTCCAGACATGGCAGATCTCACTGCCATATTTCACACCTTCATTGCTGTTTGCTAAAATACCTTCCTCTTTGTTTGGCAATTACTCTGTCTGCTTTCCATCATGCAAATGCAGGTGGCATAGCTGTGAGTGTTTACTCACTGCCTTTTAAATGCATGATTGGAATTTGGTGCCAATTCACACATAGAGTTGTTGCTTGCATTCCGCAGACATGGCTGATGAGGGAGATGATGGAGGTAAATTTAGAGCAGATAGGTGGGGTGTTGAGTAGTCCAGGATTTTTGTGACACTCCTCATGAAGCACTACACCTGAATACTCACCCCACCCCTTCTCTATAAATATTTTTTGGGAATATTTTATATGGCTTATAAATCTTCAGTTGTCAGACATTTCTGCTTACAAAAACTGGCATTCAGCAGAGAGGTAGACCAACCACTGGGGATTGTCCCACTATCCCTCATTAGCTTGTAGCACTGATATGTAGCACTTCAGGATTTCCAACCTGTCAGCACTGCCTGCACAACCTCCACTCTACCTGCCCCATCTGCATCAGATAGCCAGATAGCTCTGCCCTGGCGGCTAGTGCACTGATACCTTCCACGAGAAATAGTATTTGTGGAGGTAGTGATATTGTCATCTGGCAAGAGCTGATGGGGCTGATGGAGGGTAGCATAGAAAGAGGTCTTGGTGCCTGAATTGTCCATGTAGAAAGGGTCATATTGCCAAGATGATGCCATGGTGAGCACTGACAGAGGTAATTGAGACAGGAGATGGTGATGACAGTTCTAAGAGTGAGGACTACATTCTTGCTTTTCCCAGGCTTGATGTGGGTGTGCCTGTGATGTCCCCTATGAATCCCCAATCATGGTGTCAATCAACCTTTTGTGTTTATTATCCACCCCTGTCTTTCTATATCTTGTACATCTGTGCCTGCTTCCTCACCTACCATACTTACCTGACCCTCACATTCCTAAGCCCCTTCCCCAACATTCTTCTCTCTTTGAAAGTTAAAAAACAATCAACCCATACATAGCTCTCCACTTCAAATATGTGTCTTCTTGACACATTGGATTTGGTGCAATTAGCTCACAAGCATTATTCTGTTGTTGTCATCTACCCTAGGTGTGGTTACAGTCCAAATTCAGAAATTCTGCCTAAAGTTCTACATTTATGTTGTGAAGAAGTATACAGACATGGCTTTCTCCCTGCAGATTCCTCTATTCTTTCTCCACTATTCTTCCCTGTGTTTCCCCCCTCCCCCATTTCACCAGTTTCCTATCAACCCCTTTTTCACATGTTTAATCTGGTCAAAAAATAGAATCATGCACATCATCTGTGGCCGGAAATGCCCATAAGAAAGTCTTCACTTTTTTGCCCTCAGCATTTGCATGGAATTCGGCATTGTGCAAGAATGCTGAGTTGTGGTGTATAGCTGTTCATGTCCTATGGCAAAACCTAGTCAGCTGTTTCCAGTATCCACAGTAGTCTGGTTATCCTTGTGCAAAGGTGTTTAAACATGCTTCACTATCAGAATACACAGAAAGGGCAGAATAAAGGCGATACTTGGCAACAGTTACTCTAACAGTTCTTTGACTACAGGATGTAACAAAGTGCAACTTTTTATGTGCAGTGTTGACATCAATCTCCTGTCTGAAGATTGATTTTTGACCGTAGCATCAAGGGTTCAATTACAGATATAGGTCACTTTATTTCATGCAGTGATGTCATACCTCTATGATATGTTTCATGACATACATCTTAATTTTTTCCAGTTACGACCTTTAATGAACAGAATTTGAATATTGTTGCAAAAGAAGCATTTACAAACAGATCCATGCCGATATAGCAAGCCATCCTTATTCTACTCATGTCTTAATCAGGTTCTGCCCTCCTACAGCTTTGTGATCCCCAGGGTCACCAGTTAATTATACAGAGCATGACAGATGAATAATGAAAGCACTCCATAAAGATGTGCATTAATGACCCATGACACCAGCCTCTGATATGTCTCTTTCCAGCTCTCTCTGTCTTCACCCCTTTTCTCTCATCCCTTTGTACTGTTGTTTACTCATTAGGCTGATGGATGTAGATTTCATCTTGTGGCATTTTCACACTGTCATTATTTTGCTGAATACTAGTATCTACGTCTTCCACTGGCTGAATAGGTTATGTCCCTTAAATGGTGTGATTTTTGGCTTGAGTAGAATAGGATTTCCTTTGTGATGTGTTGACATAATTATCAAGTCTATACACTTATCCAGCATTAGATGGAACTCTTACTGGTTGTTTTTCTAAGTCTCTTTCCTGTGAATGTGTTGTCTATGTATCTGTCTAACCCCTTCTGTTTTATCCAGTTGTAGTCCTGAGCATTTGCACCGAGTCCAGTAATAAGCCAGTGTACTATGTGATGCTAAATTGCATTTCAAGTGTTATTGCTAAATATGATGAGTTGTTTCCTTAGCCCACATTGCCACAGTTAGCTTAATGCAAATATCAATGTACCCAGTGGACTATAGTAAAATATAGTTAGGGTAATAAACTGTGGTACACTTACTCTTCCAAATGTATCATGCTGCTAGATGTCACACAAAGTGTAATGGAGACTTCACTTGATATAGATGTCATGAATGCCCCTGCCTACCAAATGCTTTTATTAAACATACTAACATAATTTGGGCAACCAACATATTTAGGATACGAACACTACGACCACTTTGTATAAATATCTGTGTAATAAATGGAACATGAACTAAAAAACCCCAGGTGTGTTAAACTAAACCAGACTTTAATTTCAACACTGGTTTAATAGAAATAAAGTCATTAATACCAGGAAATCTTGTAGCATTCAGTCGAAGCTGCCATTCCAACTCTTTGATTGCTACCTTGTTGTTAATATCGCCCCCCTGGTCAGGAAGAACTCTATCAACCACAATGTCTCCAAGGGCCATGCTTTATTATAAAATTCAATGATAAAGCTTCAGATATTGGCAAAGTGAATATACTTTATTAATACATATACATACTTTTTATTCATACATATATTGTTATTGTAAATATATTGTAAATAGATGTTTTTTACATACCAAAATATTTTAGGTGTCATTGTGACAATTTATTTGCATGTATTTATGCATTTACTGCTGCTGCATCAATTTGAAGATTTTTTGTATTATGGAAAATTTATGTTTATTTAAGGTGGATGTTAACTGGTGGTTTATTGGTTGATTTGTCAATTTTTCAATTATTAACCACCAATTGTCTTTAGCAATTTGTATAAATTAGGAGTAGTTGTGTATTTTCACTGACTCTGATGATGCCAGTATTTGGCGAAAGCGCTTAGTCAGTGTATCGTTTTTATTAAATTCTAATCCATGTTTCACTGACACGTCTTTGCCTGTTTCCTTGGTGCCCTGGTGAGCTGTGGTCGTAGTGTTCGTGTTTTGTGATTTTGTGCCCTGTCTTGGGATTTTCTTGTCGAACATATTTAGGATACTCATTCCTTTGTAGTCAGTCTTACAGTCATGATCAAAATTTATTATGATAATCAGAGTCTGACAACTTTTGTAAAATGATATGCAGACTGGATTCAAACCCTGCTTTTTCATTTAGCTCATTAGCTTACACCTTGTGGCACAGAGTAAGTTAGGTGGCAGCCTTGATTTTCTCCACTCAGCACTATCCACAGTGCTGATGACCATGCATCGCTGCTAAGCCTGTTTGTGCTACAGAAGCATAATGAACTTAAAATATTCACTTTTTTCCTTCAGTAGTAAACCTTGTGTGCTCACTGCCTACTTTCATTAAACAGGGAAAGCAAGCATAACAATTCATTTTTGAAATAAGCTTTGGCCCTATCACATGAAAGGTAGACTCCAACATGCAAAGTGAATATGTGCAGCATGTTCACATAAAACAGATCTCTTCTCAGTGGTGGCTGGTGACTTCAAATCAAAGGGGTGCTGCAGGAAACAGGTGAATGGGTGTGGCCAATGGGAGGGGCATGGCCAACTAGAAAGGGGAGGAGCTATGATCAAAACCACAAAAACTGTAACTTTAATTAAATAAGCTGCCCTAGGTGCCAAACTGTCATTATGAGAGTCCAATCAAGACAAAATTAAGTGTAGAAGAAAAAAATATTTCAATGCATTGGCTGCATGACAGCTTACTTAATAGCTAGATTGAAACAAAAAGGTTGTGAGACATGAAAAAATAAATTACTTTTTAAATACATTAATGGAATGCCAGTCAAAATCAAGTATAAGAAAAACAAGCAGCACTCAATACAAACCACTTCTCCTTGCACTACAGTTCTAACTATAATTTATATTCAGCTTTATTAAAGTACCAAGTAACATGCTGAAAGTAGCAATCTCTGTGATATCCCCACTTGTAAAAATGTTTTTTATCCAAAAAAGACCTGCTGCCTGACAACTATCTACTTGTTTCATGGGGAAAACATGAACAATGTAAAAAATGAAAAGCAAACAAGAAACAAGCTCACAATACATTGCTTAAAGGATTAATGTACAGGTTATGGACCACACATGATAGATTGGCATTCTGTTTGGTTTACAGGTAAAGCCTGCAGAGATGACTGCAAGTCTCCAACAAATGTAATGAGCTTCTTAAAATAATGTAATCCTGTCCTTTATTACAAATACTGTCGTATGCATTTCAGTACCCCAAGGCTTATACATTATCTAGTTATGTAAGTATTCTCTGCATGGCAACAACAGAAAGGTTTTCAATGTTGGCAATTCTTTAACAGTATGCTTATTAAAGCTTACTTGCATCTTACAATCTCAGACAAGCTTACCTGATGGTCATTAAAGCATTGCTACTTAAACACAGAGCAACAGGCACTTTCTGAGTAATAATAAGCATAAATCAACAGTATAAAAATATGACAGAAACCAGAACATTCTGCTAAATCAAGGACAGAATAAACGTAGCACTTGTATCTACCTTGGATGGGGGAATACTCTGCACATTTACACTGCATTACTGCTCCTTGCCTTGCTTGGACACATCCAGAGTCACTACATGGGGGAGTGGGGTGCAACAAGTATGTCACAATTTGAAATGTCTCTGGCTGACTGTGATGGCCCTGACACATTTGTCATACCTCTCAACCTCAGAACAAGAAATATGGACAGAGCCATATATAGAAGTGGGTCAAAAGCCCAAAAATGAGGACAATTTTTAAATATTGCTCTTATAAACTTAGAAAGATAATAGAATAGTAGGTTTCGCATTAGTATGAATTTTCTGAAAGGTATGAAATCTGAAACTCAAATGTCTGTCATTATTTTCTAACTTCAGTCTTTAATGATTTGCCACTAATTTGCCAAAACAACACAATTTTATGACAAATGGACCAAAAATGTGATGCACAAATATAAACTAGCCACATAATACAGCTGGGAACCTGTCAAAGAAGGGACACTTTTTTAATATCAGTACTGCTAACTTGATCAGCTGACAAAATAAAAGAATCTACATGCATTTCTGAAATAAAAGTAATCTATAACTCTGATTATTACAGTTATTTCTTAATTGTAAGCCCTCCACATTTACTTCCAAAACTGCCATTTTGCGGCAGGATTATTAGGGGAAGAGCAACATTCTGAGCCAAAATCAGGGACAGTTGAGAGGTTTGGATATGGCTAATTCTATAAAGCAATTTATTTGCACGTACCTCTCAACCTGTTAATGCAGGAAATCTGGACAAGGCCATATATATTGGCGGAACATATAAACAGTACTATAAATTGTTGTATAAACTGAGGCAATTGATAGAATAACAGGTCTTGCTTTAGCATGCATTTTTCTGAAGGTTATGAAGTCTGAAACTTGGTGTCCGTCATTATTTAGTGACTTAATTCCTAAATTATTTGCCAGAAAACCATACATTTTATGAGGAACAAACCAAAAATAAGAAGCAAAAATCTATTCATTCTGTGAAAATCTGGACAGTTGAGAGGTATAGTTCAGCCGGGGCTGTCTGAGTCTGCTGCCTTTCCCCCTCACAAAATCATGGTCGAATGGAGCCTCCCCCCTGCAGCCATTCCAATGAACCATTGCTTGGCTATTTCACCCCATTTACCATAAATACTAATGTGCATACTGCTTTACTTCGACGATGATTTGGACTTCATTTGAAAGTTTTATTTTGCATTTTACAGCACAAACACTAAGACATCTGCTAAATAAAGCAATGCAATCTCATAATGAAAACAGACTTAGCATTAAAACTTCTCTGCCCTTGAAACTCACATTCATTGAAACAGCATTGAAACCCACATTCAAAGAAAATACATTTTGCCAGTGGCAGATAAAGATTAACTTTGGGCTGTTTTCAAATCATGGGCCCCTTGGACACGAAACATACATGTGGTCTTTGATACACCTTCCTGATTGTATTAAACTATATTCCTTGTACAATATTGTACAGTTGTTAGAGGGTGTTGAAAATTTGTTTTGAACATTTTTCTAGTAAACAATGAAACAAAATGCATGCACCAATAATGACAAAATTGCCCAGTTCAGAACATTTTTCCAGTAAACAATGAAACAAAATGTATGCACCAATAATGACAAAATTGCCCAATTCAGAACATTTTTCCAGTAAACAATGAAACAAAATGCATGCACCAGTAACGACAAAAACTGCACAATTCAGAACATTTCTATCATAAAAGTCTACTCAAACTTCTACAGTCCACCAGTATCAGTAAATATGCACAATCTCTGAAGAAGTAAAAGTCATCTAAATAATTCCACAGTAAAGAAATCTGTAACTAATGAAGAGGTTGCTGCTAGCAAACAACTTTATAGTTCATTGTTTCATCTATAAATAAAGTGCCTGTTGCCCTTGAGGAATAAATTGCCTAAGTAGCATTAACAAAATGATAAGCTAGTAATATTGCAATAGGGAATGGATGGCAAACTGATAACAGGTTCATAGTTACTAGGTATCTTTACAAAAAGGACTGCAGCATCCACCCCCTTTATAATACAGTAGAGTATCAGCAATGCATCTACTTACTGTGGCAGTAGAACCCACAGCCTTCTGCATCAAGCGCAAGTACACTACCTATTGTGCTATTAACAACACAAGCAAACTCAGCATAAACAGTGGTAAACATTTGTTCCCCTGCAGCTCTCACCTTCCTGTAAAATCTACTTGACACTCAGCTGCATCTCTGAACTTTGCAAAACAAGAAATCTGGAAAAATCCAAAATTTAAGGGGGGGGGGGGCAAAAGACCAAAAACAGGGACACATTTTAAACATTGCTTGTATAATATTGGAAAGTTGTTAGAATAAAACGCTGTGTTATCACCATACATTTCACTGCCAAGTATTGAAACCAGGACCCTATGCAAAACAGTCAAGGCAACATACCACTATGTCAAATCATCTGTTTTATGAAAGAAAGGAAGACTGAAACTTAAATGTCTACAATTTAGTGAATTCAGTTCTCACCATAGCCATCAACATCTTAGCACTAAAAATCTGAACAAAGCCAATAATGGGGGAATACAGCCCCCAAACATATTCAATGAATTCAGTTATCACCATAGCTCTCAACCTTGGCACAGAAAACCTGGACGAAGCCAATAATGGGGGAATACAGTCCAAAAAATAGGGACAAATATCCATTGAGGACACCAGAGCCAACCCACACAAATACAGGGAGGACATGCAGACTCCACACAGAAGGCACCCCAGTCAAGAATCAAACCAGACAACCTGTAGCTGTCAGACAACAATGCTACCACTGCACTACTGGCTGTGTTAAGTAACAAAAATACAGAAACCACAGATTGTATGAGGAACAGAACAGAAAAAATATGAGGCAAAAATCTGCAAATGTTTTACAAATGGTGGTGGGTAGAGAATTCAGGCTCTTGCCAGTTGGGCCCAAGGTATAGGGTTCAAGCCTTATTCTCTACCCACCACCATGTAGCAACTGGGGCATTGCACAGACACACACACACACACACACACACACACACACACACACACACACACACACACACACACACACACACACACACACACACACACACACTACCTTCTGTAGCTGCCCGATCACCTCATTAACTTATAGTCCATAGCCTGCACATCTGTAGCAGCCTGCATTACATCCTCTGTAGCCCGATCACCTCTGCTAGCTATGTCCACAGTCCATGCAGGCTGTTTCTGGGATTCCCTGTGAGATGTGAGTAGGCTGGAGCTTCCAGCCTGCGGGCGATGTAGTCTAGTGTGCTTCCGGTTTGAGCAATCATCACAGCACAGACCTCTGGGCTGGCAGGGAGGAGTTCCCTTCCTTCCCTATCTAGAATGCCTGACTAAGCAGTCTGGTGTTCAGGAACTCAGCACGCATGCATGGAGTTCTGGACTGCCTAACACAGCAGTCAGAAACTCAGCACGCATGCGCGAGTTCCGAGACATGAATTTTTTTTTTTCTTATTGTTTTATTTTCATTTTGTATAATGGAGGGACGTTTCTTTTTACAGGTGGGGGGCTGCAGTCCTGCAGTCCTATAGCACGAGCCGCCCCTATCTCTTCTACACTTAATCACAATCACAGCATTTTTTCCCTGCCCCTTGTTTGCACAAAGGTTTCAGGGAGCACCACTGAACAGTGAAAACTGCTACTTAACATTTCAACTTCAAAATCTCAAAGTATAATCACACCTGTGCTAATACTTTTTCAGTATCTGCACAAATACATTCCTAAACATTGCACTTTAGGAAAAGATTTTGAACAACATTTTTTGCTACTGGATTGTATTACTTCATTAAATGGAAATTGTTTAATGTACTCAAGTGAACTGCAATGAACTTTGTGGTTGTCTGACCACTTCATTCTGTACAGTTACCTCTGCATTGAACTTCAGCACTTATACTTGCAAATGATATACAACCACATAGAGCCTTGGCACACATACTTCATCACTCCTTATCCCTAATGATATATAACCAGATAATGCCTTGGCACACATACCTCATCACTACTTGGCCCTAATGATATACAACCACACAGAGACTTGGGACACAGACTTCATCATTACTTTGCCCTAATGTTATACAACCACATAGAGCCTTGGCACACATACTTCATCATTACTTAACCCTAATGATATACAACTACACAGTCTTGGCACACATATGTCATCATTACGTAGTCCTAATGATATACAACCACATAGAACCTTGGCACGCATACTTCATCTTTACTTAGTCCTAATGATACACAACCACATAGAGCCTTGGCATACATAGTGCATCATTACTTAGCCCTAATGCTACAAAACCACATAGAACCTTGGCACACATACTTCATCATTATTTAGTCCTACTGCATTACAACATTGAGAATTGTTTGACATTGAAAGTGCACATAGCCCATGGATAGGCAGATAACATTGTTAGTATCATTAGTATCATTCGTCAGGTCAGGATAAAACAGATGGACAGTTCTGGGTTCGTTTCAAGCAGCTTTATTACACACAAACACATCAGGACTGAGGCTTAGTAACTTAAACTTAAATAAACTTTTAAACAGACTGACTACTACACTCATACATGTTAACACTCTGGCTGTTCTCTCAAAATGGCACTGCTGCCTGCACATGCTCACTATTTATATGCACATGCTTACATCTGGAAATGCTTTTTAAAGGTACATACACACGTTCTGTTCTACATGCTCCCTCTTTGGGAAGTAGATCATACACCAAATGACAGTATTCAATGACATGCAATTATACAGAAATTATCTTTTAACATGCAATTATAGAGAACTAATTCTTCTACATGTAGTCATACAAAATTATGCACATATAAAACAATCATGTCCATGTTGCTGTGCATTTTACACTAGGTGTAGAAATACGACCTGATCAAGTAACATACAAGTCAGAACTGGATCTAGCAATGGGGCTGTCTTCAAGGAATGTTCAATCTGGGGACATTTAGGACATCATCAGGAACATGAATGGATACTGAGACATGTTCTTCAGTATGAACATTGTCAGGGTTGCTCTGAGATCTCATTTCCATCACAGGTTTGATGCTGCAATATCATTTCAGATACCAGAAGAAGATGCCTGCAGCTTCTCCTGTATTCTATACCTTCAGATTCCACTAAGTAGGATCTCAACTCGGCACATATGCCTCTCACATGACCAATCCGATCAAAGCCCTTCACCATTTGCATCCTCACTGTCTCTCCTTCTTTTAATGGCCATAGAAATCTGCTTGTTTTATCATAGCTGACTTCTGAAAGAAATGCTTCTCAAACAGTTGGGCTTTGATTGCTCTGGTGTTTTTAGCATTAGGCACCAACAAACTAGAATTGATAGGCAAGGTTGTTCTGGTTTGACTAGATATAAGTCACTGAGCAGGCAAGCCTAGTAGGTTGTCACTAGGTATATTTCTGAGATTAAGTAAATTCAAGTAGATATCGGTCTTGTCACGCTTTGACCTTTCTAGTAATTGCTTTGCACTCTGTACTGCACGTCCAGCAAAGCCGTTTGAGTGTGGGTATTCTGGACTAGTAGTAACATGGATAAAGTCCCACTCTTTTGCAAATTTCTGAAACAATTGACTAGTAAACTGTGGACCATTGTCAGAAATAATTTTGTGTGGACTACCATGGACTGAGAAATGATGTTTGATCCTCGTAATAATAGCACTGGACATTAAGTTAGGTAGCAAATCGATCTCAAACCAGTTTGAATAAGAGTCTACCAATACTAGGTAATGCTGATTGTTCCACTCAAATATGTCAGTGGCTACTGTTGACCAAGGTAGTTCAGGAATCTGGTTTACCTGAAGTGGCTCTTTTTGCAAATGTGGTTTAGTACTATTGCATACTGAACAAAATGAAAACACCTTATCAATGTCCTTTGACAGAGATGGCCAAAATACTAGTCCTCTCACCCTTCTTTTGATAGCTTTGGAACCTGGGTGGCCAAAATGCAAAATCTGAATATATTCATGCTGTAAGGAAGTAGGAACAAACTTTTGGACCTTTGAAAATGATACCATCTTCCGTCAGCATCTCATGTCTGTATGGAAAATAAGGTTCTACTTCTGGCAGTACACAAGATTGCTTTGGTTGCCATCCAACACTGATGAAGTGGTTGAGCTTCTGCAAAATTGGATCAGTCTTCGTATGATTTCTTAGCTCATCATGTCTCATGGTAGAAAAATCACTCACTTCCATGACATCAAAGTCAAAATTCTGGCATCAAGCTGTTCTGTGGAATTTCTGGGTGATCTGAATAAAGTAATAGCCAGATAAAGAAGTTTGTCTTTTGTGTAGACCACTTTGAAGTGATGCTTTGGTAATCTGAGCATCATTCTTTGTAGTCTTGCTGGAGTGTGCATAGGCTTCTATAAAATAGTGACTAGAGGTTGATGATCAGTTTCGACTTGAATAGCTCAGCCATAAATATAATCATAGAACTTCAAACATGTGAACACAATTGCCAAAAGTTCCTCCTCAATTTGAGCATACTGCATTTCAGTTTGGATAAGAGTTCTAGATGCAGAGGCAACAGGTCTGCCATCTTGAAGAATAACTGCACCAAGACCGAACTTTGAAGCATCACAGGAAAGAACTACTAGTTTGTGGATATCATAATATCTCAATGTAGGTGGGTTGACAATTTGCTGTTTGAGGTTATCAAATGCTCTCTGGTGTTGTTCTAACAATGACCAGGCAACATTTTTGCATGACAGCTCTCTTAAAGATGCTATAATTCACTAATGTCAGGGATTTGCCCAAATAGTTTAACCATAGCAAGAACATGCTGTAGGGATTGGACATTGTCTGGAGCTGGCATCTCAAGAATGGCTGCTTGTTTGTAAGGGTCTGGCCATAAGCCTGTACTAGTAAATGACCTACATAAGTAGCTTCTGGTAGTCTGACTTTTCACTTCAGAGGATTAAGCTTCAATTTCACTTCACTCGCTCTGTCCAGTACTTTCCTGAGCTTTCTGTCATGCTTTGCTTCACCATTACCTCCAACCAGTAAATCATCAACTATTGTAGCACATGGATAGCCTGAAAAGTTTTTCTCCATTGCATGCTTAAAGACTCCACTGACAGAATTTATTCCAAAAGGCATCTTGAGGAATTTGTATCTACCAAATGGTGTGCTGAATGTAGTCAGTAGTGAAGTTTTGTGATCAAGCATTACTTGCCAAAATGAACTCTTTGCATCTAAGATAGAAAAAACAGTGGCATTTGGCATGAGGGTGGCAACCTCCTCGACTGTGCGCATAGGATGATGAGGTCTCTTTAATGCCTTGTTCAGGTCTCTTGGGTCAATGCATATTCTGATTTCATCTGAATGTTTCTTATGAGCAGCTACATGGAAGACACCACTCAGTTGGTTCTGTGACTGAACAGCTCACACCTTAATGCACCATCTTGTCTGACTGGACCTTGACTTTTTCCTGCATAGCTATTGGAACTCTTCTTGGTGGTCTGACCACTGGACTGACCTCTGGGTCTACTTTCATGGAGTACACAACTGGAAGTTTGCCTAGTTTGTCATCAAAAACATCAGTGTACTCTGAAAAAATAGCATCACTGAAGCTGGAACTGGGAAATGTGCTTACATGATGGACTTCTTTGGTAAAATAAAGCAATTTCATTCTCAAAATGTTTCTGAGACCAAATAATGACTGCACAGATCTTTTGACTGCATAAAATTGCAAGCTGCAACTGTTCCCAGCTGAATAGCATGAAAGCACTAGTGAGCCTTTGGTTTGAATTTCTTCACCTCCATAAGCAACAGGCTTCACACAATTAGACAAATTAAGTTGCTCAGCAGCTCTCATACTAGCAAACATTTCTGCTGACATTACATTACACTTTGAACCAGTGTCTGCTTTGAGCTCTCTGGATGTACTATTGATCTGGACAGTACAAAATACTTCGTTCTTTGCCAACAATCAGCTGCATTAACCTTTTCACCAACCACTGATACACCATCTACATAGAAAGTAGGGTTGCAGCTTTCCACGTGATCAACTTGCTTTTTGAGTGACCTTTCTTAATAACTGAGTTAGGCTTGTTGATTTAAAAAATTACAAAACTTTTGAAAGTGTTTCCATTTTTTTTACACTTGTGGTATTGCTGACTAAATGCTAAGCACTTCTCTCTTTTAGACTCATGACTGGCACCACAACTACGACAGTTAACAATAAGACTTGACTTGGGTTTTGCTGACACACAGTTACATTGCACTGAGCATGTCCGTTTTGCTAAGCTAGTCTTGGAACTTCCTAGAAAGTTATGGGATCTCCCAGGGTAACCCATAGAAGCTGCAGCTGCCATCTGCTTAGGCCTGCTTCTGCTTGCCATATGTTGCATGCTGTCTACACTTGCTCTAGAGGCTGCTGAAACTAAGCTCTATTCACTAGCAAGCATACTTGTGTGCCTTTCTGTGAGCTCATGGATTTGACAAATCTCTAAAGCTTTGCTCAATGTTAAATCACTGCCATTAAGCAAAATCTTTCTCACTGCAGCACTATTAACACCACACACAAGCCTATCCTTTATTAACTTATCTTTTAAATCAGTAAATCTGCACTTTTTAGCCTTATTTCTCAAGTCAGTGATATAAGCTGCAAAAGCTTCATCTGGCTTTTGGACTCTTGTATAAAATTGGTGCCTCTCTAATGTGAAATTTGTCTGGGATTGCACATTTTTCTAAATTTATGTTTCAAGCACTTAGGGTCCTCTCTTGATTCAGCCGGTACAACAATATGGCGTTTTTCCCCTTCTCCTGCATATACTGCTGGCGCATACACAAATGAATGCTCTCTTCCAATGGTCTCTAACTCAGTTAAGTTAAGCAAAATGAATGCCCTTCTACATGCATCTTTGTCAGAAAAAGCTGCTTGTATGAAAATATTGTATTCCTGCTCAAATGCTCGCCAATTCTCTACAATATTATGATCAAACACAAGTGGACTGAGTCTGCAAAATGCCTCTGCCATATCAACACACAGTAGTGAAGGTGCTTGGAATTATGTACGAATGTACACACATAAATATATGCTAGAACTTGTAATTATGCCCAATAACACAACAGACTCTTTGAAATAACTATACTTTGCCAAATAAGTCTCCATAGCATAAGAAGACTTTAAAATCACTGTACTTTGTGAAATCATACCTTATCAAAAATACTTTGAAACGACTGTACTTTGCAAACAAACTGTACACAGCAGAAGACCCTTTCAAAATGGCTGTACTTTACAAAATAACTCTATACAGTGTAAGAAATACTTTGAAATGGCAGCACTCTGCGAACAAATGTACAATCACAAGAAACGTTTTCTAAATGGCTGTACTTTGACTGCATTTTGCAAAATAACTGTACTTTGCACACAGCAAACTATTTGAAATAATTGCACGGTAATAAAGCACACACTCTGCAAACAGTTTACACACTCTGAAATACTTCTAACAACTCTAGTTATGCTTTGAATGGCTTTGGTCAATACAAAATAGTAGTTTATGCCCAAAACATGGTCTTTTACAAAAAAAATGCAGTCACCTTACTCTTTAAGCTTATTTTACCCTTTTATTGTACTTGTTTATTGTACTTATCCTTTATTAACTTATCTTTTAAATCAGTAAATCTGCACTTTTTAGCCTTATTTCTCAAGTCAGTGATATAAGCTGCAAAAGCTTCATCTGGCTTTTGGACTCTTGTATAAAATTGGTGCCTCTCTAATGTGAAATTTGTCTGGGATTGCACATTTTTCTAAATTTATGTTTCAAGCACTTAGGGTCCTCTCTTGATTCAGCCGGTACAACAATATGGCGTTTTTCCCCTTCTCCTGCATATACTGCTGGCGCATACACAAATGAATGCTCTCTTCCAATGGTCTCTAACTCAGCTAAGTTAAGCAAAATGAATGCCCTTCTACATGCATCTTTGTCAGAAAAAGCTGCTTGTATGAAAATATTGTATTCCTGCTCAAATGCTCGCCAATTCTCTACAATATTATGATCAAACACAAGTGGACTGAGTCTGCAAAATGCCTCTGCCATATCAACACACAGTAGTGAAGGTGCTTGGAATTATGTACGAATGTACACACATAAATATATGCCAGAACTTGTAATTATGCCCAATAACACAACAGACTCTTTGAAATAACTATACTTTGCCAAATAAGTCTCCATAGCATAAGAAGACTTTAAAATCACTGTACTTTGTGAAATCATACCTTATCAAAAAAATACTTTGAAACGACTGTACTTTGCAAACAAACTGTACACAGCAGAAGACCCTTTCAAAATGGCTGTACTTTACAAAATAACTCTATACAGTGTAAGAAATACTTTGAAATGGCAGCACTCTGCGAACAAATGTACAAGCACAAGAAACGTTTTCTAAATGGCTGTACTTTGACTGCATTTTGCAAAATAACTGTACTTTGCACACAGCAAACTATTTGAAATAATTGCACGGTAATAAAGCACACACTCTGCAAACAGTTTACACACTCTGAAATACTTCTAACAACTCTAGTTATGCTTTGAATGGCTTTGGTCAATACAAAATAGTAGTTTATGCCCAAAACATGGTCTTTTACAAAAAAAATGCTGTCACCTTACTCTTTAAGCTTATTTTACCCTTTTATTGTACTTGTTATGCTATTTAACCTCTTATCATGCTCATTGTACTTTGCATGTGCTTGTTTTACTTTAAACATGCACGTTATGCAAACTGGAGGTAATTTTGAGCCCCATATAAATATTTATGATAGTTGATTAATAATGCATTTTATGCCTTATGAATGCTCTGTTTCATTTTCTTTACGTAATAAATCATCTGTTCAAGTTTTGTTTACCGGAAGTTTGTTTCAGGCCTTTTTTGTTCATTTGAGCACTGTATCACCCAACCTGCTCAATATACTTTCACTGTCAACTCTGCACCTCATGGCTTGAAGAAGTTGCAATCTCAATCCTGGTTCCGACAGCGTGTCACTCATCCGGTCAGGATAAAACAGGTAAACAGTTGTGGGTTCGGTTCAAGCAGCTTTATTACACACAAACACATCAGGACTGAGGCTTAGTAACTTAAACTTATAAACAGACTGACAACTACACTCATACATGTTAACACTCTGGCTGTTCTCTCAAAATGCCACTGCTGCCTGCACATGATCACTATTTATATGCATGTGCCTACATCTGGAAGTGCTTCTTAAAGTTAAACACACACACACACACATACACACACACACACACACACACACACTCTCTCTGTTTTACAATTAGCATTTATTAAAGTTTACATGTCATCATCATAGCTTGATGATCCATGACTGTTTCATTGTCATCCTGTGTTTCACAAATGTGTGTCTCATGTACACAAAACAGGTACATATCAGTCTCAGTTCTGCAATACATATTAATGACAGCATAGCTAACCAATGTCTGCATGATGTATTTATTATTGATCATAAGATTGCACTTACTCCTTCATATCAATAAATATGGCTTTGCACAAAAACTTCAACAACACAACATTTTCTATGAGTCAGAATGAGAAACTAATCCTATTTTCATTGCACTGTCACACTGTAGAAGTTAGACTTCTTTGGTGGCACTTGCATTAAGTGATTGTGTATATAATCATGTACATACTGCTAGCCTCAATGAAATAGTAATCTGAAGAAACTTTTGCACTGCAGGGTGATTCCACACCATTGCCAGAGCCTTCTCCCAAAATCATCTTCTCTGCGACACAACTCTGATATCTCCCTTGATAAAGTGCACTTTCACAATGTAGCAGTCACACATTTGTGGTGATGCTTACGTTAAGTACTGTGTCCTCTAGATTGTGTAACTAGATACGGAATTTTAATCTCACATCAGTTAAAGTGTGTGTGTGTGTGTGTGTGTGTGTGTGTGTGTGTGTGTGTGTGTGTGTGTGTGTGTGTGTGAGTGTGTGTGCATGCGGGATTTTAATCTCACATCAGTTAAAGTGTGTGTGTGTGTGTGTGTGTGTGTGTGTGTGTGTGTGTGTGTGTGTGTGTGTGTGTGTGTGTGTGTGTGTGCGTGTGTGCGTGCGTGTGTGTGTGCGTGTGTGCGTGTGTGTGTGTGTGGCTTTTGTAACTATGACCTTAAGTGCTGCTGGCGTCACTGTATAAGCATTATTGAGAAACCTTTACACTGCAGTGTGAGTCTACATCAATGTCAGACCTTTCTCCCAACATCATCTTCTCTGCAACGTAACACTGGCGTCATTTTCTATAAAGTGCATGCTCATATTATTGAAGTCAGACTTCTGTACTGGCACTTGCATTATGTACTGTGTCTTCTAGGTAGTTGGGGGTTCTAATCTCATAACAATCAACTTATGTGTGTGATGGTGAGTCCATAGCATCACTGGAGGACTAATTCAACAGCTGTGCTGATTTGTGCCCTATTGGTGAGAAGCATTTACATGGTTAGATCAATCCCACATCCCCTTGTCATACTATCCACAAATGCATAATGACTGCAACACACTGATGAGGTCATCATTTTAATAATACACTCTCATACCACTAAAGTCAAACCTTTCCTGTGGCACATGCCTGTAATATACTTGTATGTAGATTGTGTCAGTAGATAGGTAAGGAGTTTGAATACAGCAGTCAAACTCTCCTGACTGTGTGTGTATGTGAATGTATATGCTTGCAGGATGCATCCTACACCTCTTAGTAGAAAACATTTAGAATTCCCACATAGCTATAGAAGTCATTTTTGCACACACATCTCCTTTGCATGACACAGCTGATGTCATCCCTTCAAGGATGCAGCGTGGCTCACATACAGTCAGGCTTCTCCTGTGGTGCATGTGTATAATACAATAGGGTGTAGACTGTATAAGTAAAGTGATAGAGAGTTCAAATACAGGAATTACTGTCTTCTGTGTGTGAAAGTGTTTTTTTCTGCTTATTGTGCAAAACAGGCTGCAAATAAATATATGATATATGTCTATACAGTGTGCTTGTGCTGTGCACCCACATTTTAGCAGAAACATCAAGGTAATACACTGTTGTGGAGTCACTCATTAAAATGTGAAGTGTCGCACTTGTAAAATAAATCTTGAGTTTTGCCCGTATTTCTGCAAGCTGTCATTAGCTTGTGATGTTAGGTATATAGTTCAAATCCCAGCTTCACTGCTAACAGTCAGTGTAAATGTTGTTAACAGTATTGTCACCTACATTTGCTATGTTCATTTCTAGATGTTGATGTCCTTACATTCACCGCTGCAGTATTCTTAACATATATGATTCCCTACTATGGAAGCCCGATGTCCGGCCAGTTTACCAAACACTCCTGTTGCTTTAAAGGGATGTCGAATGTCGCACACATGCTTCTTGCATAGCATACACCATAAAGGTGATGTTGGGCTACCATAGTCAGAATTTCTTTGCCTCCAGTCTGAACATATCTTTTTAATGTTGGTCTGTTTACCTGCATCTGTTTCTTCCAGATGATAGCATTTTTGTTTTCCAGTGACTACATACACCTGTTTGCTGACTTCTTTGCAGTTGCAGTAAAGTGCCCCACTGGGGTTTTTGTTTTTTCTTGTCTTGCTTTGTACTCCTTGGGGTTAATGTCATCCAGGAAGGGTAAATGCCAGGGTGGGAGATAGATTCTCCATAAAGACCACCACAATAATTGTGTTTTTTTCTCTTGGAGCTTCTTATGACCATGCGTCTTGTTTGGTTTGTCAGGTGTTCATCCCGAAAATCCTTCACTGCAGACTTTCTTCCCTTTCCTTGTATCTTGAGAACCAGTGTCTTAAGCTTCTTGCTAAAGATACAATGGAAGGAATCTCCAACCCCGAGGGTCACCCATTAGGGAAGAAAACGGTGAAAAAGGTACACCCATATTCTTCCACTGTCCAGCCTCTGCCAGGTGTTGCTCCTGAGGTTGTTACAAAACCAGAGGCTCACTCGGCTATGCTGTTCAATTTCTCTGCTGTGACCATGTTGGAGGCCAGTGAGGATCTGGCTGGCAGCATGTCTGAAGAGACTTTGCAGGCATCCATCTCGGATGTTCAGGGGGAACCATGGCTGATTTTGTTCTAGGGGGCCTAGACGAGTCCCTCCATTTTTAGTTGGGTAAGAAGTTCCAACTACTGTTCTCAACTATCACCTGGATCTGAGCCTTCTCAGTTTTTAGAGGGAACATTCCCTTAAAAAAGAAACAAAAACTTAAACATGTTTCTTCTGCTCCTAAGGATCCACAAAGTGACTGTCAGGCCTTTACTCAGGAGCTATTTATTACTTTAATATCCTTAAAGCCTCCTCAAGGGCTTTTGGTTCTTGTTCCTCCTTGGCCCTCTGCTCCCCTTAAAAGACCTAGAGAACAGGATTCTTCTGAGGATGAGTTGTATTCTGATGATGAATCTCTGACTTATTCTACTGAAATTCCTTCTCCTTTGGACTATGAGTCAGATGATGAGGAATCAATTACTCCTAATGATGCTTTGGTGAAAATTTCCTTTGGGGACACACTCTCTAGGATGATGGATTTTTTTAAGTGGGATTGTGCTCAGGTCTCTGATATCTATAAGAGGTATTATGAGTTGCTGCAGTTGGAATCTCCTAAGTTTGTGGCTATTACTATTGTTTTAGTTGCTTTGTTGGATGCTTTTTCCAATGCATCTCTTGCATCTGATTCTCTGCCCCCCTGCTCCCAAGAAACCTGACACATTTTATAGGATGCAGGAGGATTGTTGTTTTTTTATATAAATGTCATGCTGCTGACCACTCTGTATTGGCTGTGGCCTCTGATAAGCTATCTCAATTGCTTCCTTCGCCAAAGTTATTGCCTTCTGACAAGGACAGCAGAACTGTGGAAAAGCTGGGAAAGAATGTTTATACTTCTGCTACCATAGCTTTTAGGGCTATTAATTATCAGACCCATATGTCTAGGTATGTGATAGGTTTTCTTCCTTAGGCCTTTTAACTTATTTCCAATTTTCCAGAATCTGAGGGTAAAACCTCTGTTCTTTCCTTGCTAGGGACTTCCTCTCAAGTCCTTTGTCTTTCTATTAAATGTAGTTATGATGTGTCAGATGCCTCCTCTAGGGCTGCTGTTTTTGGTTTAGAGATGAGGCTGTATTTTTGGCTTAGGCTTCAACTTCTACCTGATTATATTTAGGCTAAGTTGATGGATGCTCCTGTAGAGTCTAAGCTTTTATTTGGAGAAGCTGCTGCTGGCTTGTTTATGTTTCTTCAGGATAAGGTTAAAGCCTTACAAGAGCTTAAACACGTGCTTGTTTCTCCTGTGCCTAAATTTCAGAGAAACTACCCAGCTAAGCCAGCCTTTTTTGTCGGCAATCCTATCCTTCTACTAAAGGTAACAATAGTGGCAAACAGTCTCCTACGATGACTCCTCAGTTTTCAGGGACTCCAAAGCCTTCCTTTTCAGACAAACCAGGTGAGGTATGATTATCCATCCCTTTCCAGCTACATTCCTCTTTCTTTTCACCTTCCTCTTTCTCTTCCTGTTTGGCTTCAGACCACTCAGGATTCTTGGGTTCTGTCAATCATTTGCCCGAGGTACTTCATGATGTGGAAATCCCATTCTCCTTTTATGGGAATTCCTCAGCCTCAAGAAAAACGTCCCTTTTTCCCAGAGGTTCTTCAAAATCTCTTAATTCAGTTTAATATTCAAGAGGTGCCTGTGTCCTAAAGGGAGAAAGGGTTCTACTCCAGACTGTTTCTAGTGCCCAGGAAAGAGAGAACTTGGAGACCTATTCTAGACTTCTCTCATCTAAACACTTTTCTAAAAGTGCTTTCCTCTCAGATGTTGCCCCTTCAGATTCTGTTTCCTCTCTTGCTCCCTCAGGTCTATATGGTGTCTCTCCCAAGGATACTTAACTCCATATTCTGATCCATCCTCTTTTCAGGAAGTTTTTGCATTTCTCTGTTGCTTCCTGGCATTTTTAGTTATCTGCTTTGTCCTTTGGCCTTTCTACTGTCCCAAGGGTGTCTACCAAATGCACTGTTCCTGTGATTGCTTTTTGTAGGCTTCAAGGGATCCAAATATTTCCTTACTTGGATGACCTGTTGATTCAGGTGTCCTCTCCAGAGACCCTTCTGAAAAATCTTCTTCTCTGGATCATGTTTTTCTGGGCTTCAGAATTTAGACAGTGCCAATGCTGGTTTCCCTACCCCCTCCAAAGGCCTTAACTCTCATTTCTTTATTTCACACTCTTCTTCTGGCTTCCATTAATGCCAGGGAGTTTCTGACAGCTCTGGGATTTATGGCATCCATCATTCTGAAGCTCCTTCTAGCCATACTTCACGTTAGTGTGGCTTCAACATGCACATCCTCTAGACTTTGTAGTTCCTCTTCTTCCTTGTGTCAGACATGAAGTTCACTGGTAGATTCAGCAGTTGTCTCTGAATTCAGGGATCCCTTTTCACCCCCCTCTTCCCTCTCATGATTTATTCACAGATGCTTCAGACATGGGATGGGGTGATATTTGGCTCCCTACAAGTTTGGAGGGTGTGGTCACCTTGTCAGCAGAAGGTGCACATCAATGTCAAAGAGATGAGAGCTCTTCTGTTGGCTTTTCAGGCCTTTCATTCTCTTTTCTCTCCAGGGCATCTAAAGGTGTTCACAGACAATACCACAGTGATGCCTTATATCAACAAACAGGGAGGAAGATCTTATCTTTTTTGCCAGTTGGCACTTCTGGTATGGGATCGTGGTGTCAAGTATCAAGTGACTTTTCAGACAGTTTATATCCCTTCTGGTGAGAAGATTGTGGCAGACACTCTGAGCAGGTCCTTAACTCAGTCCCATGAATGGATGCATCACAGGGATTTGTTTCTGGGCATTATCCACCAGTGGGTTACTCCTCAAATGGATATTTTTGCCTCTCCTCTGAACAGACAATTTCCTCTGTTTTGTGCCATAGTCCCAGTTCTTCTGGTGTGGCAGGTGGATGCCCTCTCATTTTCTTGGAATGGGATGTTTCTTTATGTATTTCTTCCCCTTCCTCTCATTTTGAAAGTCCTGTTCAAAATTCAGCCCAATGCTCCCAAAATCTTGTTGGTGACTTCCTTCTGGCCACAAAAGCACTGGTTCCCTCTTCTTCTGCATTTAGCCAGGGAAATTATCAAAAGTTACCTCACAGGGTGGATTTACTCTCACAGGATAAGGGATCTCTCATCTATCCCCATCTGTCCACGCTTCAACTGACACTGTGGGTGCTAAGATTTTGATCCTTTATAGACACCTTTTTTCCTGAGGACATGCTGCAAGTCCTGCAGGAGGCCAGGAAACCTACTACTAGGAAATCCTACTTATCCAAATGGAACAGCTTTTCGATTTGGGGTCTCTCTCATAACTTGGACCCACTTACTGTGGATGTTCCTTCAGTTCTGTCTTATTTGTGTGAGTTTCTCACTGCTGGTTTGGCCTATTCTTCTATTAAGGCCCATGTATCAGCTATCTCTGCTTGTCTGCCTTTTTCTCCTCCTTTAGCTTCCAGATTTGAGGTGAAACAATTTCTTAAAGGTGTCCTTAATATTAGACCTCCCAAGAAGCCTGTTCCTTCTCCCTGGTGTCTTAATTTTGTTTTGGAGAAGTTGACTTAGACTCCTTTTGAGCATATGGCTTCATCTTCCTTACAACATTGTTCCTGGGAGACTGTTCTTTTGTTGGCACTTACTTCTGTCAGATGGGTGTCTGAGTTGCAGGGCCTTATGGCTTGTCCTTCTTTTTTGATCTTTCATGAGGACAGAGTGTGCTTGCACACTATCCCTTCTTTTATGCCTAAGGTGGTCAATGAGCTATCACTTAATCAGTCTGTTAATCTGTCTACCTTTTCCCTCACCACAGACTGACATTGAGAGGGTGCTGTATATTTTGGACATGCATAAGCAACTCAAGGTTTATTTGGATAAGACTAAGGCTATTAGATAAATCTGATCAGTAATTTGTTTCTTTTCATCCTTTATTTTTTGGGACTTCCTGTATCCAAGCAAACTATTTCTTCTTGAATTTCTAAGTCACTTTCTTTTTTTTACACTTTTCATGGCAAGAGCCTTCCATCTTCAGTCAATGCTCATTCTACTAGACCTGTAGCTTCTTCTGCTGCTTTTTTCAAGGGCTTATATGCTAATTATATTCTTGAAGTAGCTACCTGGGCTTCTGTGCATACCTTTACCAAGCACTACAAGTTGGATGGTATCTCTACAGCTAGGTCTGGTTTTGCTAGTGCTATTCTTCATGCCTTTTTAGAGGACTCTTCTGCTCCTTCCCCCTTCCTAGTTTCCTCTGTAGCTTTGGCACCCTCCCAATTGTTAAGAATACTGCAGCAGTGAATGTAAGGACATAGCACAGTTGTGTAAAATCTTACCATAATGATAGATGTCCTTGCCTTCACTGCTGCATTATTCACTCCCTCCCTCCTTCCCCCAGTCCTTTGCCTTCCTGGCTCTACAGATTACCTCTTGGGATCCTTGGAACGGTGTTCCTACCAGGGCAATCAGTTCTGATTATGTTAGGCCTGAACATCACCTTTATGCCCTACACTACACAAGCAGTATTTGGGTGATGTCCGGTGTACCTTTAAAGCAACAGGAGTCTTTGGTAGACTGGCTTCCATGGTCGGGAATACTATATGTTAAGAATACAGCTGCACTGAAGGTGATGGCATCTACCAATATGGTAAGATTTTACACAGCTGAACTTTTCCTCTTATAAGAGTTTAGCCTAATATCCTTTTGAAAGGCTGCACTGATGGCTGAAGCTGTCATTAGAATACAGTGCCTTGCTGTACCAGTTGAAGTGAGACAACTTGTGAAGATATGAGGTATTGCCAGCTATACCAGGAGAAGTAGGGGCAGTGGATGTGTAACATATGCCAGCACAACTAGCTGAAATTTGTAAAGAATTATATGTCGTTTGTATATCAAACTGATTTGTACAGATGCTTGTGTTGAAAAGTATATTTGTAAAGTTGCCTGTGTTAAAAATGTATGAACAGTGTATTCTGCTGGGCAGAAAAAATATACATGTATATCAGACTGACTGTATTGTAACTGATTAAATGTACATGTTTTAATAGAGGATACTGGAAGAGAAGAGGTTAATCTCAGTCCAGCTAACTTTGAAAAATAGTTAGAAATTAAATTACTTAATTTAGGTCATAAAAATTGCATTTTACGGTTCTGATTGCAGCCAGAGACAAAATGTCTGGGAAAAACAAGCACTATGAAGCCTTCTGTATTGTCTCTAGCAGGGAACTAATTGTTACTCTGGTTGAGTGGAAGTGTTTTATGTTTTTTGACTTCCAGAAACTGCAAAAGATCTTAGCAAGCACTATATGTGTGCGCATTATTGATACATATGTGCTAAATACTGGCAGCTTCTAGCCACAGGGGTAGCATGGGAACCAGAAGTCAGATGACCAGATGTGTTATGTCATTCTGTAATCCATAATTAAAACGTCTCAGAGTGTTTTTGGAACCTGACAAAGAAGGATTCCTCACCTACTCATCATGCCTTGCTCTAGTAAGTAAACCAGGGGATAGTAATTCTTTAGATCAGTCAGGAAAATAGAGTGAGATTAGTTAAGTATTGTTTTTCCTGTATCTGTATGAATCTATTCATCTGTGCTATTTTAATATTTCCTGTGACTGAAACTCTGGTGTTTATTGTAAATAGATATGCCATATTTCATGTTCTTTTATTATTTGTTATTAAATATATTTATAATTTACAGTGTGGCTTGTCCTTTAAATAATATTGTAACCTTTGAGAGTACTTATATTTATTTGTTGACTTTGTGGCCACTCCTGAAAGCCTTATTGCATTGTCAAACGATATCATTTGTATTAATATTAATTTCACTCAGTATAATTGGGTACCCTTGTAAGAGCTTTAGAATAGCTGGCATTGGAGTGTCTGGTGGCAGTGTAATTATATTATAGTCTGGGCAGAAGGAGCAATAGCTAGTAAATCTGTGCCAGCCTTTCAAAGATGCGTGTGTATGTGTGTGTGTGTGTGTGTGTGTGTGTGTGTGTGTGTGTGTGTGTGTGTGTGTGTGTGTGTGTGTGTGTGTGTGTGTGTGTGTGTGTGTGTGTGTGTGTGTGTGGGTGTGTGCAAATCAAATCTCCAAGAGTTTGTAGCTAGTAAATATGTGCCAACCCTTTAAAGGTGTGTGAGTGTGTGTGTGTGTGTGTGTGTGTGTGTGTGTGTGTGTGTGTGTGTGTGATTGTGTGCACGCACATGTGTGTGTGTGCATGCATACATGTGTGTGTGTGTGTGTGTGTGTGTGTGTGTGCATGTGTGTGTGTGTGTGTGTGTGTGTGTGTGTGTGTGTGTGTGCGTCTGCAAATCAAATCTCCAAGAGTGTGTAGCTAGTAAATCTGTGCCAAGCTTTCAAAGGTGTGTGTGTGTGTGTGTGTGTGTGTGTGTGTGTGTGCACGCACGCATGTGTGTGTGCATGTGTGTGTGTGTGTGTGTGTGTGTGTGTGTGTGTGTGTGTGTGTGTGTGTGTGTGCGTGTGTGTGTGTGTGTGCGCGTGTGTGTGTGTGTGTGTGTGTGTGTGTGTGTGTGTGTCTGTGCATGTTTGTGTGTGTGTGCGTCTGCAAATCAAATCTCCAAGAGTGTGTAGCTAGTAAATCTGTGCCAAGCTTTCAAAGGTGTGTGTGTGTGTGTGTGTGTGTGTGTGTGTGTGTGTGTGTGTGTGTAAATCAAATCTCCAAGAGTGTGTGTGTCAGTTACTTGGAGCAGGGGCACAAAGCACTGGTTTCACAGGGAGAGTGGTGGAAGACTTGGCTTGAACACTTGGCTGAGGACTCAACTCTATAGCTGTGCCAGTAGGGAGTCTTACTTGTGACCTGGAGGGAAACAAAGAGAGCAATCCAGACCCAGGATTGAGTGTGTTTCCTGTGTGCTCTTCAGGGAAATTGTGCTTGATGCAGAGAACTGCATCTGGAAATACTGCTGACTATTTTATTCCAAGTGAATGTCCCTCTCTAGTGTCAGTGGTGAGCATTCAGGCTCCTTGATTACTGGCCCATAGAGGGGATGTCACACATCTCATAAGTACTCTGGACATGAGATGATGTAATGTATGTGTTGCACATGTTCCATTATGGGATTATATCCACGTTGTACATAATTGCTGTTCTACTGTCACAGTGACAACAGCAGGAGGCCATAGGTGTGTTTGGGTATACCTAGCATCAGGCAATGTTGTCTGACATGCAGCAATATTATTTCTAAGTTATTACAGGGACACATATTCCTTGATTTCACATAACCGCACATATGACAATTGGTGATGCACTTGTACCTTGGCACATTCACTGGTCCCACTATGGTGCTGATTTTCTCAACAGTGAGCAAGTGTTCCAAACCAGCATTGAGTGACTGTAAGCTGTTTGTCCTTAACTATTCTGCAGGAATGACATCCCCCAAGAATGCTGTGTATATATATATAGAGTAGCAGAGGCCACCCCCATCCATTTTAGTAGATAAATATTATGGGTAAATAAGGTGCAGCAGGTTTAATGACTTCACGTAGGTGAAGCTCAACAGCTATGATAACAATTCCACTGTGGTGCATGTGATTAATAGCCATATTGTTAGTTGGAGGAGTTGTACAGCTTGATGTTCAATTCTAGCAAAGGTAATCATTTTGTGTGAACATACTGATGTCACACAACAAATATTACATCACATCAGTCTTATCCCTTGATGTGTTGCATGAACACATGTGAACATAACTTTGAATTTCATGGCAGTTGACATTTGTTCTGCCAACATCATGGTGAGAGTGCTACTGTAGCACATGCATTGAGTGCTGAGGTATAAATGAGAATGCTCCATTTGTTGGGTGGTAGGCATACAAAAATACAGAGAAATCTTTCTTGACCAAGGACCATTGATACAGGACTGATCACAATCATGTGCACATGAGCATACTCATTTAATTATCATCGGTCTGACATGCTGATATGACATTCATTATCAGGGATCATTTCTTAATTTACAAATTAATTTCAGTTGTCTGTGATGATATCCATTGCTAGCTCCTCTGGCAGATGCTAACAATACCCAGTTCTGGGGAATACGTTGGATCATAGTGTGGTGTTTGCATCTGTTCTTATCTGTCCCCTCTGTTACAATGTTAATTTGTGTAACTGTCCCATCTTGTAATATCATGCCTGCTTTTATTTACCTCTATTTTCTCAGGAAGTATGAACACAATTAATTATTATGGCATACATGTTGCAAAGTTTAATTTTTACAAAACTGCCTTTGTGACATAGGAACTGATAAATCAATTATCTTACTAAAATTTTAACATTTATCCTCCCCTTTTACAATCTTCTGTGTACATCTCTTTGATTTCTGTAAACATTGTCCGCTGTATACTTTATCTGACTGGTAACCCATGTAGTGTACTTGCTTTTGCTGTTTACCTTCCCATCTTACTTATTTCTGTACCCATATGATTAATTTATGTGCACATTACACTCAGTACATTTGCCCTGCCTGGTACATCTTCCATTATTTGCCTGTGTTGCTCTTTGTTCTCTCAGCGTGAGCACACTTAACAGGTTTGTCTATAGGCAAGCCTGTTTGTTTATTGTGTCTGCTTGTGCTGCTTGACTCATTTTCATGGCCGACAAAACTGTTGCTGGCCATGAAAACATGTTTGCATTCGTGTAAGTGTGATGAGCATCATGCATACACAATCACCACCGCTGCTCATCATGCTAACATGTAAACATTTTGTAAACTTCACATGAAGCCTGCATGATTGTTCATGAATCCCTGGGATCGTGTTTAAGGTCTTTGTAGTCACAACTTCTATGAGCTTCACACCAAAATGGAAATACGTTTGTGAAATTCATTTATACTACTGCTTTGTCAAAACCACTTCAAAGCATGAGTATTTTCACAAAAATAAAACACAGGAGGAATAAGGAAAGCAAGAGAAAAAGGGTTATTAACTTAAGTAGGCTAGTTAGACCACACACATCATTTAAGAATACAAGATACAAGCCAGCATTCAAAAAGGTACTTCCATGTGTATATCTGTGTTCATGTCATGGTATATATTCCCAATTCAACAACTTCCCTAACATCATGTTGTATGGTGTGTTAATACAGAGATGTTTAGCACTACATAGGGCTAGCCTCACTGCCATGATAAAAGCTACTGATGCCGTCCACTGGAAAGGCATATGCTAATTAGCCATGTGCTCTTTCCCATGCAGCCACTTCCAGAAAAGCATTTACATGCTCAGTGATTTAAGAAATCACACAGTTACACAGATTAGCACAGCTTTCCCCACCATATTGCTGTTTTGAACCCACAATTTGGCCATGTTCTGCTACTGGCCATGACTATGATACCAGGATATAATAAACTTAGGAGCCTTAATGGAACAACAGCATGGTGAGGATCGAGGGTAGAGATAACCACTACACACCAGGGATTACTCTAACTGGAAGTGCCTTAACATCACTGACAGCAGTACAGGGATCGGGTTGTATGAGAATTCAGTGGTAGCCAGGACAGTGCTATAATAGAACATACAGTATAACAGTGATAGGGGATACATCTTATAATGGCATTTCAGCTATTACTGGGTTGGGGGAAACCATGGGAGGGAGAATAAGTCTTGGACACTTAAGAGGACTGTGTTGCTTGTGTGTGTGTGTGTGTGTGTGTGTGTGTGTGTGTGTGTGTGTGTGTGTGTGTGTGTGTGTGTGTGTGTGTGTGTGTGTGTTTGCATGTGTGAGAGTGTAACTGGAGGGGATGGTACTGCCTACATGAGAAGGAGGTTATTCTGGTGACATGCAGATGAGCAATGAGCAATGATCTGCACCTCATGGTAGTAAGTGGGATTTAGACATTCTAATTAGCTGATAATAAGGTCTTACCTAATCACTACTGTATGTCTCACGCTGGGTCCTTTAATGAATCCTCAAGACACAGTAAATACAGCCTCGGATTCTGAAAGTACTATAGGGAACAATAGGATTTGAAGCTAGTGTAGGTCTTGGAAAAAGAAAGGCTGTCCTTCATGATTTCTAAGCTTCCTTCTACATTTTTAGTACATCTTTTGAATCAGTGCATGATATATTCATTTACAGTGTGCAACCCCCAGCATGCAATCCCACAGCACACAAAAATATAACCATTTTGTTTTCATTTTCTAGATATATGCAGGGTACCATTTACCATTACTATACTTAGATCAGTTAATCTCTAAATTTTGACTAACATTTAATTCACTCTTTAGAGCACCTTGCTAAACAAGACTGGCATAATGGTTAAGGTCTCTGAGTAAGAAATGCAATGTGCAAAGTTTGATTCGTTGTGATATACTTTGGCTATATTGGAAAACTTCACTCAGATTCTGTCATAGATTGCTGGAAAGGTTAGTTTGTTTTTGCTTTCTTCCATTTTGTATTATTCATTTTATTCTTCAATTTTGTATACTATGATTTATTTTTTTACATTATGTTTTACTTGCACTCTGCTTTTAATTGCATATTTAAACTAGGAAAAAGACCACTTCTGTGACTGTTGTGAGTGACACAGAAATTAGAACAGATAAATTAAGGTTAATTACCTCTGAACTGAGGGTAGAGCTAGGAATTGAACCTTCTATTTAAGGGGTAAAATAAAACTTTTCAAAGCTTTCCTGGAAAAGGTAACTCAGACTCTGCCAAAGCTTGCTGTGAGGAAAAGGTTAGTTTGCTTTTTACTTTCTTGCATCTTGTATTGCTTCCTTTCCTTCTGTTTTGTATATTGTGATTTATTTTCTTTCCACTGTGTTTTATTTGTATTCTGCTTTTAATTGCATATTAAAACTAGCAAAGAGACCACAGCTGTGCCTCTTGTGAGCCACAGAGAAAATTAGAATGGATTGATTTAGGAGTTACACAGAAGACAGAAGAAGTCAATTAAGGTTAATTATCTGTGAAGTGAGAGTGGAGCTTGAAACTAAACCTTCTATTTAAGGGGCAATATAAGACATTTCAGAACTTTACTGGAAAAGCTCATCCAGGCTATGCTATAACTTGCTATGAGGGAAAAGTTAGTTTGCTTTTGCTTTCTTGCATGTTGTATTACTTTACTGCATTTTTCTATTTTGTATGTTGTGATTTTTTTGTTTACACTGTGTATTACTTGTATTCTAATATGTAATACATATTTAAACAAGAAAAGAGACCACGGCTGTGTCTCTTGTGAGTCACACAAAAATTAAGCCCCCCCCCTTCCACTCTGGTGCTGTTTTTTTAAACTCAACTGTCTTTCTAGTTGCCTACCCTTTTTGTTAATTTGATCACATATTTCCTTCCTTCTCCTCTCTCATTGGCTATTGGAGTAAGTACAAAATGTATAATTTTGTGAAATCACTCCCCTTCAGCTACCTAAAAATTGTAAATAAAACTGATGAACCACAAACTAGCTAAACAATTTACTTCATGAGACTACCCTTAGTGCTCCTTGGCTTGGTTATTGCTAACAGTATTCAGTGTAGTGCTTATTCATAAATGCACTGATTGATGTTTTGTCTTTGCAATGTAAGAAAGAGAGATTTCCCTAGACTTGGCATAACACACTGAAGTGTCTATTAGACTTCTTGTTTGGAAACCAAAACTAAAACTGCTGCAATATAACAACTTGCAACGGAAAAATGAATTCCAAACAAATAAAATATAAACCTCAGTTTAGAGAACTACAGTGCAGTCCAATTACCCAGGAGATATAAATTGCCAGACCAAGATGCTTTCAATCAAAACATATTGCTTTCGTATCACAGCCACTCTCTTGGTGTTTTATTCCACCAGGTTCACCATATAAATATATGAGTCACTGAAAGGTAATACTATATATTTATGTTTTTACTGTGAAAAAAGGTAATTTTGACAATAGTTAGTAATGAATGCCCTGCACAGTACCCCCACCTGAGAAGCTCCTAGACATATAATGATAATTTGTTAAATAAATCAATTATGTGATGTGAATTTTCTTTTCTCTTTATTTTTAACATATTTCCTAAGGTTTGGAGACGTGTGGAACACTAGGATTTTTGGCTGCTGATTTCAATTTACTCTCTTCTCGATGTTGTTAAGCATACCCTCCCTCACTTCAATATCAAGAACTGAATAAAATATTAACTTTTTAATTCATACTGGTGTACTTCATATAGCATCAGAAACTACTCTGAGGGGTATTCCTTTCCAGGGGATGACTTTTTCAGTGAATCCATTTATTGTTGAAATAGTTAGATCCTTCATCAAATCTTTGTGTGGCTGTGGTTTATCAACAAACAGGAATTATTGCTGTTTCTCACCTTGTCCCTGACTATTGCAAATATGATGACATACTGGCAGTTCTATTGCCCTCACTATCATCTTACTATGTTTTCACTGTCTTCATGAAGACCCAGTCACCAACCTGTATGCAGCAAACTAAGCTATTTGGTTATTAGGGGATAGGTGTGTGGACACAATCATGCCCTCTCTCAAACCACCTCAACAGATAGGATGATTTACCAGTATTTTCTCAAAAAGACAGCTCCCAAGTGACTCTTCTGACATCAAGTTTTACACATCTCACTTTCCAGTCAAAGATATTTTAGTCAAGAGTTCAAGTAATAATAATAATTTAACTGCCATTGTGTATATGTGTGTGTGTGTGTGTGTGCGTGTGCGTGTGCGTGTGTGTGTGTGTGTGTGTATATATATATCAAGAAAGAAAGAGAGTATGTTTAAAAATCTTGAAAGAAAAATCTTCTAACACCACAGGATATGAAGCTCACCACACAAAATTCAATCTAAAAAAAAAATCAAAAACTGATTTTTTGCAGAGGGTAAACCTCACTGCGTTGCAGTTTTGAGTGGGAGGCTATGCATCTTCTTCTCCTGCTGCTCAGGGACATTAACTGCATAATAATACACAGTGGTAAGGAAAAAAAAAACTCCCTAACCCCCGCTGTGAACTAATCTTATACTAAGTGCAGTCCCACAAAGTTAATTTTTGAACATATTGTGTATCGAGGAAATTAGCCACCTGATTTAAATTCAACAAGAACAGTCAACAAAAATAAGGCAGACAGTATTATATATCTAATGTGTGTGTGCACTCAAAAAAAAAAACATGCATTCATGTATTACATAAAATTATACAGTGATGCTCTACCTATTTCATCAAGTATTCATCATCACTTTACAGTCATCAACACTTGAATCTAGTATGAAGTCAACATGAGCTGCTTCTACTTCACTCTAAACACTGAAGACGTTGAATGTATTCCTAACATCAAATCAAACCATAATGCTTACCCAATCTCAGATTTATATTGTAACACTAAAGGAACTAAAGCAGTAACAATAACCATTACATGCTAATGAGAGGCATATAAGAATAAAGCCCTGACTACAGCCCAGGTAACCTGAGTAGGATTAGTAGTTCAGATGTGCTAGTATAGGAGGAAGGAGTTGTCCGCCGTAGTGGGAGGGCATGGACTTGGGTGTACCCACAATACATCTCCAGTGCAGAATGGGGACAAGTGGGGAGGGCATTGCCTAAATGAAGCAGGGCCAGCAGTTGTGTCACCATGGAAGCAGGATGGTACACCAGCATACCCCATTTCATATTCATCTCAAAGATGGCATGGCTGCATGCAAGTGAGCAACAGGAAAGTAGGCATAATGAGAAACACTTCTTGGTGGCAGTGTGACTGTGCTCCAGGATGCTTGATATCCTCACTGTTTTTCTAGTAGATCCAATGAATGAGAAATTAATCTGGAGGCAAGCTAATGATCAGCTGTGGTAAGCCAATAATTTATTTATTTACTGTCTTTTGTTTACAGGGAAAGTCTGATTTTCAGTAGAGGTCTGGGGAGCAAAGCTACAATGAACAACAGTAACACATTAAACATTTTAAACATTGGGCATCGGGCTGGCACCTCAGTACCATAAAAATCTACTGCCGATCATTAGTGGACTGGAGTTCTGCTTTGGCAACCCCTAACCAGGAAAAGCTGAAAGAAGAACAACGACTTTGTAGGCAGTACTGAGACATAAATAGGAAAAACATTTGTCACACACATTGGAAGTTATATTATTGTACAAATACCAAATTACATATTAGCATGTAATGATTGAAGGCACAAAGCAATGATTATGAATACAGATTCATTAAGTATATTGAAGTAGATGATGCTGGATGTTAGTAGAGCAGGAACAGGAAATAGAGGAAGAGGTGAAGCGTATAAACAGAAAATAAAAAAAAAAACATGAGTAGAAAATGGTCTGATAATGGAGAGGTTGAGAGAACTTCATCAGGAGACATTTGTTTTGTGAGTGGAGATTCCAAGGAGTAGAGTAGTTTTCATGATGCTTTCTACTGTTGATAGGTGTCTGGTTTGCATATTATTTTGTGGGCAATAAGCAGATGGGAGTTGATATGCTAATTAGGTAATCTGAGCCATCATAGTTTCTTTAATGCTAGTCAGTGGTGTGAATAGTTTGGTAAGTTGGATGCAAACTTATCTGTTTTATTGTAGCAAACATCTAGTTTATTTTTTAAGGTGGAATGAAGATTAGTCAGGGCAGGTGCTGCATAGAGAAGTGAAGGGAGAAGATAAGATGTCGCTGAAGAATTCCTAGAATAGTGAGTGAAAAAGGGTTGGTTTCTGTAGAGGATCACCAACTTTTGGTGAGTTTTCTTGATGGCTTGACTGACGTGTTGATCATGTTTTAAGTTATTGCCAATTATTATCCTAAGAAGCTTTGTGATGGAAACTGTTTTGGTTGTGGTGTTGTTTGCTGATGTGATGTTGTAGGATTTTTTTTCTGTGCTGACAGAGATTTGGGTAAAACAGCATGTGTTTGTGTGTGTGTGTGTGTGTGTGTGTGTGTGTGTGTGTGTGTGTGTGTGTGTGTGTGTGTGTGTGTGTGTGTATGTGTCTGTGTGTATGTGTTTTTAGCATTTAAAAGTAGTTGGTAATCATCTAACCACACCTCAGTAGAGGAAAATGAGTCCCAGGTTATCTTGTGGAATAGTGGTAGATTTGTGCATATGAGAATAGCATTCTCTTATGAATTGTACAATTGAGGCTTCCTTGATAGCTTAGTGAAGATTATTAGTGATTATATTAAATAATAAAGGGTCTGAAACAGATCCCTGAGGTGCACCAAAAGAGACAGACAAAAAGGGGGAGAGATCTTGTTTCGATTGTACAGCCTTGTGTCTGTTGTTGAAATAGCTGTGGATTTCCTAGAGAGGATAGTTCATGGAGTGGGTTTTGGTGAGAAATTGTGTTCATGATTTTAGTAAAATTGTATAGAGCAGTAGTTGTACATTGGTGTGATCTGAAACTATGCTGAGTGTTGGAGATGGGATCCCTATTGTGAAAATGAGATAGAAGTTGTGAATAAATGCATTTTTCTAATGTTTTGGAGATCAGAGGTAGAATTGCTATAAGTTAGTAACTGAATAAGTCAGTGAATGTTCTACCTTTATGCAGAGGTATGTTGTGGATTTTTTTTCCAGATGGAGGGGGACACAGCTTTCTGTAATGGTTTGGATTATGAGTATAGATGCAGGGTAAGCTATAGCATCTGCAGCAATTCTGACATATTCTGGTAGTAGGTTGTCTGTAGCTGATGTGGAATTTTTTAGTTTAAGAAGGTGTTTATAGCTAGAGGAGGTAGATACTGTTTGCAAGGAGACGTTTTTGGAGGTGATTAATATTGTTTTTGATAGTGAGAACATGGGTGGTTTGTTGTTAAGTAGGGAGAGTTCAAAGTATATGAAATGTGTATCGTGTTGGGTAGCTATAGGGCTTATATCATTGGGGGTAATTGGTGATGGAGTGGTAGTATGACCTAGGTGTAATAGTCTTTTGATTGCGTTCCAGAAAAGTGTAAGGATCTGTTTGTGGTTGTCTGATTTTTAGTTTAGACTTATTCCTAAGATGTCTAAACTACTGCCATTTTTGTGGTGTTTTATCAGTAGACCATGCTTTCTGAGCTTTATCATTGTTATCACTGGTTAACATGAGTCATCTGGTTTCACTTGAGAGCCATGGGATGGGTCTGCACTTGATTAATTTTGGTCTGATGGGAGCTAGCTTGTTTAGTATGTTAAGGAATGTGTCATTAAAGTGAGTTACAGTGTCATCTAGGGGTAAGATTTTAGAGTAGCCCAGTTGTATTTGCTGGGGTAGCTAATGAAGATGTTATTAGTGAAGGAGGAGAGTGCATGGACATTGTTATAGATTATTTGTTTATGTGCGTAATAAGATTGTCTCACAGCACAGATCAGTAGATGGTCAAGAACAAGAAAAAAATGACATAAACAAATAAAAAGGGTAAATTTAATTCAACAGGGATTATTAAAACTTTTCCACATATAAAACTGTGAAGTACAAACCTACCCAGCAACACATTTCCTACTCTGAAACAAGAAATGCACCTAAAAGCAAAATTGTTTGCATAAAAAAGAATAATTATAAAATAACTAATCTAAAAAAACTATAACACATCTGGTGTACCATGCAACAGTAATGAACTATAAAAGAAATACAATAAAAAATATCATGCAAAATAAAAAAATACAATGTATTTCATAACAGAACCAAAGAACAGCAATCAAAAAAAAACCTCAAATAGAGAAGGCTGCCCACCCATACCTAAATTAAAAGGAGTATAAAAGAAAAAGTTGTAAACAAAGCATAATATTTCTTATAAAATACAGTTACACATTAAAATAAACTGACCTATCTTTCCCAAAAGTAAGTATATTCAAAAAATAAAATAAAAAAAGAAATAAAAATAATAATACGCCTAAGGATCTATGTAGGCATATATATATATATGCATATATAAATAAATCTCTCCACAATGAAAAATTGCACATTCCTCAGAAATCTCAGCATCCATCTCATCAGGTCACCTTATGTAGCAATTAGCCAACATTCTGACTGTGAACCTTCATCTCTGCATACGGCCATGTCACTTGTATTTAGCCAGTCTCTCTTAGTGTCAAAAGATGGTGTTGAATCCTACTAACATATGACTGTACAGGCCTTGGAACCTAAACATTTTCCATAATGATCACACCACCCGTCCTAATCTGTATACCTAGTAAACCCCAATATAAACACTAAAAACAGACAAGCTTCCACAAAAGCAATGAAACTAATGTCTGACTAATAAAAAGGACACTAACTCCCCCATTCACCCTCCGTTAGTGGCTATGAAAGCCATACACAAGGAAAATTAAAAAAAAAAAAAAATCATTCTGAAAAGCCAGTCCCCATTCCATAACAATTAAATAATAAAGAACAAAGCCGACCACCTAAAAAAAAAAAAAAAAAAGAAAAAAAAAATTAAACAAAATACATACATATCACTGTAGTGTTAAAGGTAGTGCTATTGAGTTGGAAATAAGCTAAAAACTGCAAAACCTTTGCATGGATGAAAATAAGAGAAGTAACAACAGATAGAAAATGGCTAAGATAAATATATGGGGATCTGGAGTTAAATATTTTAAATATCTTATACTGTAAAGTCAAAGTAAACCTTATTGTCGATCAGATGTACCTAGCAGTGCCAGCTGAATGAAATGTCATTGCTTGGTCCCAGTGCAAGACATAACATAACATATAATTATAGGGACAGTAAGAGAGATTCACATACAGTAATAATTAGGATACTTGACAACACATAAATTTACCACATTTTGGACAATAAGACGTTATACAATATTATACTATTAGGTATTGCACAGACAAAGAATTCCCATTGTGAATTGCTTAGAATATTGCACATCCACATTAGTAGTGTGTTAAACTCTGCTCATATTGCACATATATGGAGTGATGACTCACACTGGCTTTGCACTAATAGTAATAGAAGAGATCGGCTAACTGTTCCATTTATTAAGCAATTGTCAAATAGTTACTAAAGACAGTATACCGCAGCTTGTAGCATATTGGTCCTGTTATCTACTGGCATGCTTGACATTTGAGTTCAGTAGCCTTATGGCTAGAGGTAAGAAACTCCTGTTCATACTAGATGTTTTGCAGTATAAGCTGTGATATCATCTACCGAGGAGAGGCAGAAGAACATGCCATGCAAAGAATGGATGGGGTAATTTATTATCTTCCTAGCTCTTTCCACACACCTAATCTTGTGCATCTCATCCATGGATGGAACCAAGGAACAAATGATTTTTTCTGCTGCCTTCACTATCCTCTGGAGAGCCTCACAGTCAGATGCTTTGCTGTTTACGTACCATACGATGATGTTGTTAGTGAGGATACTTTTGATGGTCTTCCTATAGAAGGTTTAGAGGATGGTGTGTGCCAGGTTTGCCTTTCTCAGTTTCTGTAGGAAGTGCAGACATTGTTGTGCCTTCTTTGCGTCATCAGGCATAAGTCATTGAAGATATACTACCCCAGGAGCTTGGTACTTTTGTCTCTCCACTGCCACCCCCTTAATCTCCAGAGGTTGAAGTACCTCCTGTGTCCTCCTGAAGTCCATTACTAATTATTTGGTCATGTTTACATTTAAGGCCAGATTGTTACTGTTGCATCAGCCTACCAGATACTCCATTCCTGGCAAGACCTATAACAGTGATAATATCTGCAAACCTGACGATTTTGTTGGAGACATGCTTGGCCATGCAGTCATGTGTCAGCAAGGAGAATAGCAGAGGACTCAGGACGCAGCCTTGTAGGACACATGTACTTAGTGTAATGCTGTTTGAACTATTTCCCACACACACCTTTTGAGTATTTTCTGCATGTAGCAGGTTTGTTTTGTGACATCACTCATCAAACATCTTGTTCCTTATATTTCTGTACAATGTAATTTGCATTTTCTATCATCCAAACATATTCTGTGTATGAATGTTTATATACAAGTATAATACTATTGTGTGAAGGTGAAATTGGTCAAGACGCCATAAATTAAAAAATTTCATCTACAGTTTTAATCATGTAAAAAATATATTGAACTCCACTGATCATATATGCAAAGAAACAGTTCACATTTTTGATCAAAATAGTACAAATACAAACAGACCCCCAGATACACACACACACACACATACACACACACACACACACACACACACACACACACACACACACACACACACACACACACACACACATAGAATTAAAAATAAAAACTTTTCAACTTATGTAGAAACACCTGCCATACACATACAATAAAGTACTATTTTTATGTTTGGGGCATCACCCACCTGAACCCTGCCTTAGAAATGAAGACTTTGCCCCAACATCCCCATAAATTATATATTAACTTCGTAGTTGCATAAACTTTACCATAGCGAACTCACCAGGAATAATGCTATGGTTGATAAGCAGCAACTCAGCTATAGAGTTTGTAAATTATTTTAACCCACCACACATACATTTTGTAGCCATTTTGGCATAGCATAATCACCTTCACTAGTTAGATAAGTATATGTGAGCCATACTGCTTCAGGCATGTCTAAATAATGGTATAAACAGTGTTTTTACATGTGAATATGTTGTAAGTAGTCTTTAAGAAATGTTATGTTGAGCTATTGTACAGTAATTTTAATTAATAAGATTCTATCTTTTGTTAATGTGTGTGTTGCTTTAAGGTAGAAAGTTTTTTTTGAATTAGGCAGAGCAGGTTTGCTGAATGTAATGATTTCAGATGGACAAAAAGAGGGCTAAGGAAAGCCCAAGCAGACAGTGCTTGCCCTTTTTGAATAAAGCTGACTTATAAAACCAATGTCTCAGGGAGAACACGCTGTCCTCATTGAAAAGAGACCTGACAGTGGAGAATGGAAGTTACTCTATCTGAGAACTGCTGAAAAATTACTTACTTTCAGAGACTGTTACCAGTATATTTAGAGTATTTTAAGGTATTGCTGCTTTGTGAGCTACACCGAAAAATGTTATGTTTGATTGGAAGAACCTGTGTTTGAATTTTCCTCTACATGATAAACTGTGCTACTTTCCATAAAGACTGACAGTCTCATTTGCATTAATTCTGTTTAATACACAGACACAGTAACACAGATAGACACACGCACAAACACACACACACTCTCACAAGTGTAGATGTGTGTAGGTGTATGTGTGTGTGCATGCTTCACAAAATATTAGCAAAAGATGAGTAGAATTTCATCTTGTTCTCACTCCGGATTTAATTTTAATAAATGAGGAATTAAACTAAGTAATGAACAGACTAGACAGGAAAATAGGTAATAGACAGACTAGATAAACTTGAATGTATGTGATGTGTACAACTCAGTGGCTAACAAACCACTGAAGTTGAGAATGGAATATATATGTATATATATATATATATATATATATATGTGTGTGTGTGTGTATAAAAACACTGAGGCAGTAGTGTTGTTAATATACTTAATATATGCGAATCATGTAGTGCTTAAAATGTGAGCAGCTAAATTTGGCAAAAGGGAGATACAGCACTCCAAAAGTGAAATACTGAACAATTAATATTTTTAACTGAACTAAAATAAAATAAGTAAAAATAAATAAGGGCTTATGTAAAACTTGCCACCATTTTTTAAATGTATAGTTCAGTATTCATACTGCATAGCATGCAGTGTAATGCTGCACTGAAATCAAGAACATGCAGCTAGATGGTGAGTCACAGAGCCTGGTGGCACTAAAAGCTGTGGAAAGAGGGGTCAGTAGCTCAGTATATAATGGAACACAAGTGAAGAAAAGCAATTTAGTGAGCACATTATGGCAAGCAAAAAGTAGCAACTAAAGCAAATCATGAGTCATAGTTTTCAGACCCAAAGTCATGGAGCCAGTCATATATCAGTATCCATGTAAAATGACATCAAAAGTTCCAAATATGTATTTGCCAAAAATGTTTGAAGGAGACAAAACTATAGCGTAACAGTAATTGCTATACATAAATTCCACTAGTGCTCCTAGAGGTTGGCCATTTACTGAAAACAGTACTGGTAAAAGGGTAACATTATATCAGCTGAAGAAGCAGCACCTCAAGACCTCTTTCACATGGAATGACATATATTTAAGTATTGGTTGACTTGTGTGGTCTACAAACTATAAATAGAGGAATGCATGGCTTTCCATGCTAGTAACTATCAAAGTATGTGATGCTAAACATTCTAGATACAAGGACTATACAGAGACAAACACAGGACACAATGAGGACATCATAGGCATCACTCTATAAAATACTCAAGATGGTACTCAGTAAATTGTTGCTACATCATCTGTTTCTCTACACAGAAAAAGGCCACAGCAATCATGTATGACTTCTAAGACATCAACCGCCACTACAAGGTATAATTTAATCTATGGATATACATACAGCTAATACAATCTCTGGTGTAGTGGTTAATACATTAGCCTTAAAAGAAAAAGGTCTAGTGTTCAATTTCTGGTATTAATTTGAGCTTTACTGTTGGGATTGATGGTTGGCATAGTGATTATAGTCTTTACTCAAAGACACAAGGTGCAGAGTTTGAATCTCACCTATGCATAGAAACTTACTAGGCTTGAAATGGCCCATAAGGGCAGCTAGCTTGGTCGTTAAGTGTGTGTGTATGGTTACAGGTCAAAACAGCAAATACTTTTAAAGTCTGTAAATAAGAGTGAATGCTGATATAAGTGAACATTCATTTGTATGAACTTTTTACCGACAGCATATTGCATGAGATCATGTTGAAACAGGACAAGGGAATTTGCCCTTGCACCACTGTTGTGTGATCCAGGAGATAATATTCATAATTAGCAGGGGATGTTGGATTTGCAGGATGGCTTGCCCCTTCAAAAAATAAATAGTTTTAGTTTTACTTATTTGTGATCATTTTAGATTCACTTTAAAATGATTGCTTTTTTGCATACATTCATAAGAGCAGTTCATGTTTCAAGAAGCAATCAATTATATATATATATATATATATATATATATATATATATATATATATATATATATATATGCATCCCAAGTCTCTGACAAGTTCTGGTAACTTTGATAAGTGTAAGTAGAGGCTTAGGAAGGGAAACATTTACGAGCAGGAGCCTGGCAGATAGACCATTTATAGGCTGTTTCTGTCCATTAGAGACATAGGTGCCAAGCCAAGGATGAATTTCCTCTTCCCCATCTAACTGTCCAAGTTACACTTGCATAGGTTTAAAGAGGAACTCTGTTTCACATGGATAGGGGAACCTGTTCCAGAGAAGGGGTAGTCTCTGGGATATATACCTGTCTCCCAGCAGGTCCTATTGAGGTCATAGGCCCGTATAAGTCTTTAGAATGTATAATTGTGATTTATTTTTGATGTAAATCAAGACACCTCCACCTGTAATCCCTGTCGGTGTAGTAGCTGGCCTAAATGTATAGAAGGCATTATAATCTTACACTTTCGGTGTGGTCTCCGTGGCTTTAAACCATTTCACAGTGACCACTTACAAAAAATGAAACACCCAGTTGAAAAGATAATGTTGAAAACATCACTGTACAGGCTCTGAGGCATAACTTTGATGCATGCAACTAGTTTTTTTTTAGGGTGGCCAAACCCTCCTTCATTTCACCCCCTGCTAATTTTATACACTAACAATAAGATTTTTCCAACCCTGTTATTACTACAGTCTTGTACTATTGTCAACCATCTGTTTTGTTGACTAAAGCATGTCAACAAAACATCTGATAATAATGTAATTTAAATAAATTGAGCACTCTTATATACATATAATCTATGTATATATAAATAGATAATGGGGGATCTCTTCATGCAAAAAAAATCTTCTCTTTCCTCTGAGTGCTTTCTTCTTGTTTTTCTATGTTGTGCTCCTCTGCTCAGTACTCCCCTTTTCCTATGTTACTGTACTCTCTATTTCAAGCCCTTCCATCAACTATTTTTGCTGCTGTGCCATGCATAGCTGCAGGTCACCATTGCAGCTGTCTGCTTGTGCTGCCTGCTGTGCCTTTCATACATTCACTCAAGGATCATGCAAGGAATCCTGGGAGTGCTACCTTCATTTTTTAAGTATCCTGGGAGTGCTACCTTCATTTTTTAAGTATCCTGGGAGTGCTGCCTTCATTTTCTAAGTATCATGTTGGCTATTGTTTGTTTTTGCTTATGCTGCTTCCATCCTGCTTTATATACCTCCCTGGTGTTTGGCTACCTGCTAACCTGCAAAATATGTTCCTTCTTAATTACGGATGTCTGTTTTGAAGAAGAAGCATTGTTTCCATGCAGCACTAGCCATACGCTTCCATGAAGCTCATATTTATGAACCCTGGCCTCTGTCTTAAAATGGACACTGGAATCTGACTATACAGAATGAAGAAGAAAAGTGGTACAACAAATATTATTCTTTAGCAGGTAAATAAAACTGAACACAGTGTCAGTGAAATGAATCAACTGGTTTTATAGAACAATATTTATGTAGAAGAATTAAAACACTCATTCATAAGTATTTGAATTCAGGATGATAGCAGAAGTCATGTTACTAATAATTGAGGCTTCATTTCTGAATGATGTTTGCTTATAATTTGTGCAACTTTCATGGATTAAGTGATGGCAGGGATGACCCTATCACTGATTTTGATGTGGAACAAGTAAGAGCTGTGAATGGGTGCTAGATCTGGAAAGAGCAGAAAGGTCTGAATACATAATGCTGAAGATTTTTATGAGAAGCAAAAGCTATTGGGCACTGAGGGAGCCACGAGGATAAATATTAATATAGAGGCAGTTGTCATTGTAAATGGAATGGGGTAGAGAAAAGATGGGCAAAGTGTTGAACTGCTGACTTAGGGCAATTTAAGGTTTTTGTATCCCATGTGCTGAAATAAAATCTGGGTGGAAATGTATTTATTTATTTGTTTATTTATTTGCTTTGTTTACCAAGAAAGTCCATCTGGGTTTAGTTAAACCCATTTTTAATGGAGGCTTGGGGGAAATCTCAGATTTTTTATAAAAATTATCAAGATTACACATGGAATTTCAGTGTACAAACAGTATACAGGTATTTATAGACTACATGATATTTTAAACAGTGTTTATAAATTTGCAGAGTACATGAATATTTAAGCAGTATCTATACACAAAGCATATCAGAATGTATATATAGCTTCATATGCAAATATGACCTTATGAGTCTATGTATATATCTATGTATAGTATAGATTATTTTCCATTTTTTGATGCAGCAGAGAGGGAATAAATAGCAAATGAAGTATAAACCATGCATTTTTCATTTTTTTAAGAAATGGCTGCCTTCTTAATGGTATTATTTTGGTAGTTAGAATTTGGAGTCCCATTCTTTACAGATAGAGAGAGAGAAAACAACCTAGTGTGTGTTTTGGTTTTGTCTGATGTGTCCAAGTGAAAAAGAGAGAGAGCGAGGGAGAGAGAGAGAAAGAATAAACAGAGAGTGATGGAAAGGAATATGTTGCTATAAACCATGCATTATTTTTTTAAGAAATGGATGCCTTCCTAAGGGCATTATTTTGGTGGTTAGAATTTAGAGAAAGAGAGAGAGAGAAAGACGAAGAGAAAACAAGATAGGATGTGTTATGGTTTTGTTTGATGTGTCCGACAGAAATTTAATGAAAAAGAGAGAGAGAGAGAGAACAAAGAGTGATGGAAAGGAAATAGGTTGCATAGTACGGGAACTCTGTGTACTAAAGGTATAGAGTGCCTGGTTGCTGACAGGATTATGAATGCAGATTCTTAGACGTATTTCAGTGGGTTGGAGGGTAGCATGTAAGTGATCTATATTAGGAAGGATAGTAACAGGAGTGTAAGCAGGAAGGAGGTTGAGAAGGAGGGGATCTGAAAGAGGGTGAAGGTAGTAAGGGAATGAGTAGGAAGAGGGTGTGGGAATAAAGATGAGAAAATAGGTGATTCTAACAGTGTTGAGAGGGTGGATGAGAGCTATGAGCCGAGTGTAGGAATAGCTATGCAAGAATGAAAGTGATATGGGGAGAAAGTAAAGGACGGAGAGCATCTGGGATTGGGAGTAGGTTGGATAACTTGCAGGCTTTGTACACAGAGTTAGACTAGTGGTGAGACAAGTCTATATCAAAAACTACATGGATGTTACAGCGCTAATCAGTGAGAATGCAGGAGCAGATCCATTTGTCCATCAGATGAGATTTTAATTGGTTTAGAAAGAGCTTAGCTCTTGGGTTGACATCAGTGATAAAGGGATGTGGTTCCAGGCTTTGTCAATATTAAGGAATACAGGGAGTCTCCTACACTATTGTACACTTTAGTGATAGTGAGAAATGTTTTATCTCTGGAACGTAAAGACCTGTTTGGGGATTATGACTGAATGATGTCATTTAGGGAGAGGTAGTTTTGGGGCTTATGAAGAAGTCTGTGTACTATTATGACCTTGATATGTGTTAGGCATTCTGGGAGTTCTAACCAGTTTACCTCTTTGAGAGACAGGCTTCGGTGTCCTCTGAATTGCAGGTTGGGTGCGAGTTTTGCTATTTTATTGAAATTGCTCTAATTTGTTTAAAGTGTGACTTGAAGGTTATTAAAATGGGTGTGGCATAAAGGAGATATGAGGGTAGAAATATAGTGTCTATACATTTTCTAGCCATGTCAGTGAGGTATGCTTTAGAGTTGTGTGTATTTTTACAGCTTGTGATATGTGGTGCTCTAGTTTTAGCTGCTCACCTATGATGCTGCTTAATAGGTTTGCCTGGGTTACCTGCTCAGTCCTGGAACTGCTGCGGTCAAGATGAAAGATGTCTTTCACTTGTTTGGGAAGAAAGAGTATAAGATAATTTTTAGGGCTGTTTAGGAAAAGCTGTGAGTTTCTTCAGCATGACTGGACAGAGCAGAATGATTCTTGTGCGAAGTCTTGTAGTTTTGTCATAATTTAAACTGGCAGACCAGTGTGAAATCATGTACATATTGGAGTATAGTAGCATGTTTATTAACAGTATGGAGGTCACTAATGAAGAGGTTAAATTGATGTATGCATATTAGAATTTTTGCGTGAATGGTTAGAGGTGGTGGCATAGCTGTGAGCAGTGATCCATGGGAACCACAGGATGAGGATGTATAAATTGAATAACATGACACAGGGCTACCCTACACCTTGTCAAGTTCAAACATGATGAGTACTCAACTTGCTGAGTTTCAGTCATTGATATTTTACTCTCCTGATCATTATTTTCCATAAGAAATCACTGCAGGTGTAGTCTGTAAGTCTGCCCCAGCATCGTATTCATTTTTTTTACTATCTCTTTTTCCTTAAGTTGGCACAAACAAGGAGTGGATACAGAAGTTTGAGGGAGGGACAGTGGGAAGGCTTGACCCCCCCCCAAAAAAAAAACACTACCTTATACATTTTTATCAGGTTGAGTTTTCAGCCATTTACACTTAGAAAGTTGAGCCCTCCTCAAGTTGAAACTCAATGACTCATACATAAAGTAAAATAAAGTTAGGATCATAATATAGGAGGAGTCTGAGATAAATACTTGAGAGCTGTTATTAGACAAAGCGGTGAAGTAATGCAGATAATGCAGGAGATTAACTCTATGCTCACTTCATTAATTAAGCAGGTTGTGAGGTCAGGGATGGATTAAGAAACATTTAATGAATGGATGTAAGAAAGTATCATCTGGAGTTATCCATAACTAAGCACCAAAACAGAAGTAAATAGAACCTTGACCACCACGGCTGGATACAAATGCTTCATTTAAAATACCAAAATGTAATGATGTCTCTATTGTAGATGAACTTAGAGAAGTGCTGGAAGACACTCCACTATTCTCCTTTAAAAATAAAAAATGTCTTAAATAACAGTTATGTTATAAATTACAAACAATTTGGCCACCTATTGCATCTTCCAGACTAAGGACTTACATGTCAGAAATTGTGCAGCATGCAAATTCATACATTCTTGCACTACTTTTACACATACATACAGTCGGGCAGTAATTCATGCAAATTGCTATGCTGACTGTTGAACCAAGAATGTTGGGGTCTATATTAGAACATTGAAGTTTCAAAACTTCGAATGTTCTAATATCGAACCCTATTCAGTGAAAGCTGAAAATATTGAAGCAACAAAATAACAAATGTTTTCCTAGAGAAAGAATTTGGTTGTCCATTTCTCTTGCTTCGGTATTTCCAGCACTGTGGTGGAAAGTTATGGGTTGGGTTCAGGTAAGTGTGTGATTGAGTGCGGGTTAGGTTAGTTAGGGTTAGGATGCAGGTTAGGTATGTGTGCGATTGTGTGGATGTGAGGTTTAGGGTGGGTTAGGTGAGTTATGGTTAGGGCGCAGGTTAGGTATGTGTGTGATTGTGTGGACATGAGGGTTGGGGCAGGTTAGGTGAGTTAGGGTTAGGGCACGGGAATGGTAAGTGTGCGATTGTGTGGACGTGAGTGTTAGGGCGGGGTAGGTGAGTTAGGGTTAGGGCACGGGTGGGGTGATTGTGCAATAGTGACAGGTCTTAGGGTTAGGGTTTGGGTTAAGGTAAGTGGATAGTTAGTGGTGTGTGTATAGTTTAGTGCAGGGTTAGGTGTAAGATTTTAGGTGTAGGTGTGTGGATTGCTGTTTGTTTGGTGTGCTTGTGTTGTGTGTATGTGTTTTGGAACAGTGACTTTTTTGCCTAGGAAAAAATTTGCTGTTTTGTATGTTCGATGTTTTCAACTTTCACTGAATAGGGTTCGATATTAGAACATTCAAAGTTTTGAAGCTTCGATGTTCTAATATAGACCCGAATGTTGTGTATTTTAGTTTCTGTGTGAGATGCATGGTCTTCTACATAGCGAAGACAAACAGGATGCTTAAGGACCATATATTAGAACACAATAGAGACATCATCAATGGAAAGGAGAACAGTGCATTGGCCAAGCATGTTGAGGCAGCAGGGAGAGACCATACTTTCAAATTCTTTGTTCTAGAGGTTATCAGAGGAGGGATGAGAAGAAGTGATGTGAGAAATAGGACTGAAGCAGCTGAGCAGAGGTGGATCATTAAACTTAATGCAGATACACCACCAGGTATAAATGAAGCAGTATCATTGAAACCATTCTTAAAAGCTAGAGCACTCAGACATTTAACACACATATGCACAGCACTTTAAAATGTGTAGACAAATGTGAATACATTTTTTTAAAAAGTTTTTTAATAAACAAGGCTGTAAATGAAGTGTTAGATGTTTTTTAGTAGCAAAGTGTAAGGGACACTTTAAATGCCCTAATTTCTACCAATTACTTGTTAATTGATTTTAACTGTATAAAGAATGTGCTTTAGTTGTTTAAAGTTGTCTGAGGAAGCAGTCATAGAGACTGTGAAAGGGCTTACATTTTGGTATTTTAAATAAAGCATTTATATCCAGCCATGGTGGACAAGGTTCTATTTACTTCTGTTTTGGTGCTCTGTTTCTTTTGGGGCCTGTCCTTTATCCAGAACTCTTGCTGTTTGGTATTTTCCATAACTAAGCTAAATAGTGGAAAGTAAAACACCAAAGCTGATGTTGGTTATTAAGGGACTGAAACAGAAGCAAAAGGGAGAGAAAGATGAATACATAAGAGGGAAATAATGTACAGATGTAGGATAGTAGAGAAATGTTAGAACAGTACAAGAGGTCAAAAGTGGTAAATATATAAGGCTGATATGGCTTAAACAAAGGAAGGCTAGGGAACAGGTCAACATTAAGTTGATAGATCCAGTAGTGGAAGAGAAGTCATAGACTGGAGGTGTGAAAGATGGAAGCAAGAAACAATAGCTGGAAAGAATATTAGGAGGGACAGTGGTTAATGGTGGTAAGGAGAAAGCAAGGAAGATGAAAAATAGAAGGCCCATAATGGTGAAAGTGACTGTTAAATTATACAGGGGAGAGGAGATAATGGGCGGGGTGGGGGACAAGAGTACAAGCTGTTAGAAAAAAGATCAAGTGGAAGGGGAAAACCCCAACAACAGATGGGTGAGTTTCTAGGTAAGGAAAAAAGGACAGGATTTAATATTTGGTACTTGGGCTGTGGGAGACGGAACAAATAATTTAAGACATTTTGGGCAAGGGAAAGGTGGTGGACCAGAAAAACAGGAATAGTCAAGTTAAAGAAGATAAAGATAAAGGAAGTATAAGTAAAGAAAATAAAGTGAGATTATCATTAGTTTATGGAGAAAGATAGGCAGAGATAGAACGAGGGGGAAATCAGCAACATTTGTTTTATTTTATTTAAAATATGCTAGAACAATTATTATACAAAAAGTGTTTTAATGACAAGAAATAAAGACAGCTGTCAGCAGATGAGGTAGTATATAGGATTTTAGGATCATAGGAAGTTACTAGGCTAATGTCCCTAGGGCACTTACAAGCCTAGCCAAGTTCTTACCCTTATTTCCATGATCAATACCTATAGCCCCTGTCCAAGTGGGACACAAGTTGTACCCCTGGGGTGAATTTACGGTCACCTATCTAATCGTTCAGATTGCATTTGTAGAAACTTCCTCTTCCCCTAATTGCTCTATATTATTTCATTAAAAGTCAACATATATAGCTGTCATAAGAATAACAGCACTTTTTTCACAGATAGAATATGGTCTACCATTAATAGCCACTGCCTGTAAGAAAAATACCTCTACTCTACCAATACTGTCAAACAAAATCTGCCATTTCCTAGCCAACTCCTCAATCCATGGACATCACTGTCTCTCAGTCAAAAAAAGCTAAATGTATGCTTATAAAACAAAGAACTGGCTTCCTACTAGGATCCCTAAACTTTAAATTACATCATCAAAGCAATAACATTTTATCCATTAAACTATCTCTTATAACTCCCACCTATGACCTCAAAATCCAGTCCATGTCAAGGCTATCTCTACAAATTCCAAAATTAAAAAACTTCACTGCTCCAGCCACAGCTTACCAAAACTCAACCATGGACTGTAAAAGATAGTCCCATATATAAAAAATTTAACTATAATTTAAATCATGTCTTTAGAAACACAGCCAGTGTGTATGCCTTATTTCAGGATATATAAAATAAAATCCCCTTAATCCTGTTGCTTTTCCTAGCAAACATCTGTTGACACAAATAGTTTAACAATAACCCAACATAAACTGTGCATACCTTTACCCTTCAGAGTTTTTTTTTTCAGCATCATAGTCTCTTCCCACCTATTTATCTCCCATTTCAGATGTTTTGTTTTCTTATTTAAAATTATATACTTGTTTGGAAAGGGCCTAAAGTATTGTTCATTTCTGATAACAGATAATAAATGCTATGAAGTAGATTAGCCACAATATGTACACGTATTTTATGAGTGTCATTAGGCCAGTAGCATATGAAGTAGGGCAATAAAAATCTAGTAAGCAGCTATATTATAAGAGAGAGAGATAAATTACCCTGGTGGACATATTAAATGAACCTGGGAAGAAAGAGATGGCATGAATTATGTTATGGGATGAATAAAACTGAGAATAGCAAAGTACTGGAGATGAAAGGAAAGAAGCCAGTAGATTATAGTGGTATAAGATTCTAGAATGTGGGGTTGGAAAAGCTATTTACTGCAGTCAGAGGGAAACAAAAACCAGGAAAAATAAGGCAATATAAGGTAAAGGACTGAAAAGGTGTGGAATGTGTAAATGGAAAAACAATTGGGATTGGCAGTTATATTGTTCTTTATGGACTTTACATGTGGGAGTTGACTGTTGGACAATTGTGGGCTGCACTTTTCAGGGGTATCATCATATGATGAAATTTAACTGAGTTTCTGATTACCCAGGATTATCCACAGTGCATTTAATTTATTAAAATCCTAAATATAGTTACTTTAAAAAGTACCCTACAAGTACCTGCTAATGATGAAATAAATATTTAAAAGAACATGATAAGAATCTGAAGATACATAATGGACTGCTCTGGAGAGAGACAATGAAGAATTAAGTAATGCATTGCAGAATGAGTGGCAGATAACTGGAACACTGTGTTCAAAGCTGTACAGTTAAATTCACTAACTCGGTTCACAAATGTAAGACAACTATAATGCAAGACAGCCTGCAATGATGGTAGAGAGGAATAAAGCCTTGACTATGGTCAGGAAAACCTGGTTTCAGTTAGGGGATCAGGTTTCTTTTGGTGTAGGCAGAGAAGATAAGTATTGCCTATCCCTGGGGGTGCAATCTTAGATGCACCGCTGTGTTTGATCTCTGGCAGAGGTTGGGGACTCACGTACAGTGCATGTATTGTACCAAAAGGCTCCTAAAAGCAAGCCCTGCAGACAGTATATAGATTCCTATAAGTCTGAAAAGGCAAAAGAACACCTCAGAAAGCTATTCATCTTCTGTGAATTGTAAGGCTAAATATTTAAATCTCTATTTGTTGTATTCTATCACAGCTGGGTCCCTTAGACTTTCTAGCTAGTATTCTCACAACAAAAACTGCTGCCAGGCCACTATCCTGTACAAGTGAAATAAACAAGAACACCAACAGTATATCCACATTCAAAAACCCAAGATGAAAGTCTTCCTAACATTATCATATATAGCAATCAATTCCCTCACCAACATCTTTTACTCAGAAATAATACACACCCTCTTACATTTCCCTGTTCATCACTCTGCCAGCTTTGTCTGTGTGTGTCCTCATTTTCCAATTGTTGTCATCCTGCTTACATTATATTATCTTTAATAAGAGTACCTTTACTCCCAACCTCTCCACAATAGAATCCAACATAATCAGCATATTTAGTAACAGACCACTTACTCATACAAGTATACCCCATTCTTCACATCAGTAAACAGACCTGCCTATATACATGTTACTAGGCTCTTAAGAAGGGATTTCCCATATAAAAAATATCACTATGATTATTGTGTTTATACTTCTTCATTATTTGTCTGACAGTACTGAGCTAAATTCTGGACCACTCAACACTAGTCATTTAAGCACTCACCCATCCATTCATCCCTCACATGCCCTGCCCACAGTTTCTCTAAAAACTTTCTATCTGTGGCTCAATGCCAATGCTTGTAATCTGAATAAAAAAGTGGCCAATGTGAACTATGAACTTCAACACTCTATAACAAAGTTATAGCCATTATTGAAACATGGCTCAAGCCAGAGTCTGTAATTCCCTCTACAATTCTGCAAAAATACCCCATTGTTGTTGACAATGTGACTAGAACTAGGCAAGGTGTGGGTTTGCACTCTTGGCTGACAATGCCACTAGCCTTAGTTCTACCTTTATAGCCAGCTCTAGCTGTGACAAAAAAATAAATAAATGGGTACTAATACAAGTATAACAAATACAACTTAAAAAAAGCAAAAAATAAAATTTTAAAATACCACCAAGGCCACCGATCGAAGAAATAAGCAATTTTAATGAAACACTTAGCGCCTCGACTTGCACAGCCTTCCAAGAGTAAAAACACTACAAAACACTCTTTACATAAATACAACATATTACACAAGACAATTAATCAATTAAGCATACAATTTAAATCACATACTTCCAATTACATTCCTTGTTGAGTCCCTGAGGCTCCAAAGTACCATACTTTTAAATCAAGAGGGTTTCTTTTTTTAAAGGTTTATTGTTTAAGGACACACATTCACCCATACCAACTTGCAATTTTTCCAGAACACAACCCCTAAGACAATCAGGATCAGAACTGTGTGCTGTCATGAAATGGCTCCTAAGGGGACTCTCTATTTTTTATGTCCCTAATATGTTCCTGTAACTGGACCCTAAAACTCCTATAAGTTTCCTCTATTTGGAAATTATTGCATCCACATCTCAGCACATACACTAGACCCTCAGTATTACAACTGTATTAAGACCTAGCTGTAAATCTGGGTCTATATTAGATCACCAAATGCTTAGGTTAGCGAATGGTGATTAATCGACCCCATGTAAGCGAAAGCTTACAAAACCGAACTGTCCGAACAGCGATTTTTTTTCCAAGGGAAAAAAAAAAACACTGTTCCAACAAAAAAAAAAAAAAAAAAAAACACTTTAATACATGATATTAAGTGGGGGGGCTGTGCCCCCCCCACATCCCCCTACTTAAATATACCAACTCCGAGACCACACTACAGTGCTGAAAATGGCAAACTACCAAAGCGGCCAAGCAAATTCTTTCCCAGGGAAAGAATTTGCTTACATGCCGCTTCGATATTTTGCTGTTTCAGCATTTACAGCTCGATCAAGTTGCATTCGCTAACCTACGTCTTCTGTCAGCTGATAGGAACCAGTACATTTAATATCATTAATGTAGGGAAAATAACTCACTACATAATGACAGATGGAACAGTCATCACATAGAACAATGCCCTTATTTGTGCTTAAATTCTGACTAATGGTAACATCTGGTAAACAAAATTGGTTATGTACCAGAATATCAGCCACATTCCGAGCTTTTTTATATACAATACTCACAAAGTCCAGTAATATAGAGTTCAAAATGTTATTCCTTAGAAGCATGGGCCACAAACTATGTGCTTTTTAACTATTTCCTCATATCAAGGCTACAAAGCCTATGACTTTGTAAGAATTCATTATAGGGCAGTACCTTGATCAAATGTTTTGGGTGACAACTACTCTCATAGAAAAATACATTTCTATGTTCAAATTTCCTATGGAGACTAGTTGTAAATCCATCTAAGCTAATATCCAAAAAAATTCACTTGTGGTCCAAGCTGTATACCTTCAAAGCTTAAGCCCATAGTGTTAAATTGTAAGTCATCGACAAACCCAAGGGCTTCTGTCTGGCTTCCTTGACATAAAAAAAGAGATCATCAATAAATCTAAACTATAAAATATCTTTTGATCTAAAAAAAATCATGTCTATAAACAAAATCATCTTCAAGTTTAGCCATAACTAAATTAGCATACATGGGGGCGAAAGCTGCCCCTATAGCAGTACCCTGTAATTGCTGAAAAATGTCTCCATTAAACATAAAAAAAATATTTTTCAAACAAAACATAACTAAATTTATCAAAAAATGAGACGTGGGAGAGTCCCCCAGGAAATGGAATAAGGCCTGAATCCCTATTTCATGCTTAATGTTAGTATAAAGACTTTTGACATCCAGGCAGAGCCAAAACATATTCATATTCCAAACTTTCCCTTTTATTTTGTTCAGAAAATCCTGGCTATCCCTAATCCAAGAAGCTGTACTCATTACATATTTCTTAAGATGTTCATGTAGCAGCACACATGTTTTTTCAAAAAGTACCTCTGTGCAGACACTATAAGTCGACCACTAAGGTTAGTTAGACCTTTGTGTGTCTTAGATAAACAGTAAAAAAGTGCCATAGAGCAGTTTTCCACTCCAAGCATCTTTTCCACATCCTTAGAGGTAAAATACCCCAACCTAAGACCTTTGTCTAACAAAAGTTGGTACTCCTTAACAGCTTCAAAGTAATCAGAAACATCACATTTTCTATACATTTCCACATTGTTCAAATGTTTATAACACATCTCTAAATATTGTGTAAAATGCATGATTACTATCTGGTTGCCCTTATTCATAGATTAGTACTAAGCTAACTGCCCTTGCGAGCAATTTTAAGCCTAACCAATTATCCCTTGTGAGACTCAAGCCATGCATTTTGCGTTTGTAAGGCAAACACCTTAGCCATTAGGCCACCCTCCTAACTACCTTATCAGATGGTTTAACCACCCATCTTCTGTCATTACCAAATTCCAACAGGGCTAGCCATTGCTGCTTAGTTAAGTTAAAGCATATATTACACTTACTCTCTATGCAAGACCAGTACATTTGTTCAACCTCAAAATTAAGTGTAGCAAAATATCCTTGCAAAGTGCTGTTTGGAAAAGGTGGAATAAAAGAGCTTTTAACAGAGATAGCATCAGTGTTCAGTTGGCAATAAGCATTAAAATCATTCTCAAACAAATCTTCCTGAGATGACAAACATGAGTGAAAAGAATCATCATCACCACTTTCATAACAGTCAGTAGGCACAACCCCTTCCTCTTGTATAAAGTAATACATCAAATGCAATTTTCTACTGAAAGAAAAGATTTCACTTTTAAGTACATGTATTCTTGGTAAAGCAGCTGGTATAAATTTAAGGCCAAGACATAATACAGACATAACCACATCAGAAATGTCATGTTTGGACAGATTTAACACACGTAAATTGTCACAAAATACATTAATACCAGCATTTTTTCTTGTTATGCTGACCCTTCTTATTATAGTTCTTTTGCTGGCCCCATTTATTGTGACCCCATTTTCTGTTGTTAAAGTCTGTTCTGACAGAACTGGAATTCCGAAAATGGTTCTGCATATCTTTCGAATTTTGTGCTTTGGGCAGGGCTGGAAACTGTTCCACACTCCCCTCAGCTCCAGCAATCACATCTGCCTCCTCAGAAGCAGCAAAAGAAACTGAGGAAGAAGCAGAAACATTTTTACCCAGCTAACATCATTGCTACCATTGTTACTAATACAAGTATAGCTTGGATCTCATACCAGGTTATTCATAGCTGTCCTCTGTACACCACCCCCATTTTGCCTCTGCTATAAAACCATGATTAGAATAATATACAGATATAACAAGTATAAAAAGACTATTAAACCAGATTACCTCAACACAGTTTGGTCTGGTCCCTAGAGGAACAACTGAAAAGACTTGCTTGCTGCTCCCTTCAATCTCACACAATTTGTCAATCAGGTAACAAGGCATAGACATGGAGGTAACAGGGCTTTAGGTTTAGTTTTTCCAATATCTCAGACAAAATTCAATCCTTACATGTACTATTGAACACATTTAGTGAGGATGGCCCATTTCCTTCCACCTGGCCCTTCAAGGTTCATGAACTCCCTCCTATTCTGTAGCGCACCAGGCTCATCCCAGATTCTACTACAAATACCCTGCCAGTAGTCAAATTTAGTCTTGTTGTCATTCCTTTGGCTTTTCCTGGTTAGGGGTCACTACAGCGGAACTCTGGTCCGCTAACTATTGGCAGTAGATTTTCACAGTGCCAAGGTGCCAGCTTGACGCCCAACCTTCAACAAAGGCACGCCCATTCACACATGTCTTTCGAATGTCACTCGACCGCGGGGAGGACATGCAGACTCCACACAGAAGGCGCTCCAGCCGAGAATCGAACGGGAGAACCTCTTGCTGTGAGATGACAATGCTACCACTGCACCACCGCTGCTTCAGTAGCCAAACTTAGTCTAATTAACTAGAATACTGTCGCTGTGGTACAGCAATTGCATTGTTGCCTCACAGCAGGAGGTTCTCCCATTTGATTCTCAGCTAGTGTGCAGGGAGTGCCTTCTGTGTGGAGTCTGCATGTCCTCCCCATGGCCGAGTGGCCTTCGAAAGACATGTGTGAATGGGCGTCCCTTCGCTGAAGGTTGGGCGTCGGGCTGGCAACTCAGCACCATAAAAATCTACTGCCAATCATTAGCGGACTGGAGTTCCACTGTGGCGACCCCTTACAGGGAAAAGCCAAAAAGACAAACAAACTCTGCACAGCTACAATGATGCTACATCTGCTTACTCTGTCATCATTAATCTTATCACTCTTATACAAGACAGGCTCTCTTATCTTAGAAAAATTAGGTTCAAAGGCTAATGTGCCACCTGGCTGACTTCAGAATTGAAGCACTAATCAAAACATGTGATGTTGCTGGGAAACATTGGAACACTGATTCTACCAATAGCAACGAACATAATGAGTACATCAAATTACATTTAGATTTTAGACTTAGTATCAAGCCACAGAGTTGCCTATCTCAGGGAGCTGCATGGGAAAAAATCCAGAACAACCCAACCAATTCTGGAGCAATATCTCTCACATATGCAATAAGTAAGCATTTCTAAAACAAGCAGCAGGAGGAATCCTGAATCATGAAACTATAGAAAAAATAAAAACATGCAGCCAGTCCTCCAGGTCCCAGGTCTGCCATCTTCCATAATATTCAACTACCTGTTACTACAACCCTTTTCAACAGGTATTTCTAAGATTGAACTTAAGGACCTATTTGATGATCTAGACTGCATTTATAAACCCCACTTCCAGACACTTATTCAGAACTACTCAGGATTAGAAGTCCAGTTCTTACCATATCAATTACACTCATATATAAGCTAACCATGTTCATCTTTCCTTATCCAGCAAAGCTTTAAATATGCCTTAATAATCCCTTTACCAAAGGCATCCTCCCTGGCCAAAGCAGCAGACTAATATCCTATAGCCAATCTGTATCCTCTTACTAGAATATTTGAGAAACTTATCTACAGCCAGATTTTAAACTCTATCTTCAAATATGACAATCCTACATATAGTCAGTCTGACCTAAATACAATACGCAGATGGCATGACATACTCTTAACAGCTTAATTTACAATAATATGGATCAGGGCCTGCTAACTGCCGCCATATTTCTAGATAGGAAAGGGGCCTTTGAAACACTTGATCACAAACTGCTGTTTAATAAATTCTCAACCACAGGCTTGTCTCAAGAAGTCACATGCTGTCCATTCCTCACATACTACTAAAGTACTACAGGAATAAGATTATAAGATTTATTCACCTAGCTTGCTGAAAATAGTGCCACAGTCACATTTACCTTCTACCACTTCATGCAAGCTAGAACCTCCTTGCTCATAAACACACTAACTGACAAATTCCTCAACAATTCCTATTGCTCACCATTAAAACATTACTCTTTCAAAGGGACAATATATATTTTCTTCAGAAGACAGCCATACTACATTTAACAAGACCTCCCTTCAGGCTGTCCACTATAGAAAGAGCCTTTTCTAAAATGATATCTGACTGCTGTAATGACAATCCAGAAGAAATAAAAAGAAACTTACTGACCTCTTATCATTTACAAAGTCTCTTAAATCACATCAAATCAAATAAAACAAATGTACATGTTTTAAGGACAATGTCTGACCATATTGGGTATCTATCCCACAAATTGTCATCATTAACTGTAAATATGTACAGATGTAGATTACTTTTTTTAAGTAGCAATTGTGCATTTTGTAGAGATTGCAATGTGCTGATTTTCAGAGCTTTATGTTTAAGATGTGTAAAGAGTATAGCTGCTTCATTAATTTTGTATTGAAATGATGTCTTATTCTGTATGTATGTGTTCTTTGTATTTGCAATTGTCTATAGTCCATGTCACGGAAGACAGGGTTTTTTTTGGATGAAATCATTTACCAATTTAACAAATTGAAATAAAATGCCAATATGATAATAATAATAATTAATAATTACCTATGTTGAATGTTTAGCTTATTTCATTAGCAGTCCTCATCTGCCATTAAAGAAATATTTCAATGCTTCTGTGCCATATCTAAAGGCACTATAGAGCAATTAAACACTCCTGGAAGTGTTTGTCTACAAATAATGGCAGAGAAGTCAAATTTATGTTCACATTTGACAAAATATATATTTTCTATCCAAGTTGTTCTGTATTATCTTGTGAACATGATCAGAAAATATGAGAACAATAGTCTAAGTCAAACTCAGAAATAAAGTATCACTGATATGAGAAAAATAATTCAGTATACCTTTTACCATTACTGTATTCGTTTCTGAGAGGTTTAATTAAAGATATAATAGTAGATGAGATGTGCAAAGGTAAACTGATGTGGGAGAGGGGTAGAGGAGAAGAAAGTTTATTTGAATGTATGACTGATATTTTATAATTACCATTTGTTAATCAGTACAGAGAACTGATCCAGGTGGACTATTTTCTGGATTAGCCTGCAAAAAGTGAGGACAAAGTAATAGTAGACAAAGAAGTAGTTTAGAGTCGAATGAAGTTTACAAATACAACATCATCTATGTGAAAACATTGCAACATCTTCAGTTATAACATTGACACCATGCTGTTAAAGATGCATCATCTGTAGAAAAGAACCAAACATAGACAGAACCAGAATCACAGGGAAAAAGATGAGTACATATTCAAGTGAAATATATAAATCTCGCAAGTCATGAATAATAAATGAGAATGGATTGTTACATTTAGGTAGTAGAAAAACAGAAACCATGGAATGTTACAATGACAATACAAATGTTTACAGGTTCATTTTATGTTTTTTGTATAATAGCTATTAATCAGAGGTAGAAATCAGGATGTATTATCCTTGTGGATGGTGCATTCCCTGTATATTAAAAGAAAATGGGTTACATATAAGTCACTTGGAATGGAGGGAGGACTTATATGTGACTGCATATTATTTTATGCCATTTTTATTTGTTATGTAAAAAGCTGAAGGAGTCTGTACAAGATGAACAAAATTACAGTGTTGACAAAGAGATAACTATTTCTAAGAAAAATGGGAAAGTGATTACAAAGATAGACAAAACAGTCTAAACACATAAAGGATAAGATTATAAATCAAAGGATACTATGTTGTTGTGTCTTTCGGCTTTAGGGTTAGGAGTTAACACAGCGGAACTCCAGTCTGCTAATGATTGGCAGTAGATGTTTACGTACCGATTTGCCAGCCCTGACACACAACCTTCAACAAAGGTACGCCCATTCATGCATGTCTCCACACAGAAGACGCTCAACAGCTGTTCTAGAGACAGGACTTAGAGAAAGCACTAGCACTTTACAAAAAAGTCAGTGATAAAAGAAGTTGGAAAGAAAACTATACCTGAAGGTGTTTGGGAACTAATCTGGCAAAAAAGAAGGGGGGGTCTATACAAAGAAAGCACGATCAAGAATCACTAGGTTGTATTCTTAACTGAATATTGTCGTGGGACACCAGAAAACTGTACATTATTTTTGAAGCATTTTACTAAATGGCCAGTGAATTTCCTGGAATACAAAAATAAACCTGTAAGGTGGTTAGAGATCCTTTGGGAAGGAAATGCAGATCCTCTAGCAGACTAACAGGCACCCACAACACATTTGTATGTGATTCTGTATGCAAGGCAGCATCCAGTGCAATATTATAAAACAGTAAAGGCTGTGTGTTATTGAGTCTGACTAACTGTTAGTTAAACAGAGACTGAAGTCCTGACTGAGGAAATACATTACACAGTGTCTAAATGAAAAAAATGATTACATGGGGAATAGTATTTCTGAGAATTATAGCTGCAGTCTATAAACAGCCATAGAAATATCTGTTCTTTAATCTTCTGAATGTATTTGACAAAATGTTAGTGTTAAAACTAGCTGCTTGTGCATCAAAAAAAAAAAAAAAAAGAAACTTTGTACTGGAAATACTAATGCTCTACACAATTGAAGGGAAACTGACACAGACACAAAAATAATTCTTACTTAATTTACAACGTGCACTTAACAAATGTACACTGTTCCAGTATCCTTTTGTATGATGTTTAGCAGCTCTTTCCATGCAAAGACAATGATTTCATTATGTAGTTATCAGTTATAGTATGAAAGAGAAAATATGTCTCCACTAGGATTCATTAACAATTGTGTAGGTATCATGTGGCTGTCAACACAACACTGACCATTGCAATACAACTGATTCTTTGATAAGGAAGCTGTTTCCATCCTGTAGGACACATAGTATCCCAGAACTGGACACTAGTCTGTCTGTGTAGTTATGCTATAAATACCAATATTCAATACATGTGCCAAAGGAGAAACCACAGCATGACATGCCCTGAACAAACATTTCACTGCCATGCGATCACAACTTGTGATGATATATCAATGTCCAACAAGAAAATGGATAGCAGTCACTAGATATAATGGTGTTTGTGTAATAGTAGTACATTCATGTAATATTGTATTTGTCAGGAATTGAACAGCAAGTGATGTGACTCTGCTGACTAATGACATCAGGATGAACCACAAGCACTGCAGTGGAAGTCTTATAACTAGTATGACAATCTACCTATGGTAACTTATTACATCATGTGAATGTGTGGTAAACAATCTCTGAAATGAAAAGGATCATGGATGTCTGTCACAATGTCAATGGACACATTGTAACTGTGATGTATGCCATTCATGCATTACAGCACAAGGCTCCACGATGCTAACAGGCACTGAATGAGGATATTGAACACATGAGCATCTGACAGCAGACAATACAAGGATATATTTTCCAGGATGAATGCACCATGGCAGAAATGTCACTACAAGTGTGACATACATGACATCATGTTCTTTCTGCAAGGGATATGTGTTCCTGTGATTGCTGTAGTACATCATCAATAGTCAGCATGCTGTGTCCATTTCCCAAGCCAAAGGACAACACTACTTTCATATGTTATGTAAATAACATGGAAACAAATGTCATCATTTCTCTGTGTAAAAGCATTGCTATGTGACACATTGTCACTGCTTTTAGTAAGAGGGATCATCATCTGTATGTGCATGACAACAGTGTTAGTGACATTTACAGTCACAATAACACTGACACAATGTAGGATGATCAGTAATGGGTGGATTTCAGATAACTATTCAAAAACACAGGCTAACCATCATTGCTTGAATTGCAAGCTCCACAGGATGATGTTAAAGTGCAATTGAGACAATGCACAGTGAAATGGGTGACATCACCACTGTTTATAAGCTGGATGTTTATGTTAAAATGTTTTTGAAGTACACAATAGCATTGCGCAGCTATACATCATATATGTCATTGTAGAATAGTATACACAGTATGAGGGTGAAATATACATTCATAGCTGGATTTCAATTTCCAACATATGTAGTTACACAATGTACAAAGCACACTATCAAAGTCACACACCACAGGAGAATGCACACTGCACATGTGACATACTGCAGTTATGTTAGCAGTATGTAATCACTGTGTAGGCAAAATGTTATTTTCCCTGGTGATACTAGGCATTGCTAGTGTCACAGAGTGCCACTGTAATTCTATCCCACAATTAGACAGATACTTAAAGGAGATTGTGAGGTGGCCATTTGTATATAACAGTAATAATTGTCACACTTCTGAAGCAGTAATGGAATCAAAACACCTCCCTATCTACTTACACCATCAGTACAGTGCATTACCATCAGCCAGTGCCAGAAGAGAATAATGTCTATGATTGAGACTTACAGCATCTATGAATGGATGACACCAGCAGTTTATTGCCCAGGAGATTTATCTGGTAAAATTAATTCTTTGGGCAATCAGACATGCAGGCACCACAAGAGATGTCTGATGTTTAAATATCTTCAGTTTGTTTGTAAAACAATGACCTCAGCAGTGTGTTGAACCAGGGGCGTAGGCAGACAATGTAAGGATATAATCATGTGCTCTTATTGATGCCTCACAAAAAATGCCATTTGAAGAACGGAAATATCCTCCCCCACTCCTCACTTACAAAAAATGTGTGTATCAGTCACCTTCTAAAAACATAGATGGCTCTCTTTCAGCCCATGACACTGTTATTTTAAGCATTAATGTACAAATTTATGGACATAGTGTTACCTAAAGAAGCCAAGGTCCTTTTATGTAATGGATAGAATATTGTAATAATTACATTGCAAACAGTATGCGTGGCTACACCCTTGTGTAGTAATGAAGTCGTGCATATGAAAGATGACCTTAAGGATTGGTGTGGTCATTTCGGAGTTTCATAAATATATTCAGAGTATAGACTGAATGAGCATATGTTCGCCTAACTTTAAATAACTTCACACACACACTCACACACACACACGCACACAAACACACACACACACACACACACACACACACACACACACACACACACACACACACACACACACACACACAGACACGCACACACACACACACACACACACACACACACACACACACACACACACACACACACACACACGCACACAATTTTACTATTTTGGATATTGGCTCTGTATTAGTTTCAAGTGCCACAAGAAAAGTTTGACTCTTATGGGAGAGATTGCACTTTTGTCAGGATGATCTCATCAGTATTTGTCAGAGAGGAGGTCACTATAAAATAGGGATAAGGGACTCATGATAAACGTTAAATGTGGTCAATTAAAATGTTTGATGCAAGCTATTGATTCTAACACATACCTATTCTGTTGGAAATGTTACAGAGAAGATAATATTGACATAACTGTACACATCAGACAAAAGGCTCTGCTTAGAGGCATATACACATTTTCTTAGGAGAGTAATCAGTTATATAGACATTTTTTTAACAGGCTTCACATTAACCTTTGTCATTACTGCAGGCAGCAATTGTGTGCTTGGGGAGTTGTCCCTGTCTTATGCTATTAGAGCACAGCTATCACATGGTTAAGTAAAGGTTGTGGAATCTGGCAGGCATTAATTTTCCTATGTGTATGTGCATAGGATCGTAGGCTTTGAGCTAGGTAGTAATTATGTGTGCAATCCTTTGCCACTTAGCTGAAGTTATGGCATATTGTGCACAAATACATCTGCCAGCACTATCTGCAGCTGGAGGTCCTCCCTTAGACTCCTCATCTGTACCTGCTGCTGCTGGCCCTGTGTGTTTTCCTTGAAACTGTGGTTCAGCCTCTAGTTGTCCTTATTGATGCTGTTTCCTGAGAATGATTTTGTGGAACATGGCAGAGACAGTAAGTATTTCCTCAAAGGTGCCTGGGTTGTACCGCACTGCACCTCTTGATGTGTCTAGATATTTGACCCTTCATTTCAACAAACCAGACACACATTCTATGATATTCCTAGTTTGGGCATGAGCCTCATTGTATCCTTTCTCTATTAAGTTGTGTGGGTTCTCATAGGTATCATGAGCCAGGTCTCTCGTGCATAACCTATATTCCCCACAGAATGCCCTTGTTGGATGTCACTCCTAGAAAACCTGGTGTACAGCTCACAAGTGTGCCAGTATGTGTGAATCTGACAGCATGGCAGTTTATAGAATGGAAATCGTTTCTGTTGATGTACCACCTCCCTTTTCCCCAGGTGGGGAGATTTTATTTCCAAGTGTCTGCAATCTAAGGCCCCCAAAACTTTAGGGAAGTGTGCTATTGCATAACATTCCCACATGGTTCTTGTCTCTTTCTTGTGGTGTTTGTGGGGAGCAGATATGCTACCTTGTATGTAGTTGCATTGCATTTAAAAGCTGATGTAATATTCTAGAGGCTGATGCCTGTGGCACCCTAATATATCCCCTGTGATTCTCTGGAAAGTACCAGTAGCTAGTGTACATAATGCTGCACATACCTTTGTTTCCACTGGGATGGGTTATCCATGATTTCCCTGTGGCCTGAGTTGGGGGGGGGTGGCAGAAGTTGCATTTTTCCTCCATTGTTTCCGTGTCCACCCTGTATCTGTCAGTAATTTATGTTTCATGCAGTCCATGATAAGTTAAATGTGATCTAAACTCCCTTCTTCTTCTTTTACTTGCCTGAGGTCTGGCAGCAGCAGGAGTAACACCTTGATTTAAAGCCTGTTACACATACAGAATGATAAAAGCAGCAGCAATCCATAATGTTTTTTTTTCCCTAAGTGTAATTGTGCCTGTATTCCAAAAGGTGGTGTACATAGCAAAAGCTTAAACCAAGTGCACACGATTGCTTTATAGCTTCCTGGATAGCTCTGCCATATTGGATTGGTTAATTAGCATGCACTTAAGCTCTTTTTGCTTTCCTTAGCATATTCTGCCATTTCCCATTGTTTGGCAGCTCTACATGTAATGCACAGCCACTTAATAAATACCAAATAGCACAATTTCATGTTGGCAACATTGTGCAACACAGACATGAGCACTATACTTCATGTAGCTGTTAATGATGCCTCCCGATTGCCTTTTAGAAGCTATACAAGTGGTATGTGCATTCGCTTACTCTTGCCAGCATACTGAAGTCTAGAAGTGTGCAAATAAATTAATTACTTCCGAGGATTAACCGTATCTATCAGTTTATTTGCTCAAGAATTCTGAATAAAGCTAAAAATAATGGTGGAGACAAAGGCTAAAAATCAGGGATAGTTTTTATTTATTATTCTAATTCTCTTATAAAGGAGTCAGATCATAAGCAGTAGCCCAGGTCATGAGAATGGCCCCTCCATTAATGAGGGATCAGACTATTTAATTCAGAAATTCTTATTTACCCTCTGTGGAGGGTTAAGCCTAAAAGATGATGAGGACCAACTCAGGCTGGTTGCATGGTGGAGGCCTTCTGAACAGAGTCCGGTGGCAGCTTTGGTGTATCAGGCTTTCGTTGGTCCTCTGCTTTGTTGTATCTTAAAAGTATGGGACCAGCTGTCCAGCTATGTTAGTTGTTCGTTTGATGGCCTTCATTAGTGGAAAGGTCTATTGCTGAAGCCTCATTTGGAGCAGCTTTTTCTTTCACCTGGAGTTTCTCATCTGTGAAAAAATTCTTAAAAACGTTTTTATGGTGGAGTCTAGGTGGTCAAAAAATACATTGATGTAGAGCTTTAAGAACCTCAATTGGTTTCTAAGAAGAAGACATTGAAGCACTGCTCCATATGTTTTATCTTTCAGAGAGTGAGCTTATGTATTGTAAAAGAATGGTGTGTCTCCAGGGTTATAGCCAATCAGGATGCATAGGAGTGTGTTGTAGGCGTTTGCTTTTATTGAAAAATCTGTGACATCATTCTTGGCTGTTAACCCTGGGAGCTTCCCATTTAGTTATTGCAAAGTTTAAACCATGCATTATAGACACTTTTCTAAAAGCAAGATTACATGAGAAATTTGCCTTGAGTAATTAGTAGAAGACTTAAAGCTATAAACAGTAAATGGGTTAGATTGTAATAGGCAAGCTTCTATTCCACAAGTTCACTTGTAGACTGAAAAGACTCTGCCACGTTTTTGTATCCTTCTTCAGGAATGCTTTATTCTCAATTTTTCATTGTGGTTAAGTAAATTCTCTAAAAAGTTAATATAACAACAGGCTTTACACTAGTATGCATTTTCTGAACAATAAGAAGTAGGAAACTTACAACAAACATCCAACAAAAAGCCATCTGACCTCCTGTTCATGTGTCTAAATATCAGAAGTATAATTAATAAAACCATGCAAAGGTGAGGAAATACTCCCAACAGGATATAATATTCTTCGAGTAGATAGACAATCTAAGAAAGGGGGTGGTGTGGCTCTAATGTTGAAACACCACCTCAGCATCCAGATTCTAAACACATCTGCCCCCCACATTGGAAATGAAAAAATCCTATATGCCAACTTCAAACTAAACCCAAATAAAACAATCAACATCATAGGATGTTACTTCCCACCTGGCCAAAACATTCCACCACTGAAAATCCTCCTGAAGTGGGCTAACCACTCCCTACCCCAGGATACCATAATCTTACGTGATTTTTATATCAACTGGCTATCTTGTAGTAACAATCATCCAGCCCAACACCTACACCTTCATGGTTTCTCTCAACTAATACAATCACCTACCCAGATAAATAAAAACTGTAACAGACATACTACTCTTGACTGGATATTAGTCGATAAAGACCCTCACTCATACTTAGCTATACTTAGTTGGCTGTTTACCAGACAACCTCAATGACTACACTCCAGCATTCCTTCTGAGACACCACTTAAATTCTGCTAAACCCATTATCTATAGGCAAATCCAAAATAGGGTAAACTTTATCCCTCTCTCCTTTATTTCATCCTTTCAAAAATGTGATTGGACACCACTAAAGTTACCTCAATCTGGATGAAGCTGTCCGCTTCTTCAGTAGCACCTTCCTAAGCATCCTAAACACACATGCCCCCATAAGAAATGCCAGAATTAAAACACAGCACTTCCTTTGGCTACAAAAAAGCACCAAGGTACTAATAAAAATCACAGATAAGGTCTGGGAGCACTGGCGCTTAACAAAATAAACCTTCCTCTAGACAGTCATTCTTAGAGTTGCGCAACATGATCAAATAGCAAATGAAAGAAGAAAAAACTCAATATTATCAGTCTGTCCTAAACTCCTCCCATCACAACCCTAAGCAGTTCTGGTCCACAATAAACTCCATTCTCCACCCAGGTAAAGTAGGCAACCCCCACCTACCACTCCCACCTCATCCAGCAGTATTGCTGAGTCATTCAATAAACACTTTATTGAAACCATTCTGTTTGTGACTAAACACAACCCTCTACCCACCCTCCCTACATCAAAACCAAATACTCTGCCCACAGTCTTTTCTTTTTCATCAGTGCCTACCTCCTATATAAAAAAAACTTCTATTGAAACTTAAGCCTTCAATACTTGCAGCTGACAATCTCCTCTATGAATACCTAAAATAGCAGCAGAAGCCCTAGCTTATCAAGTCTCTATCTTAATTAATCAATCCTTGTCAAGAAAGCTATGTCCCCACACTGTGGAAAATATCCCACATCACTCCTCTCCATAAGGTTGGCTCCTCCACTGAACTTTCCAATTACCGCTTCATAGCCATCCTTTCTCCACTTTCCAAGATACTTGAGAATGCATCCATTCTTAAGTCTTAGACTACCTCTTAGCCAATAACCTCCTCTCCAGCACCCAGCATGACTTCAGGCCATACCACAACATTACTACCACCTTGCTCGCTTTCACTAATGCTATCCTTCATCATAAAAATAATGGCCGGTTCTGGATCTATCCAAGGCTTTTGACATGGTCTCACACAAACTACTAATCTCTGTTCTCATTAACCTATCCTTTTCCCAATCATCTACTGGTTGGTTTCACAGCTTTCTAACTGGCCGCCAACAATTAGTTGTTTGGCATAATGACCTATCTCCTCAACTTCCTGTAACACTCGATGTTCCTCAAGGCTCTATCCTTGGTCCCCTATTATTCAAACTCTTCACCAATGATCTATTTACAGCCACCAAGCATGCTCCTCTTATACAGTATGCAGATGACTCCACCCTCATCTGATCAGCCCCAACTATACCGGAACTTCACAGGATCACACAGGAAGCCTTTTCATCTGTAGAAAACTGGCTATCTAATGCCCAGTTATTACTCAACCTGAGCAAGAATAAACTCCTTATCTTCCAACCCACTAAATCTAACCCAATTATCCCCTACTTTAATATTCTAGCAAAAGACAATGCTGTCATCTCCCCAACAGAACACACCAAACTACTTGGTGTTGAGATTGATAACAATCTCAGATTTGACACTCACATTTTTCTTACCATTAAAAAGGTTCACAAAAAACTAGGTGCATTGTACAGAAACAAACAATTCCTCACCAAGACAGCCACAATTTCTGCTGCCAATTCCTACCTGATCTCCACTTTACTCTACGCCTCTCATATACTTACCTACCTTAGACAAACAGACCTAAACAAGCTCAGGGCTTGCTACAATAAAATTCCTAAGTTTGCCACTGGTGCATCTTATCACAGCTACCACTGTATCTCACTTAGAGAACTTGACAGGCTTGAACTGCCTCAACTTCTTAACCTGAATCAACTCTCCCTCGCCCACAGATTAGTAAACCATCCTCTTAAAGTCCCATCCCTTCAAAACCTTCTCCAGCCCTACTGCTCCACTAGACCACTACGGTCCAGCAGCAGAAATCTACTTCTAGTGACCAAACCCAAGAACTTAGCGGGAGAAGCACTATTCTCCTGCATCGTATCCAGATTATGGAACAATCGTCCCTTCCCCCCCATAACCACACTTCCTTCTTGCAATCACTTCAATACTGCACTAAAAACTCACATAAAAAGTCTCTGGTTATGCTCATGCACCAGTCCGGACTAGTAACCCTCCTTTTACCTCCCCTTCCTCTCCCCTCCCCTAGCCACCATGCCTCACACTGTCTGATTATTGCATTCCTTTCTCTGCAGGCCTTAGCTCATCCTTTACCCTCCCCTTCCCTCCACACTCAATCTCTCAGACCTGTTATAACATGCTTAACTACCTCACTTCATCTCAACTCCAAATACATATCCAACTGACTTACACCTAGCTTCCTCTCACTACCACATATACTACTTACTCAGTCTCCTCTCTTACTCCTGTATCTTCCCCTTCCATCCCATTAACCCTTCTAGCTTGTTCCACCTTTGTGTGGAGCTTCTGCTTTATATCTGTTTGAGTTTAGTGCGATATTTGTATATAAGATTTAGGTATATGAGTTTAGAACAGTATCGGTTTGAGCTTAGTACTATCTGTATAAACATCCTACCTTTATTCCTAGCTTTTAGCTATATATTGGTATATCTGTTCATTACTTTGTTTCATATTGTATGTATAGCTAATGTTTGCTGCAGTATGTATTATTTGCTATAGTATGTATATTCAGTTGTTCCGTGGTGGTGGTGCTGCGGTAGCATTGTCGCCTCACAGTAAGACGCTGTCTGGTTCGATTCTCAGCTAGAGCGTCTTCTGCGTGGAGACATGTGTGAATGGGCGCACCTTCGTTGAAGGTTGTGCATCAGGGCTGGTAACGTAAAAATCAGCTACCAATCATTAGCGGACCGGAGTTCCGCTGTGGCGACCCCTAACCAGGAAAAGCCGAAAGACACAAACAAATCTATATTCAGTTGTTCTTTATGTATTCTGCTGCTCATTTATTGTTCTGTGGAGCTTTTATCCCCAGACCTCCACTGAAAAAGGACCTGTGTCCAGTTGGAAATTCCCGGTAAACAAATGTAGATTAATAAATAAATAAATAAATTAAGTAAACTGTAATGTCTGGCATTGACTTGACTATAATTATCAGTGATATACAAAAAAATAAAATGTTGGGTTTTTTTTCTTGATTTATTTCTGGATTACTTCCAGGAATGGGAGAAGATCTGAATTTTTTGGAAACGTCTTAAAATTTAGAGCAGAAGAATAAATAATGAACACTGGTACAGAAAATAAAGCCAATGTAAAAGTAACATTTCACTTTAGAGTTGTAGTAACATTTTAGCACACAAAGCCAGGGTGGTAGAACTGAAATAAAACACAATTCTTTAGTTCATTGGGTGTAATTGGATACTTCCACTGGGGTGGGGTGAGTGAAAAGGGTCCCAAGTTCAAGATTCCTTAATGATCATCACTTTGTCATGTTTTAACATTTCTTAGCAGAATGAACACGTTCTTTCTCATGGATTATTACTGGTTGAACTGCAGAGCTTTTGGGGTACATTTGAGAAACTTATTGCATTGTGCTCAAAATTTTTGTTGAGGACATGTTTGCAGTCATAGTTACAATGACTTAAATCCAGCATTACTGTGTGAGATGGTTGTGATGAAAGCTAACAGAATGATGTGATGCACAGACAAGAGGGAAGTGAAGGTTATTTCTCCACAGTTGACTTTATGACACAGGTGAATGAAGCCTTAACTATGACCTGCATTTGAACTGTAACCTAGCTAATGGTGGAGCCACCTGGGTAGGACTGGAGTAAGAGGTTAATGCCTGCTTATCCAGACTAGATGGAAAGTGGTGGTGTGGTCTACCATAGGTTCATAGGTTCATAGTTAGGTACTAGGATATTGGGCCAAGGGCCTAAGTAAGGGCTGGCTTAGGCCACCCAGGAAATTAATTTCCAGTGTCTCTGTTGAGCAGAGGCACAGAAGTGATCCACGGGGTGTATTTCCTATTTCCCATCCACTCATAAAGATTTTCTTGAAGAGTGCTAATGAGGAACTTTGCTTGACATGGATGGGTAGCTTGTTCCACAGTATAGGAAGTTTCTGGGACAGGAATCTATCCCTCCAGCATGTCCTGTTTATTGTGGTGACAAGGTTTAAGTCCCTAGAGCGTGTATCTCAGAAGGATAGGAATTTCTTTAGGTGTAGCATGTCCAACAGCTCTGGGTTTAACATAGCTTTATATGTTAGGCAGAGATCTCCTCAGAGTAGGTGATATGCTACAGAGTAAAGCTGGAGGTTTTTGAGACGGTCAGTGTAGGGCATCTGTTTGAGGCCAGTAATCCTCTTTGTGAGGTATTCTGTTGCCTTTCCAGCTGCTGCAGATGTCTTGTGAGGTATATTCCAAAAGGGGCATTGTACTCTATAATGGGTCTAATGAGTGCCGAGTAGAGGGGAACAATGGCCTTTTTTTTCCTGGATGAGATCCTTTTTGTAATGAGGTGTGCCACATAGAAGTATTTGCTGACTACTGTGGTAATGTGATTATCAAAGGAGAGACTACTGTCCACCTTGGTCCCAAGGTCTCTTATCACACATTCAGTGTTAAGTAGACTGCCATTTATGTGCTAGTTCATGGGTACATAGTTTTTACCAAAGGGTTTGACAATGCACTTTTTGGCACTGAGCTTGAGGCCATACCTCTGACACCAGGCATCTGTCTCAGTGAGGCCCTTCTGTAGGATGTCACCATCATTTAGGGGCCTGACTATGGCTCCTAGTTTGCAGTCATCTGTGAACTTCATTAGCCAAAGGCCTTCTGTGTTAGCCTGTACTTCAGAGAAGTAGATACGAAACAGGAGAGGTCCCAGCACTGAACCCTGTGGTACTCCACTTGCCACTGGTTTGAAGTCAGATTTGGAGTGTGCAACTTTTAAAGTGTGGGTTCTGTCAGTGAGCCAGTTGGCAACACATCTTATGACATAGGGATTTGTACCTAGTTTAGTGAGTTTAACTATAATTCCAGAATGAGGGATGGTGTGGAAAGCCTTGAAGAGGTCAAGATAGGCTGTGTGAACCACCTTACCTTCGTCTACAGCTTTGGTGACTGCCTCAAAGAAGTAGATCAGGTTCAGAAGGCATGATCTGCCTTTCACAAACCCGAACTGGGTGGGGTCCACAGTTTGGAGGATACCAATGTCTTTGTTTATGAGTTCCATGATGATACGTTCCATGGCCTTGCAGACCAGGCTCATCAGGATAATGGGCCAATAGTTCCAAGGATCAGTTGTGGCTCCCCCTTTGTGGAGTGGGATAACTGTTGCTGTGTGCCATTCAGTGGACACAAAGCCTGATGTGAGACTATGATTGAACATGGTGCTTAGGTGGGGAGCTGGATCATTCTGAAGTTCGTGTAAAATGCAGCCTGGGATGTTGTTCGATCTAAAGGTTGCTGTGTTTTTGGTTTAAGAGAGTGCAGCTTTTACCTGCATAGATGTGATTACCTGGACTCTCTATTCTTCCTGTATAGATATGGGCCCTTTATGGGCTGAGAGGGGGGTAAAGTAGCACTGAACCTATTTGCCAGGATGTTGGTAATATCAGTCGGTTCTGTAATTTTCATGCCATTGTGCTGTAACTCAGAGCAGATCTGGGTGTTGCCATTGAGATTCTTGACATAGCTATAGAATGCTTTGTGGTTCCCCTTAGAATCAGTGGTGATTTTGTTTTCATAGCTAGCTTTGGAGGATCTTATAAGGGATCTCAGCTTCTTACTGAGGCTGACCAGGGAGCTCCTCCACTCATGGGAATTTACTCTCTTTTGAAACAGTTTCTTCCTTCTGTTGTAGAGTCTCTTTATGGCAGGGGACCACCAGATTGGCTTCCTTTTTTTGTAGGATAGCGTCTTGGTTCTGTTTGGGATAGCATGATCCATGCACTCGTGTAAATGTTTATAGAGTGCATTTCTGATTAGCTTATGGTCGGATCTTAGCTTATGGTAATGACTAGGTCTAGGACATTGTTGCCCCTGGTGGTGGTGTGGATAAGTTGATCCAGGCCATTGGAATTTATGAATTCCAGAAAGCGTTGAGCAAAGGAGTTGGTACATGAGTAGTTTTCCCAGTTAATGGTGGGGTAGTTGAAATTACCCATTATTAGGGTGTTTGATGAACCCTAATATTTTCCAGTATATCAAGAAAAGAAGAGTGGGAATCCTGGGGCATGGCGGGAGATATGTAGCAAGCTGCAATTTTGATTGCAGTTTTTGCCCAGAGTTAGTTACACTTGGATAATCTCAGATGCATTATGCTGCGCAACTAGCCTGGAGGTGTGGATATCCTTAATGAATATGGACACACCTCCACCTTTGGTGTTCTCATCCACGTTAGATGGCCGAAAAGTGTGGTATGAGTTATAGCCTGGTAATGCAGGGGTGCTCTCTAGAACCTTGAACCAAGTCTCAGTCACTGCACAGATATCGATGTTCTCCATTTTAAGGAGTGCCTTGAGTGAGTGCATTTTGAGATTTAGACTTCTAGCATTGAGTAGCATTACCCTCAGATTTTGCTTGTCTGTTCCTGTTATAGTGGTGAATTTGTCATTTTAACCTTGATTAAAAAGGCATTATGGGGCAGCAAAACCCTTAGCCAGTGTCTGGAATCCCAGGGGTGACAGGTGGAGCCATCTCTGGCAAAGCATCATGGTCTGTTGACCATATCGTCCTAGGCAGACAGATACTGGATCCCCTTAGAATGAGACCAGAAGCTTAGCCAATTGTTGAAGTCAATCATTTTGTCTTTGTACTGCAGTATCATTCTGGGTGATGGCAGGATGCTACTCAGGGCTAGAGTCATACCTGCCTGGGCTACAAGATCAGAGAGCTTTTCCATGTCTCTTTTCATGTAGTGCAGGGAGGTAAGTATCAGGTTGTTCACACCAACATAGACAATGACAGAGTCATATTTGTACTTGTTGTGGAGTGCCCTGAGTACAGGTGTTATGTGGCAGATGCTGGCATCTGACAGGCAGCTGACAGTAACCTTCTCCTTGTTTAGCCTTGTGAATGGGACATTAGTGTGCCTGACTATAGAGTCACTTATGACTAGTGTGCTGGGTGTGTTGTTTTGCCTTATGGGCTGTGGTTTATTGGAACACTGAGTCTGTGGGCTATGTGTCATTTGGGATGTGTCAGGGGGTGGAGGTTGCTTGCGTTTCTGCTTTGGAGGTCTCTGCTGCTTGCGAAGATTATTATTGAGAGCCTCTGTGAATGTTTTTGTGTTTCTATGTGTGGATTTTGCTGGTATAGGTTTAGTGTGACTATGTGATGAGTGTGGTGTGGTGCAAGTGTTTACCTTCTTCTCTTGACTGTCAAGTTCAGTTTTGGTTGGAGAGAGCTTTACCCTCCAGTTTGGCTAGATAAGTGCATCTCTCACAGGTTGTGGTGTTGGGTGGTAGGAGAGGGTTGTCTGTGTACATGAGGCAATTGTTACATTGCCCCAAGATGCCCAGAGTCATCAGATAGACAGGGAAGAACACTGGGAGCTGACCCTTGGACATGCCTGAATAAAAAACTGCATTCCTCTAGACAAGTGAGGAAAGTGAGTTTAAGAGCTGTTTTTCTCTAAGCAACTGAGGAGAGTAAGTACAAAAACTGTTTTCCTCTAGGTAAAGAGGAAGGTTGAGTGCTGTAGTAATTTGTAGCTTATTTAGTGCTAACAACAAGTTCTGAACAAGTGCTGAGCACAAATAAGCAAATTTAAATGCTAAAACTAAGAATCTGTACCTGGATCTTGTTGTAGATAGGCTACCTAGTACTTACCACTCCCGCTGATAAGCTAGAAGGCTTCCCTCCTACACAGAAAGTCTTGGGGGGCTCAGAAGCTTACAAGCAGTACTAGATACAGCAAAACTGTATCTGGACTAGACTAGTTACAGGAAAAGTGGGAAACAAGCACACACATTGGACTTTTAAACCAGAAGGTTGAAAGTGATGGAAAAACTGCCCAAACAGCCACTAAACTACAATTTCTGGGCCAGTAACCACTCTTGTGGTAGATAGGCTACCTAGTGCTTACCACACCCACTGATAAGCTAGAAGGCTTCCCTCCAATACAGAAAGGCTTTGGGGGATCAGAAGCTTACCAACAGTCCTGGATACAGCAAATCTGTATCTGGACTAGACTAGTTACAGGAAAGGTGGGAAACAAGCACAAATGCAGGCTTTTAAACCAGAAAGTTGAAAGAGATTTAAAAACTGCCAAACGACCAATAAACTACAATTTCTGGGCCAGAAACCACTCTTGTGGTAGATAGGCTACCTAGTGCTTACCACTCCCACTGATGCTAGAAGTCTTCCCTCCAACACAGAAAGGCTTGGGGGGCTCAGAAGCTTACAAACATCCCTGGATATAGCAAATCTGTATCTGGACTAGACTAGTTACAGGAAAGGTGGGAAACAAGCACAAACACAGGCTTTTAAGCCAGACAGTAGAAAGAGATGGAAAAACTGCCCAAACAGCCAATATACTACAGTTTCTGGGCCAGAAACCACCCTTGTGGTTGATAGGCTACCTAGTGCTTACCACTCCCACTGATAAGCTAGAAGGCTTCCCTCCAACACAGAAAGTCTTTGGGGGCTCAGAAGCTTACAAGCAGTCCTGGATACAGCAATCTGTATCTGGACTAGACTAGTTACAGGAAAGGTGGGAAACAAGCGCAAACGCAGGCTTTTAAACCAGAAAGTTGAAAGATATGGAAAATCTGCCAAACAGCCAATAAACTACAATTTCTGGGCCAGACATCACTCTTGTGGTAAATAGGCTACCTAGTGCTTATCACTCCCATTGATAAGCTAGAAAGCTTCCCTCCAATACAAAAAGGCTTTGAAGGCTCAGAAGCTTAGAAACAATATTGGTTACAGCAAATCTGTATCTGGACTAGACTAGTGACAAGAAATGCAGGAAACAAGCTTAGAAATGAGCTAGTGACACTAGACTGGACTAGAGCTGGGATAGAGCTGAACAGATGGGACTGGTAGAAGTGTCTGAAGTCAAAATACAATCTCACTGTACTCGGTTGAGTGAGCAAATGAGATATACCCAGGAGGAGTGTTCAAACTCAAATTTACAGGAGGGGCGGGCAATTCCAAAGCCACCAAGATTAATACCAGAACAAGAACAGGGTGGGCAGACTGGATACTAACTGCAGAGACAAAGAGAGACTACAGTATTCTATGAAACAATTAAATGGAAAAATAAATAACTACAGGGAGACACAGACCACAATATTCAATTAAACAATTAAATAGAAAAATAAAATGTAGTACAATCTTTAACACTGCACGTTTGTACTTAACTCAGCTAGTAATGCAGCTGATTATAGGTATGTAGCAGAAGCCAACTCAGATACTGAGCAGTAATAAATTCAAAGATATGTGACTAACACTTATAAATACAGAGAAACCCTCTAGGCTAAGATTTTAACACTGAATATCAATGAAGTGAAACACAATAGCCCCCAAATACTGCAGAGACATACAGAGACCACAGTATTCTATGAAACAATTAAATAGAAAAATAAATAACTACAGGGAGACACAGACCACAATATTCAATGAAACAATTAAATTATAAAATAAAAAATTAAATAGAAAAATAAAATGCAATACAATCTTTAACACTGCAAGTTTGTACTTAACTCAGCTAGTAATGCAGTTAAAGAGTATTTTTCCCAACAGAGGTCAGATAGCAAGCACTGCACTGAAAGCTCAGTGATGTGCAATGCATGGAATCATAACATACATGAAAGCATGCATGCGTAAGTGAGTTAATATTGTAGGTCTTAGATTGGTGACATGTATGAAAGCAACAGAAGACAAGTAAAAAGAACACCCCAATGACTGCCTGGATGATGGTCCATCATAGACTTCAGCTGATGGGGAACTGATGTTCATGAAGCATGAGTGATAAAAAGAGACAGGAAAATAGTTACTTTTCCATTGTAAAAACACTGCTGAGATTCCATGTGGAGCATCATATGGAGTTTTGAAGGCCTAGCTAAAAATGGGACGGGTTAACTCATTGTCCCATAAATACACATAGGAACCAATGGACGAGGATAGCAGATACTGATTAAGATGCATGGTCATTTGGTAAAGTGCAATTTGTTTTTTTTTTTTAATTCAGAAAATGTATCATTCTCAGATAGTGAACAATAATTGAATGAATTCATTCCAGTATCCCTAATGAAGGGATTTGACAACTGAGGCAGGTAGGTGTGGGTAGGGAAATACCGGAGATACAAGCAAAAATCTTTTGTTTTGTTAACTTTAACCTTACCTGCAGTTTAAGAACGATCGTTCATCATAGGCAATGTTGTCTAAAACTGAGGTCATTGAATACCTCATGCATATGCATTAGAAGACAGTATGCATGTTTGGTGTATTTGTGTGTTACTCTGCTTTAGCAACTTTGCAACCTTTTGAGAAGAATATTTTAACTTTATTGTACAGCCAATTCAGTATTAGGAGCATTATGTCATGCTGCAAATTAACACAATGTGCCCTGTACCTGGCATCTAGTCTTGGAAGGCTGGGAAACCTCCAACATTTTTACACCTAAAGGAGAATATTGGTTGCAACGTGCCCTTAAGTGAAGATAACAAATTTTCATGGAAGATGATGCCTAAGAAAGTTGGAAAGAAAGCAAGTTTGAAGAAATATATGTAATACTTTCTGCAAAGGAAGGACAAGAACATTCTAAAAAATCAAATAAAACACTTAAGCTCAAAAGTGAACTTTTAAGTTAAAAACAATAGTGTAAGTAGAGTTCAAGACCAACCTTCTGATTCTTTTTCCAGCAGAGTACTTAATACAAAAACTATGTTCAGGTTTACAAACAGGATGGTACTAAACACCTGTGCATGTGGTAAACATCAAGCTGTGCATCCATCATGCACTTCATTTCTAACAATTTCACAGTGCATGTAGCGTGCCTGCTTCTAAGGCTTCTATAATGCTATCTCAACACTAACCTTCAAATACCTTTTCTTCACCATCAAAGAATGAAACGATTCCTTTGGCTACATAAATGAATGCATCAGATGTTTCTGAAAGAGCTAGCTCCTGGCTGTTTAGGTATGGTGCCCACGCTAGGATCAGGATTTGATTAGGATAATCGATCTCCTGAGAAGTCATCTGGGGTGGGGAACTGGGTGTGAGCAGCATTTTGCTGGCTGTTCTGTCCCTCAGAGGAGGAAAAGATTTCTCAGCTAGAGATTCAGTCCTTGCTATAGGAGACAAGGAATGCAATAGCAGATCATTCAAGGACTAGTTCTGCATTTTATCATTGAAAGATGCATGCAGATTAGGACTGTGTTAGGTCATAAGAAAAAATACAAATTACCAAGGGGTGATAGCTGATGATAGCTGGTCTTTGCTTAACTTTCACTCTAAGATAATATGTCTAAAGTCAGCCAATGGGGAAAAGGATTAATTAGCATAGTGAAAAAGGAGCTTAATAACCAAGGTGAGGAAGATGGAAAAAGTGAAAAAAAAAAAAAAACAGACGTGCTCAGGAATGTAGACATTCTAGCACAAAAACATACCACAAAAAAAATTGAAACAAAAGATTCCCAGTAAGGGATATAGCCCTGCCAAAGCATATGAGGGGTGCAACAGCAAACCATTCATGGACATGTTCTGTATTTTCTCAATGCATGATGGATGTGGTGTTATTTAAGCTCGCCAACTTGCTGCTATTATCTCCAAAGTCAGACAGTGGGGGAATGAATGAGATAGCAGAGAGAAGGTACTTAATGAAGAAGATGGGGACGGACAAAGAAGTTTAAAAAAAATACTAAAAAGGCAGGCACTACTGTGTAAAGACACCTACCCACAAATTTAAACAACTGTTTTATCGAGGGCAAGTCCCCTGTGCCCTACACTTATTCTCAATTTAAGACTGCTGCATTTTAGAGAAACAGCAAAAAGCAGAAAAAAATGCTCCATCTCTAAGAAGTCTTGATCTTGAACCAAGATTAACACATTAAGTGAAGATCTTATAAACATCACTACAATATTTATTTATTTTATTTATTTTACATTTGTTGACCAGGATAGTCCGACTGGATATATGTCCATTTTCAGCGGAGGCCAGGGGAGAAAAGCTCCACATACCAAAAAAGAGACAGTACATACATCACTGAGTGATAAACTAAGACAGACATGTTTAGAAAAATATAGACAAAGAATACAGGCAGATATCAATATACACAATGTGCAGGCTTATATCTCACTGGCAAAGATGTATCAGAAAATGTGAACATAGAATACAATCAGATCTCATAATTCACAATGCTTAGACATTCAAATGCTATGAGGCATAGATACTTGGCTAAACAGCAAGTTCGGTAGCAATACATGTATTAGTAAAGTTGTTAGTCAGGTTTAGAGCAAGAGCACAGACAATGAGATGTGAGATATTTTTGAGTTCTCTTTTAAATAGGGGTAGTGAGGTTTCCTTGGTAATGGTAGCAAGGAGAATATTCCAGATTTTACCGGTTGAGCTGGCAAATATAGTATCGCCTGCAGAGTTGTTGGATTTTTGGGTCAGTATCATTAGTTTATCAGCTGAGCGTATTGGCCTGGGGGCACTAAGAGGGGGGTGAGAATATTTTTGAGGGCAGGGGCATTATCAAGTTGATGGAGTATTTTATGTGCTACTATAAGCTGGTTGAAGTGTAGAAGGGTAGGATACTCTAGCCATCCCAGTGCTTTGAGGTTCTGGCAATGGTGGGTCCTAAAAGCCATGCCTGTAGCAAATCTGGCTATATAATTGTAACATCCTGATAATTTGTTGAGATCAGTTTTGGATAAGTTGGTGAGTACAGGGGAGGCATACATAAGGGTAGAGAGGAGGTGTGATCTTGCAATAGCTACCCTAGCTAGGGGGGGTGAGGAAAGGTTTGGCTCTGTACAGGGAGCCAAGTTTTTTGTTGACGGACTTAATAGTGTGATTGACATGTTTATCAAATTTAAGGTTGTTGTCTATTATTACGCCTAGAAGCTTTGTATGGTCATCAGGGGAGATAATGGTGTCATTGCTAGATTTGATGTTGAAGGAAGGAGGAGGAATTTGACGGTTAGGGGAGAAAAGTAGTAGCTTGGATTTGTTAGGATTTAGAAGCAGGCAGCAATTAGCTAGTCATGTTTCTACCATGCTGAAAGTGGTCTGGGTGAGGGTTAGAAGTTGTGTAGGAGAGGAGGCAGAGCATATTAGCGTTGAGTCATCTACATATTGGATGCAGGTAGCTCCTGGGATGGTGGTGTGCAGATCACTAATAAAGATAGAGAAAAGAAGGGGACCTCGTATGGACCCTTGTGGGACACCTCGGGTTAGAGGAAGTTGGGATGACAGCTTGCTCTGCCATAAGACAGCCTGCTGTCTACCGTTTAGGTAGGAGTGAAACCATTGTATTGCATGTTGGTCTAAACCGATGGTTTGTATGGTATTGAGCAGTAGCTGATGGTTGACCATATCGAAAGCTTTAGAGAGATCTAGAAAGAGTGCTGAAGATAGTTTGTTGTTGTTATGATGAAGATTGATGACATTAGAGAAAGATAGAAGAGCTGTGGTGGTACTGTGGAATGGCCTAAAGCTGTACTGAGAGTCAGCGAGCTTTCCATTTTGAATAAGAAAGTGCATGATTTGTTTGTGTATGCATCTTTCCATGATTTTAGCTAGTGGTGAAAGAATGGCTATAGGTCTAAAGTTAGATAATTCTGTGGCACTTCCTCCTTTATGGAGAGGTGTAACGTGATATTTTCCATACTGCTGGGATGGATCCTTCTGAGATGAATCTGTTGATCAGAATAGAAATAGGAAGTGCTATGGCATCAGCTGCTTTTTGAAGATATTCATCTGGGAGGTGGTTGGCAGCTAGTGTACTAGGTTTTAGCTTTTTGAGTAAGGTCTGGATCAGGTTGGTAGGTACGGTTTGAAAGGTAAAGGTAGGTTGGGTGCTGGGTAGATCAGAACTAGATGTGCCAGAGCTAGTGTCTGCGTCCGATGGAGTGAGATGGGTAGCTAGAGACTGGATAGTTTCTGTAATGAAGGAGTTGAAGCTGTTTGCAATTTCAACAGGGGATATATCAAGGGCAGCTGATGGGGTAGGGGTGGTGGAATGGCCTGGGTGGAGAAGATTGCTAATACCAGCCCAGAACTTTTGAGGTTTTAGCTGATATTTTTGTTGTAGGAGGATGTAGTGATTTTGTTTGTCTAGAACGACAAATTTTTTGGTCTGGCTCCTTAGCTGCTGGTATCTTACTTGGTCCACAGGGGCTTTGGTAACATGCCACCTGGCCCAGGTGTTGTTTCTTAGTTTACTTTTAGTTGTTTCTTTAGATAGCCATGGTGCAACCGTGACTTTTACACAGATGGTACAGGTAGGAGCATGGTGGTTAATGATAGCCAGAAATTTGGTATTGAAGTATTCAACTGCTTCTTGTAATGGCAGTCATTTCAAGACATTCCAATTACATCCTTTGACTTCTTTTTGGAAGTTGTCAAGGTTAAAGTTCCTGATGTTTCTTATAGTTTTGTTGGTGGGCTGCTTGGGAATGTTGGCTTTGAGCCTAATAATATAGGTAAGGCAGTGATCACTTAGGTCTTCGGGTAATCTACCTGACTTGTACTTTGGGGGTGGCTGTTAATAAGTATCCAATTGAGGATACTATCTTTGACTCTATTTTTGCTAAATCTGGTGGGGGTGGCAATGATCTGAGTAATCCCGTGGAGGTTTAAATGGGTGGAGGGAATTTCAGAGGAACAGGTGTTCCAATCAATGTTAAAGTCCCCCAAGACAATGGTTTCCTTTGGCTAGTTAGAAGCTAGCCAATGTAAGATATTTTCTAGAGTGTTATCATTCTTGCCGGGTGGAATATAGATGCAGACAATGTATCTGCATTTATTTTTGTTTATTATTAGTTTGGTGATGAGAATTTCTGCATTTGCAAACTGGGGTGGCTGTTGGGTATCAGTTGTTATTGTTAGGGTAGACTTGTATAGTATAGCTACCCCACCACCTTTCCTGGAGATCTGGTCCAGTCTAAGCATGTTGTACTGTGAGGGGGTTATTTCATTACCTTTGGTTATTGGTTTTAGCCAGGTTTCTGTGAGGCAGAGGATATCGGAGGAGTGAACAGCTAAGAGTCCGTGTAGGCTATGGATCTTGTTGTTTAGGCTTCTGATGTTGAGATGACAGACCAGAAATGAGTTTGGAAGTCTATCAATCTGGGTAGTACATGTTCAGTTGTTAGATGGTGTGCTTGGGTCTACTGTTGTAGATGGGCCAGGGTTCGGGTGGATGTCTTCATCCTTCATAAGATTAATTTTTAAGTTGCTTATGAGTCCTAAAAATTTGTTTATGATTTTTTCGTAGCTTTTGGTTTTTAAACTAATGTAGCAGTATTTAGTCAGGTGATGGTAACTGAGGGGGGTTAGGAAAGGGGGTGGTTATGTGGTGGATAAATTTATTAAATGCTGAGTTGGTGTCTGAGAGTTTGGGTATTGGATTTCAAGATACTGTACATATTCATAGGAGCTTAAGGTGATAAGGAATGAATAGCAGGGATACTAAGGGTAGCAGCATTAGTGTTTTAGCTGTAGTCATAGTAAATTACTAGGGTCGGGTCTGTGTTGAGTGTATGTGGTGGATACAAAATTAGAGAGAATAAAATAGCTATGGGTGGGTTAATATGGATAGTGGGGTGGATAGAGAGTGTATTATTGTGCTAGGAGTTTGCTGGGTTCTAGGAGCACAAGTACTTGGTTAGCTAATTAAGGGGCCATGCCAGTGGTACAATAAATGTAGTACTACCGGGGGCGGGTGGGATATGGGGGCAGGATAGGGCATGGAAGCCAGTAAAGCAGATGCCTAGAGGCAGCATGTGCAGGTATGAGTTACAAGTTAAACCAATAAAGCAGATGCCTAAAGGCAGCATGTGCAGGTAGGAGTTACAAGCATGCTTTTTTGTTTTTTTATATGCCCAATACTCTGTTCCTAGGCCCTACTGTTAAAAACTACACAGTTCCCTGCCTGCTTCTCAATTTACAATGCACAGAGCCTGTTTTTCCAATTACCTTTTGTAGCATGCTTGTTTCACTTAGTTTATTGAGAAATGCACTGTTTGGAGGTGCAGAGCACACTACACTCGTCTGTTGAACAGCAGAAAACGCTCATCTGTTGAACAGTAAAAAGCACGCTGTTTTTACCTTAATTGGGGAAGAAAGAAGGCTACAGAAAAGTCTAACCCATCCAACCTAATGCTTATCAGCATAAACAGAATTACAAGTGGGAGTTACGGGGACATTCACCAGTGCTTTTTTGGACCCATTTTGTTAGGTTTACAGGTGGCAAGGTATTTAATTGGATATTGACCTTATTAAAACAAGTTCTGTGGTGGGAAAGTCTTCTGTACTTATGCTTTTACAAGCCTTTCAGGGGAGGTGAGGTAGGAACTATTTTGCATGCAAATGGACCCAGGAAGTAAAAATGGCACTAAGACCTGTAGCTTTATAATGTTATTGTAATAACAAACAGTAGGTTGTGAATAATATGCCTTTACAGACTAAAATTCTCTTTCATTTTTATGCATCAGCTTTCCATCTTTTATGAATACCAGTATACAATTTATTTATTAGCATACTCAAACGTAAAACAGAATGAAGAAGCTAGACCTTCTGATGTGCAATGCTGCTTTATATGTGTATGGACAGCTCATGTTTCTGTATACCAGTCTCCTAGTTCATTAGCCTTTGCAGATATGGCCTGGTTGCAGTATAAATAGCATTCACTATTATTTTAATGGCACTAGTACTCTACCAATCAACTACCAAAAAAAGAGAAGACAGGCACAAACTTCCTTTTTCTGAAGGACATGGTGAGTTTAATTGATTAAAGTTTAGCTAAACAAGATAAAAGGAACTGCTCACTGTAGCTGTCTCTCCACATATGTCCTTAATTTCTTTATTCCCAAACTCTAGCTAAATATAATGAAAAAAGAAATAATGTGCAATATTTATAATACCATAACAACATGCAAAATTGTTTCAAAATGTGGCAAGCACTACATTGTATATTTAATATGTAAAGATTGTTGGAACAGACTCTTGGGCATTTCTATGTTCCAGCCTGTTTTGAACATCATTGTTCTTTGAGGTGTTTGAATACAACAATATACATTAATTCCTAATTGCATGACTGGTGCTAGAGGCACATCTAAGTCATGCATAAATTACATGCTCCCTAATGGACTGCTGCATCTTAGATCACTCACAGCAGGGAGCTTTCTCAGTTGTTGGTAAGATGAATCTTTGATGCAGTTTACGGAGCATAACTCCTGCTCACCATTTAACTTCAGTACAGAGTACTGAATGCACTCATATCTGATGTCATGTTATTATTTTGTTTGTGTACCAGAACATTCCTGGAAAAAGGAATATCAATGTCCATTAATCCTTCTTAGTGAAACAGTACTGTATTAAGTAAAGACATTTGCGCAGAAATCTTGACAGGCTGCTATAATTTGATGAACAGAACTCATATGGCAATATATAGTCTAAATGAGTTACCACAGAGACAGACTAAAAGCATGTGGATAATATTTAAATCCAATGTACTTCTTGATTGATCTGATGGCTTTTCAGTTTAAGGGCATATTTTGTACCAAATACATTTAAGTGCATTTTCACTGCTTTACCTAGACAAGATTGAATTACGAATTTGTAAACAATAGTCTGACTAGCTTAGGAACATTTCCTGCACCATTATGATCTCAGTGAAAATGTTTCTACAGTAGGATAATAACCAGAGATATGAAAAATGCTTCTTAATGGTCTTTATGTGAGTACAGATAGGGTTTTCATATCATAGGCCACCAGTGAAGTGAGACTAATCATCGGACATTGTTGTTGCACTGGATGGGCCTGTTCATCTAGGAAAGGAGGCAGGAACAGACCCTTCAAAGTCATGACATGGCTCACAAATGGGCATTTCAATTACATACAGAAGGTGGCAGAACAGCTAAAGCATAAAGCAAATCAATTATGCATTCAAAACTGGTTTTACATGGTGTCTCATAAAAAGTAGTAAAATAACATAAAATGTAACAATGAAAATAAAAGTAATGAATTCTTAAAAGGAAACGGAAGTGTGTACTGATAGATAAGTCAGAAAAGAGGACAGATGGAGTTAAACCTATCTAAAAATGATGCTGTCTGGTTCTTTTTTAACATCTTGAATCCATTTTAAGTGTGGCAATATTTCAATGCACAGGAAAAAGGTAGATATCATCTCTGAATCCTCAGCACAGTGGAGGAATCTGGTGTTCCAGTGTTCAAGCATATGTAAGTGACTTTAAACAGTATGCTACTACAGGTCCAGAGACCATCATTTTCAGCCTTGTTCCTAGAAGAAGACAGTCATTGCCAGTTATGAGCCTATATAGCCCAAGTCCAAGGACGAGGTTCCTCTCCTCAAGAAAAATCAGGGTTATTAAAAAGAGGTCAGTCAGACTTATTAGTACCATAAAACATTTGTAGTAAATAGTTGTTATACCAGCTAAAAGCTGGTAAGATTTAGAGTTTCCATACAAGAATGTGAAGAATGAATTTTCAGCTCACTGTTTATTGCAAATCACATACTGAAAACTTAGCTGAAAAAACATAAAAAAAGACATTTCTTTCAAGAAGCAACCCCCCCCCCCCCCACGATGTGTAACTCCTTGGTCAACAACAGTGAACAAAAGTGTAAAACCCACTGAAAAGTGAACTCACCACAACATTAAATTCTCAGCCTACAGTCGCTCAGTCAAACGTTCAGTGCAACTGCATAGATAAGCCATTTTGAGTGATTAGTATGTCAAATGAAGGAGACCCTTAGCTATCTCTGTGGCTGTGATAGGAATCAAATGAAACTGCAAATTAGGCTGTGCTTCAGACCGTCACAGCAACTTGATATAGGCCTATAAACTATAGTTTTAGGTTTTCAGCTCACTTGTAAGTAGAATCAGTGCTCGCTATACATGATGTGGTTTTATAATGTGCACAAAAGTGTGAGAAGGGAATCACAGAAATTTAGAAACATAAAAAGGTATATATGATTATTTAATCTGGTCTTTGTGGAGCTCACTGTATACACAAAATGAATATTTGAAGAGACTATCTTGCAACAGTAGCTGCATATATGGATTTGTAGTAAACACAATTTTCATATATTTCCTGAGCTGCCAGCCAAAATACTGCATAGCCATTTCCGTTCTCAGTAATAGTTTAACAGACTGATATTTCCTCTCCACAGTAGGTGATCTTGTAGTGAAGACAAGCCACAGAGCATACACAGTATCCATACTATTCATTCATTGATAATATTTAAATGGGGTCTATAATAAAAGACTGAATGCTCACAACCTCATATACGACAACCGCGACATGTAAACGCCGAACAGCTGAAACAGCGAAACACATAAACATCAAAATACGGAACACCGAACGGATTTCCTTGGCTAGCAGGGTGTTCGTGGGGAAGAGGAAATATATCCTTTTCCCCACTGTAGTGCGATCTTGGTATATATAAGTAGGGGGGTGCAGGGGGGCACAGCCCCCCTGCAAAAGTGTGTTTATTGAGGTATGTTTAAGTAAGCTTTACTTACCTGTATGGCACTGTTGTTTTCTGAAATGTGTTCAGTGTTCCATATTTCGATGTTTACTTGTTTCGCTGTTTCAGCTGTTTGGCATTTATGTGTTGTGGTTGTCGTATTCGTGGTTGTGAACATTCAGTCTTTTAATATAGACCTATTTAAATCTCACTCAGGTAGTCTAGTGCTCAGCCACTAAATGGATTGTCAGGTGTATGCATTCTGCTTTATTTCACTGTTTTATTTATAAATTTGCAGTCTGAAAATTGTTTTTTTCAAATAACATGTTTCCTGTACGTGGGCTTATGCCCCAACTTGAGTATCAGTCCAGTGCTGACACAGCAATAAACCCCCGGATTCATGAAGCTCAGCGCAAGTCCGGCATAAGGCTTGCTCCGGCCGTGCGGTGTAGATGTGGAGTAGTCGTGCCATATGCATATTAATGAAGGTGCGCAGCTGCCACAGCCACTTGCATAGGAAACGTGCGCAAGTGCAAGGGGCGTATCGAAGTTGCGCCAGGGAGGCATGTCAATGTCGGCTTTTGAGGAGCAACCTAAACTGCTGAATATTATATTCCACCAGCAATAGTAATCGTACCTATCAGTGTCCATGGAGACTGAAATGTATGCAAAGCAGAGTCCCTGTGAACAGAACATGAAGACTCAAACACAAATGCACGGTAGGGAATAACGGGTCCCTAACCATGAACAAATGACAGGAAAACCATGTGCCTGTAGTCCAACGTAGTGTTGATAGCTATACCATGTGGAAGTGAGACATATCAGATGTTAGTGCACTGCCAGTAGGTCCGTCCAATCCAATGGAGAGGGTCACCACCCGACCCATAATTTGAGGGAGGGAACATAGCTGTGCAGATGTGTCCATAACAAAATACACAAGGAGAAATGTAGATATAGGTAGTGACCGAATGTCTGAATCATATCCCACAAGCCATGTAATAGTCACATACAAAAGGTATGTCCGTATTTCACATACCAAATGTGATAGGAAATAGCATACACATGTAAACGAAACAGAAGGAGCATATAAATGAGCCATAGCAACACGGACACATGTAGGCTGAAAGGAACAGTATGATCCATACCGTCGACCAAGATTACCACCTGTCCCACTTTGCAAGCGACAGTCCCTCTGTGGGCAGATGTGTCCTGACACAAACATGTAAAACTGGCAAATGTCCAGAGAATATAGGACATAATTCCTCCGTAGATGTCATGCACTAGTTGCATTAAACATATTTCACTGGACGTATAATACATAAATGTCATAACAAACAGAATAAGATACCAAAATGCTACAAGAATAAGCTGAGATATAGGCAAGAATTGTAAGTTCTATCTGCCGAACTGACTGTGGGTATGTGTCGGCCTGCAAAATATGCTGTGTTCACTGCAACTGTCACAGTAGGGTTGCCACCCTTACAAATGGCCAAAGTGGGACATGTTTGGTACAGACATCAGACTGTACAGGCCGACACATACCCATGGCCAGTACAAAGGACAGAACATAACTGTGTTGCCTACAGAAAAGCGTATTCCTGTAGCATTTTAGTTGTTTATTCTGTTTCTCATAACAGTCAGGTATTTCAGATACAAAATTAACTGTTTAATGCAACTATCACATAGAATATAAGAAATATGTTTGTCCTAAAATCTCAGGACATTTGCCATGTTGACAATTACATGTCAGGACACAACTGCCCAAAGAGGGACTGTCCCTCGCAAAGTGGGACAGGTGGTAACCCTATGTCACACAGTGGCCAATTGAAAAGGTGGAAACACAACCGTTTAGTGTGGGGAGGCAATGTCCACAACAGTCGGACATGTGTAAGGAATAGCTTGGACATAGGAAAAGGTGCCATCCTACCAATGAGTAGAACAGGCTGGCAAAATCCGGAAGGCAGCTGTATAATCTGAATGTGTATGTGACACAGTCGAATGGGTAGTACCGGGATATACCAACCAAGTAATGAAAGTGAAGTAAGGGCGTGTACCTACGTGCATGAGGTATAGCATGGGGAAAGCAAACATGGCAGGGTAGTCCACACAACTATAAAGGTACCCGACACATGTAGGGTAGTCAATGTGTAACTCTGGCCGTGTCATGGGCCAACAACCAAATTAGTGCTCTATGCGGTATGAGTAATTCACGTGTGAGGGGTGTGTGTTTAATGGTAAATTCCTCAAAGGCGATACTTGTGCCGTATGCAGAAAAGGTGAACCGGAGGTGTATGAGGGGGCAGCGGGTGAAGTGGAAAGAAACACAGCCTCATGTAGAAACAGCTGCAAGACAAGCAGACAGGCCATAATGTAGAACACAATCCCACAAACATATGAATATGGAAATATGCGAGACAAATGTATAGATACGGCACCGTCACATACCCACAGATGGGTCCTGATGGAAATGGCCATAACAAACGCAACACACCTGGATGCATAATAGCCTACCCAGCATACCCTCCACAACACACAACCAGCCGCCATACCAGAACATCCACCAAATCCAGCCGTACTTGGTCCACTGGTTTGTTGCAGAAACAGCTACACACAGTGACCCCTACGCATATGTAGTAGGTATTGTCACCCCAGGCAGTGTCAGGATTGCAAACCATGTATCCCCTGCAGGTAAAACCCCCTACACGTTTTCATGCAGCCACAAAAATCTTTGTTATCTAACTTGTTTTGGTCTTGACCAATTTTTGGGATATCCCTCACGGGATGACCAACTTGTGTAAATAGTAGAATGGGTATGACGACATGATGTCCAATCCAGTAGATATCTGGACACAAGTCAGAATGTGCAGTGGAGGTCCATGACACTGTCCAGCCCTAAGTGGGCATGCATAACCTACCACCCAGGATAAAATACCTTCCCGTGACGCATGTGTCCAGACACGAATAGGAGGGAGCATATATTGCACACATTTGCAAAGTGGAAAACGGCATGAGATCGAGGAAGACACTACGTAAACAGGTCAGCCCTGATCAAGTGTGAGGGACACTGACTGTGTGCAGTCGTGACTGACCATACCTGTCAACCTGTGTGAGCAAGATATCTGGACAGAGCCATGAATATAAGTGAGACAAAGGTCCAGAATCAGGGAAATCTGTAAACATATCTCTTAGAAACATACAATTTGATAGAATAACAGTTTGCACATTGGCATTAATGTCTGGAGTATGAAGTCTGAAACCCAACTGTCTGTCAGCATGTTCCGACTGCAGTCTTTAATGCTGAGATACTGCTGTGCCAGAACAAAACAGCGTATGACAGAGGTCTGTGCCACACCACTCAACTGTCTGGATATTCGCAGAATGACTAGGGTCACCACCTGTCCCACTTTGCGAGTAATAATCCCTCTGTAGGCAGTTGTGTCCTGTGAAAAATATCAAGACATAACAAATGTCCTGAGAGTTTATTTCCTAATTTACTTTAATAGTCGCATAAAACGGTTATTTTATATATGAATCCTCATATGTTACGTGAAGTAGCATAAGCAATTCAAATGCTACTAGAATAAGCTAATATATGTACAAAAAACATTAAAGTTCAGTACTATGCATGGCTGTAGGTATGTTTTGTCCTGGAAAATCTGACATGTCTACAGAACATGTCCCACTTTGGGCAGTTGAAAAGGTGGCAACCCTAAGAATGACCACAGGTTCGCCCCATAGTGTTGGTGTGTGCCTCCGACAATCTGCACCAGTGTGGTAAATAGCTGAGGATTGACGTCACTAAATAATGAGAAATATCCTGAGTATAATACTCCACAACCTGCAGAAAAGTCATGCTAATGCAAAACCTAGCATTCTATCTATGTTCTAAGCATGTAAGAGCAATTGTTAAAATGTGTCCCTAATTGTCCCCCCATTGTGTAGGTTTTATGCAGGTTCAGTGCTCTAAGAGGTTGAGAGGTATGGTCCGTACATATTTACAGGAACAGCCCTTCACACTTGTGTGATGTACAACTGCATACCTGTAGTCACTTCATGTCCAACAATAATAATCCCCGTATGACTGTATACAGGTAATAGTCAAATGTGAATGGGAACACCCATAACCGTGGAGTATTGACTGTAACAACCCCACCCATAATATGTAATGCCAACAGAATAAGCTGCTGACAGGTGCCCAAACACCTGTGTCTATAAACACAGGTAAAACTTAAAAATAGGGAGATGATCCCTGTCCATATGCTTTGTCTGACATTTCACCTCGGCCAGGGAAGTTCCATTCACCAGGTGGACAAGCCAGATCACTACATGAACACCCTGACAATCAAAGACCTGTATGTGGCTGGACTATATGTCTTGGTGTTCTGCATATCCTCAGAGTGATTATCAATGCAGCCGGAGTCCACAGCAGTAGGCAATAGGGAATGTGTTGCTACGGCTCTGTGATACTGCACATACTGTGTGCTGTAGTGATCGTGGGTTATACATGTGTAGTGACCGGTTATTGTGTTGCTGGGTATTACACGGGCATTTGAAACAATGTTAGTGCAGCACCTTTGACTGGTCATATGCAGATCTCGGCAACAGTCAGCAGTGGTTATTACATTGGAGTGTGAGTATGGCTCATATCCATCTGTAGTAACTGTCAATTCTATGCACCCCAGGTTAACATTACAGATGCACATTTATCCACAGGTTGTGGTACAGATCCCAGTACTGTATGTGTAGACACTGACAGGTGCAGGACTGGGTTGTGTTGGATGCATGGAGGGGTGTCCATGGCCAGTAATGGGGATATCTACAGCCTGGCAGGTATGGTCTGTGACTGTCCCACAACCTCCTGTATATGGCTGACACATGCTGTACCTGTGAATATGCAGACACACAGACTTACCACAAACAGCTACGGCTATCACATACACACACCCATTGCAACACCATTGGGCCATGCAATAACCATTGTACCTCACACACACACACACACCTACATGTACATTGGATGGACCTCTGACAGCTCTGGACATGTTACACCACACCCTGTGCATATGATGTCACTTGTGCCACCACCTGTGATGTGTAACATTTATGCAGGATCTGACTAACCTGGTGCTGCTGCACACAGTGGCTTTATTCCACTGTATTGATGTTAGCATGCTGTTAACACACAGTGTGTTACTTCCAGGTGTACTTCAGCAGGCATGATGCATTGCAGCTATGACCATCACTGTGACATAGTTTACAGCAATGTTACCTCTGATGATGTAGTCTCAATCCATGTGCCATTTCACTGATGTGTGTAGTATTGGCAGCATGTGTGTCTGTGTGTGTGGTACGTGTATGATGTGTGTAGTACACATGTATACCTGCTTACAAATGCATACACAACCTTACACGGTCTTCACCATTCGTACACTAGCTTACTCATTCTTCCACACGCACACGGGCTAACACGTGCGCACACATGCTTACACGGGCTTACTGGCACACACGGGTGCAGACACACTGTCGGCAGGTTTGCAGGTCACATCGGTGGTATCCATGGTGTACGCCGTCAGTCTCCTGACATTCCCTAGGATAGCTCATGACACGCCTTTTCCACTGAGTACTGACAGCACACATGTGACACTGCTCCTGTGAGGTTACAGTGTTTTGTACATACACACTCCTGTTGTCACCTATCTTCTACTCTAATAGTCCCCTTAACCTACACTACACTGTAGAGGCCTGGCCCATATGGCATGACATGTTGTGATTCACTATCCTCAGCCTCACTTGCCTCACATTGCCTACAAATGCTTCGTTACATCTCTGACAGAGCGCTTCCACATATAGGTACCAGTATGCAGTAGCCATGTTGTTTCCAGCTTGCCATTCATCTGCATGGTGTACTAACATCTAGCTAAACCTACATTTGTATGTCTTGTTTTGAAGCGCAGCGCGTTCTCGTGGCACTGCACTACGTTTCCACACCAGGGATCGGAGAAGGACAACAACTGGTTCATTGATATCCAATGGACAAAGCCGCCACTGGCCTTGGACTTGGACATTGGCATGCTTCTTCGACTGTATTCATACTGTATTTGCAGCTGTCATTGCTCCGTTTAGCAATGTGCAAAACGTTAGTTGCATAACATCCGAGTACATTTCTGCACATAACTCTGCTCTTGCACGGACAGCTTACTTTTCATGTATCGCGTAATTACATAATTTGCATAGCTTACACATACAAATGGGGTATGTTGCAAATCCCAACATTGTCCGTGCAATGTTCATGTTACGGGCGGTATTGCACACCCCTTCAGGTGTTTGCTGAATAGCCTGGCAGTCATCTTTCCTTGCTGTACTCTCACTCAATCCATACACGCTGGAGGCTTCATGTATCATGGCCTAGGCTTTGCTGTGTGCTATGTCTATTTGTGGTGTATGCATGGCTGTGGGTATGTCCCACTGTCATCATTGATAAAGGTGACACCCTATAGGTACTTCCTGTAGACTGCTGTGTCATTTGACATGTCAGCACATACCTGCGGATGAACTTCCTACTGCAGCGCTTTTCATACCTTCTGAGTTATCTTGCAGTCGATAATGCTGTTTCCTCAGACATGTATCTGTTTCTGATCATACCTATCAACCTCCTAGTGCAAATCATCTGTACAAAGCCTAACATGATGGGGGGACAGATAGGGGCAGATTCCACATATTGCTCTTACAAACGTAGATAGTTGACAGTATTATAGGTTTTGCATTAGTATGACCTTTCTGAGGGATTTGGGGTCTTAAACACATATGTTTATCGTTATTTAATGATGTCACTTCTCAGGTATTTGGCAGACAGGTACAGATTGTGAGAGGAACACACCACACATATGAGGCATACATCTGCACATTCGTACAGTTGCGAGGTATGTTTCTGATACCGGACATCAATTTCCTTACGCCAATACACACAATACATGGCGCCATCACGGCCAGTTACCATTACATTCCTATTGCAGGACACACCCACCCACTGGGTTATATTCCTCACACAGGCCAACAGGTGCTTATCCACACTAATTATTCCATCATGTACCTTATGTGCACGCCGGTATTTGCGCTTTCCGTCAGTGGCAGAGCTCACGTACGAGTATGGGTGACTGGACACTGTATCGTTGACACTGCATGACACCCTGAGGGACACATGTCTTTTGAGTCTATTACCCTTCCATATTGACTTTCACAGGCCATACATTGTAATTCACATTTGTGGACAAACATGCTTATGACTTGTACATGTTTTGTCATTTGTCTTGACGTCTTTCTTCTCACTTGTCCACCTACTATCACTAGTTCTGTACATTTCATTAGGACGGGTTACCTTCATACCTCTCAATTGTACACATTATGGATATACACCCTGGGGTTTGACCTATGATTCTGTTACATTTGTCATGATAATGTGCCTTTCTGGTAGATTGCTGGAAAGCCATGATGGACTGTGCGGTTAGGTAATCATGACTGACATTTCTATTTCATGATTACTAATGCTCATAACATTCGTATTCCTGACTACACAATTATTCTATCAATGGTCTGACTTTGCTGAGGTATATTTAATATAGTCCCTATTTGTCTGTTGTGAACTATGCCTTAGTCCAGCTGTCTTATTCTGACATTCTGGCAGGTATGGTTACCATCTTGGTCGTACGAGTGTCCATCCATGATAATCACCTACATGACACTGATATAGGTCACTACATCTTCCCCCAATGGTTTACACAATATCCAGTAGATGGGTTGCACCTTTTTGGAGAATGTAGGCATGTGCTATACCCACATAGGTATATCGATCACTCCCATGGGGCGTACCTAATAGATCTGTGCCAAGCAACACCTTGGTCCAATTCTGCATACCCATGATTCCCATACCTGACACACCTCCACAGTACCCATTAGACATGTTTAATGTGAGCGATAATAAAGTGTGAGGACACTTCCGAGCACTCCCCACTCTGCGGATATCAGCTCGTATGTCATACATTCAATCAACCCATGTGTACCTGCTACTGTTGCATGTACACCTATATCGTAGTTGCAGGTGTGACTTCTTTTGCATCAGTGATGGTTCACACTTCGTACAGGATCAATTTTTGGGGTCCTGCAAAGGACACCTACATTCATGTTTAACGTGTAGAACTTGCAGGCCCTGTCACACTGGTACTTTCTGGGCAATGGTTTGGAAACCATCGGTGTATTCTCCTTTCATGCATGTCTGTCTGTCTATCCATATTAGCTATACTGTGACCTATTTATGTGCATGTGTTATATATACAGGGACATATGTTTGTTGTGTATATATATCTATTCATGTATCGTGTGTGTATAGATATATATATATATATATATATATGTACATATATACATATGTCTGTACATTCCTCATCTCGTAATTTGCTTTGGATTATGTCTGTGGATATATGTGTATATATATCTCCATATCATACCTTTCAACTGTACAGATTTCTGCTGCATGTACAGCTGTTTGCCTCTTATCTTTGGTCCGTTTTTCATAACCTTGTGTCTATCTGGCAAGTTAGTGGCATATCATTAAAGACTGATGTTGGTAAATAATGGCAAACATTTCAGGTTACGACTTCACACCCTTCAGAGAATCCATGCTAGTGACACACCTGTTATTCTATCCACTTTCTATGTTTGTTAGGGCAATATCTGGGGATTGTCCCTATTTGTACCAGTTGTTGTTATGGCTTTGTCCGGTTTCGTACTTTACAGGTTTAACAGGTATGAGCCATGTACATAGAACGTGGGGAAAACACCATTCATTTTCTATTCTGTGAGCAGATTACACACGCGCAGGCACACTTGCATATCCTTATTGTGGGTTACATATGTTTCATAGATAATTGTGCTTCCATGAACTTTCATAATTCTGACCGTAACAGTTACACATCTGTATTCCAGTTTATGGACTACTGCAAAACACACGTTCACCTTTACATATTTAAATGTGTGTACTGCACGAATGCTTTCATTACACTTTCAAGTTATATGTGCAGTGGTCGTAGGTCAACCGGGACTGCACTCATGTTGGCCGGATACCGGAACCACTATTCTATTGGTGTTCTCCCTCATTGACATGCATACCCATAGTACTTAGCTACATCAACATATGCCTCACTGCTTCACCTACGACACAGGCATCCATTCTCCTGCTGGGAAAAAGGCGGTACTACATATACATATATATATATATATATATATATATATATATATATATATATATATAGACATATATATATGTAGATAGATACATATACACACACACACACACACACACACACACACACACACACACACACACACACACACACACACACACGTGCTAGGGTTGGGAGCAGAACATAAACGTAAGCACTGTACCACATGACAGCATTACGCAGTTACAAAATGCGCTACCGGGATCAGTGGATTACATGATTCACACAGGCACACGTCTAGCCTGCAGACAGCAGCATCAAAGGCAAAGACGCTGCACGGATGTTATGGAGAGTGAATACTGTCAAAGCAATGTACTGTTGTCATGCAGCTGGAAACACACACACACACACACACACACACACACACACACACACACACACACACACACTTGGCAGGGCTGGGAGTCGAACATACACCTAACTACCCTAACACACTACAGCATGACGCATTTACAGACCACGCTACCAATATTACTAAGCACAGCAGTCCCAGAGGCAGACATCTAGGTGTGTGTCATCATCCACAAAGGCAAAGACATCAGTAGCAAACTGCTGTGTTCTGCGGCATCTAAAAGCAAGACTGAGTCCCCACGCGGATGGGAGCATGCGCGCAAACACACACACACACACACACACACACACACACACACACACACACACACTTGGCAGGGCTGGGAGTTGAACATACACCTAAGTACCCTAACACACTACAGCATGACGCATTTACACAACTTGCTACCAACATTACTCAGCACAACTCCCAGAGGCAGACATCTAGGTGCATGTCATCATCCACAAAGGCAAAGACGTCGGTAGCAAACTGCTGTGTTGTGCAGCATCTAAAAGCAAGACTGAGTCCCTAGGTGGACGGGAGCATGTGCGCAAACACACATACACACACCCACATACACACACACACACACACACACACACACACACACACACACACACAGACACACTTGGCAGGGCTGGGAGTCGAACATACACCTAAGTACCCTAATACACTACAGCATGACACATTTACAGAATGCGCTACCGACATTACTCAGCACAGCAGTCCCAGAGGCAGATATCTAGGTGCATGTCATCATCCGCAAAGGCAAAGACATCAGTAGCAAACTGCTGTGTTGTGCAGCATCTAAAAGCAAGACTGAGTCCCCAGGTGGATGGGAGCATGTGCGCAAACACACATACACACACCCACATACACACACACACACATACACACACACACACACACACACACACACACACACACACACAGACACACTTGGCAGGGCTGGGAGTCGAACATACACCTAAGTACCCTAATACACTACAGCATGACACATTTACAGAATGTGCTACCGACATTACTCAGCACAGCAGTCCCAGAGGCAGATATCTAGGTGCATGTCATCATCCACAAAGGCAAAGACTGCTGTGTTGTGCAGCATCTAAAAGCAAGACTGAGTCCCCAGGCAGATGGGAGCATGCGCGCAAACACACACACACACACACACACACACACACACACACACACACACACACACTTGGCAGGGCTGGGAGTCGAACATACACCTAACTACCCTAACACATTACAGCATGACACATTTACAGAATGCGCTACCAAAATTACTGAACACAGCACTCCCAGAGGCATACTTCTAGGTGGGTGACATCATCCGCAAAGGCAAGGATGCTGATAGGGAATGTATAGAGAGAGAGCAGTCTGAAAGCATATTATTGTCCCAAGGTAGACATAGACAAACACACGGCAGTGGTGTGATCAGGGCATCCAAATATCTACGGAGCACTACAACAACACTACATAGATATGGGACGTGCCACAGACAGTACACCCTTTAAGACAGCAGCCAGTGTGTTCAATGTAGGCATCCATCGTGACATTGAAAATGGACATCTATTGCCTGGATGACCACCATCGCTATACAGGATGTCAATGGCCATGCCCACATGCTTAGTATCACACGTCTGTTTGGAATGTACTGTCTGTCCATCTACACAATGGCGTACTGGGCATGCCCACACACTTAGCAGTTGCAAAGGGCCGTCTTGCATGCACATGGATTCTAAACATGGAAGGGCGCAGTTTGGCATGTACTGTGTGTCCATCTACACAATGGCATACTGGGCATGCTCACACACTTAGCAGTTGCAAAGGGCCATCTTGCATGCATGCACAAGGATTCTAAACATGGAAGTGTGCTGTTTGGAATGTATTGTGTGTCCATCTACACAACGGCATACTGGGCATGCTCACACGCTTAGCAGTTGCAAAGGGCCTTCTTGCATGCACATGGATTCTAAACATGGAAGGGCACAGTATGGTTTTACTGTCTCCACGTACATGAAGGCCACTCACATGTATTGACCAGTACACACTCAGGAGCTATCACAGATGTCTCAGGTGCATATCACAGAGGTACACACCACAATCTACAATGTAGTCCTCCGACATCACCATATCATTGGACCAGCAATACACAGCCATACATTAACACAACACCATGTGACTCATGACCAGTGGACTGTACATAGGTCTACAGCAATTGTGCAGACTACACATGTACCGACAGGGTTCCATCATGTGTTATGCATTGCAATGATACCACTGTACATAACCAGGTTGGCTCTACACATACCAGGGGCACTGGGTCTTACACAGCTGTGACAGATGACTGCTGCTGTACACCAATGAACACACATGTTTGGCTATGTCATACATGGAATTACAATGGATATGTGCATGGACCACACACACAACACATATGTACATATCATAGCTTTTGCTGTCCTCCATGCAGGCAAGTGGCTACAGCAATCATACGCATGCAAATGGATGGTGGGTCCATGGCTGTTGAATGCTAATAGTACATGAGGCAGCAATGTTGAACGAGGACACATTCCCTCTGTACTAGTTACCCATGACACCCATCATATCATATAACAGTCCATGTGTTATGTATGTCAACACACATGTCCACCAATTGCAATGCATACAAACATGGCTACATGACAGGCATGTAGGACCAACACACATGTACAATCTGTAGTGTGCATGCAGCTACCATGCATGTGCAGTAGCTGATGTAAGTAACTCATCTGTGCCTAACTACCACATGCAGCTGCAATGCAGCCCCATCATTGACACCTGTATATGGTGACATACTGACAGTACAGTAGGATGTACAGCAGGTATGGATGGATGTGTGTTTGCCGGGGATGGCTCACAGGTGTGTCACATGCCATCCTACTATTACATGTGCAAATAGGACGCTATGTTACCATTACTTGATGGTGGAGACATAGAACCTACACAGCAGTCAGGTGTTACTGACAGTATGTCACTTGACACCTGTAACACTTACATCCACCCGTGTGCATATAGCAGCACAATTGCCGAAGGTAGCGTTGGTACACATAATGCGGCCAATACTGCTGCATGTCTGTCAGACGTATCATGATATAGCAGGTGTATCATTCACAGTACTGCCATGTGTGATTGCTTGTGTGACCATATATGCCACATATGGTGGGGAATACATCCCAATTGTTACACACCCCTGTACTCTGTTGTAGAGATCTGTAAATACTGCAGTGTGGAAAGTATTATGTAGGCAAGTGTGGTGTGTGTATCACACACATCAGCTATCCATATGTGTATGACATGTGTGGTCTGCACAGTGTGTGTATGTAGGTATGTATGGCTGTCTGGTGCATGGAGTGAGGGTGTATGCTACCATACAGAACACACAGGATCCCTAACCCCTCAAGGTGATGCAGTCCACTACCCTGTTGATGCCATCGGTCTCAGACGCACTGGCTACCTGTACATGTTCTTTCTCTGTGTCGCGTCGTGTGGGTTCACAGTACTGTGATGGTGATGACCACATAGGCATGGGTCCTCACCTCAACACTATGGGATGTGCGTTATAGTGTTGTTGACCCCGTGAGTCTGAACATGTTCCTGTAATGTGACAGGGTATTACTGCTACACAGTGAGGCCTCATGCTATCAAGTGGCCTCTAACATTATCATTGGCCAGATCGCTGTGTACAACCCCTGCACCATGTCAACATACATGTAATGTGACCTGGTATGGCTGTCACGTCTCTAGCCACTGTAGCCTATTGAACTTCCCACATGCTTCTATATCAGTATATGTGTGGACATCTGTGTTATGTTAGACTTTCCAACAGTCAGGCTGAGGCTACGTATAGCATGCTGATATTGTCATATGTGCCTGTGAGTACTCCACAGTTACACATGAGAGACTGCAAACAGTGCTACCTGTAGGCACATGCAAGTAGACCATAAGGAGGGAACCAGGGCATCATTACCAACATGCTGTTACTGTTGTTACCGAGACACATACCATGAACATATAACAATGCATGCTAAACCTGTACTACATGGTATGTCTGGTGCATGTCAACAGTACACAACTAATGTAATATACACGTCTCTCACTATTCTTACACAACTAATGTAATATACACTTCTCTCACTACTCCTACACAACTAATGTAATATACACTTCTCATTATTCTGTTCACCCTGTGCATCACACCATTTGAGCATGTCCCTGCACCAATGGTGTGGATGACAGGGATGTGGCACAGGCTTCATTATATGCACAGGGTGATAATGTTTGCCAGGGGCATAGGCTGCACCAATGGATGACATCTAGTGTGTGGGTAAGGGCCAGTGGTATGATTGGACATGTCTGTTCAGTATGCATGTGGGTGTTGTAGTGCCCTACAGATGTCTTTGCTGTGTGCGTGTATGTGTACGCACAGTACTGCCTTTTGTGAGGCCTACACGGGGTATTATTAACAGCTCCAGATTGTACAGACCAGGTTGTACAGCTCACTGTGTCCGGCCACGGCCACGTGACCTGTGCCTGCCAGGGGTTGCATGGGCACTACCAGGCGGAGGTACAGCTTGGCTACTGTCCGATAACACATGTCCACTGGAACCGTGTCCCCAATGGGAATGTCCAGGGCCATATCCACGTGGCCTGCTGTGTCCTGGTGTGGACAGCGCAGCATCAGCTGCACTGCTACTGCTTCCAGCACTATGGGAGTGGGCATGTGAGGTGGCACGCTCACGTTGACCTGCACTAGGTGGTGTAGCTGGCCTACATAAAAAGTAATAATAGCCAGCAACAAGTAGACTGTGGAAAATGATAAAGTTTATTAAGACTTCATTCAACAGACCAGTTTTGGCCTAGGTTTAACCTGGCCTTCTTCAGTGTAATGAAAAGATACAAAGATGAATGTAAAAAGTCTTAAATGATGAAAAACAAATGAAAGAAAAAATATGATAGGCTGGCATAAAGCATCACAAAAATACCTCATAAATATTCATTAAGCCCTGGATTAAACAGAGCACCCAGTTTAGTAATCCATTTCTTTTCTTTAATATTAAGTTTGTGGTGCCAACCAGATTTATGGGTTCGATCCCCAATGAGTTTTTCAATAATAATAAAATGAAATTTAGCTGTCTGGTGTTTGAGTGTATGTTTGTATAATGCATTAGTTGTTCTTTTACATATTATATCACTCAAATGCTCAGACATGCATAGCCTAAATGGTCTAGAGGTCTGACCAATATAAAATGATTGGCAGCTGCAACTTGCCATGTAAATAGCCCAGTCAGTGTTACAGTTAGCAAAAAAATTGATGTCATACACTGTACTGCAATTTTTGCTACGAAATTCCTTGGATTTCAAAATATGTTTACAATTAGTACAATGACCGCAAGGAAAACAGCCAGTAAGTTTGTCACCCATAATGGTAGTTTGATACAACTGGGGTAACATGGAATCAGAATGATGTTTGTAATGATTGAAAAGAGCTCCTAAGTTTTTTCCTTTTCTGAAAGAGAATGAACAGACATTGGGAACCAAAGTATTAATTGCAGCATCTGCCTTCAATATATTCCAGTTGTCCTTGACAATATCCATAAACCTATTGGTGTTTCTACCAAAAGTTGTAGTAAAACATAATGTATTTTTAGACAATGGTTTGTTCTTATATGTCAATATGTCCTGTCTGCTGAGACCCGATGCATGATTTTGTGCCATGGTAACATAACTAGGACTGTAGCCCCTATTGATGAATCTATCATATAAATCCTGGCAATGATATTGATAACTATGATCATCCGAGCAATTGCGTCTGATTTTAATGAATTGTGATTTGGGAATGTTTCTGGAAATGTGTTTTGGATGATAGCTGGAGGCGTGGAGTAAAGTATTATATTCTGGAAACTTCCTATATACCTCAGTATTCAAGGTATGATCCTCTTTTCTGGTGACCAAAACATCCAGGAATGTGATGGAATCAAGGTCATAACTGATTGTGAACTGTATTCCCCATTTGTTATTATTTAAGTATTCCATGAATTCATTAAGATACTCAGTATCAGATCTCCACAACATCCAGCAATCATCCAAATACCTCCGCCAGATATCAATTTCTGGCAAAAACAAGTTATGAGTATCATCATAAATTAAAATCTCCTCAATATAAGCCATGAATAAATCAGCATAGATGGGGGCAAAAGATGCCCCCATAGCAGTGCCCTTAATCTGTAGATAACATTCCTTATCATAAAAAAATACATTTTTCATCAGCACATGCTCGGTAAGATTGATCAAAAAAGTATTAAAGCCAGGTTGATAGATATTTGATTTATAGAGCCAACATTCGATGGCATCCAGACCAGCCCAATGGGGAATATTGGTGTATAATGAACTTACATCAAGTGTACATAACCACCAACTTTCCTCAATTTGCATATCATTAATAATGCTTAGAAATAGGGTGGTATCTTGAATCCTGGATCTAACCCAGGAAAGCAAAGGTTTGAGATGTCTGGTCAAAAATTCAGAAAGGGGCTCAGTGAATGATCCAATACCCGACACAATGGATCTACCTGGTTTGTTGGCACCACAAACTTAATATTAAAGAAAAGAAATGGATTACTAAACTGGGTGCTCTGTTTAATCCAGGGCTTAATGAATATTTATGAGGTATTTTTGTGATGCTTTATGTCAGCCTATCATATTTTTTCTTTCATTTGTTTTTCAGTATTTAAGACTTTTTACATTCATCTTTGTATCTTTTCATTACACTGAAGAAGGCCAGGTTAAACCCAGGCTGAAAGCGGTCTGTCGAATGAAGTCTTAATAAACTTTATCATTTTCCACAGTCTACTTGTTGCTGGCTATTATTACTTTTTATGCTACTTGTATTTGCCGTGCAACTTCCTACGTGCAGGGGAACTTTATTTCGATACACGTAGCTGGCCTACATCCATGTGGCCTACGCCTCACTCCTACCAGATGTTCCAGCACAGACAGCTCACGCTCGCGGATTGCCATGCCATGGTCAAGGATTCCGACCATGTCATCCAATCACCTGTCCAGAACATTAGCAATCTGCTGTTGAGCATTTGCCAATGCCTGGATGTTGTCATTTAGGGTATGGATAGCAGCCATCTGCAGCCTCTGCCCTTCTCTGTTCTGCCTTCTGCCGTTCAGCACGTGCCTGTGCCGCCATTACAGTCTGGAACATGCGTCTGGTGATACCAGCTGCTGCGCTCTGTCCTGCAGGTGCATGACTGCCAGAGGTCCTCCTACGAGCAGCACCAGCCACATGCCTGTGTGGCACATCTGCAGTCATTACACTGACACCATGGTGTGTAGACACACCTTCTGTAGCCACCACATGTTCCTGTTCCATGCTAACAGACGCTGACTGTCCTTCCTCTATGGCCACTGGTGATGCGGTATGTGTTGGCAGCAGAACTGTGTGTGGGAAATAGGGGGACATAGCTAGGATGGTAACCACTGGCAAAGATTCAGCCCTTGACAACCCTGCCTGTACCTCATGCATATGTTCATCACTGCTAGTATCTGTGGGGACACTAACATCAGATGGACCGCAGGAGGGTAACGCACCTACATCACCTGTGAATGCAAAGAAAGACTCTAAATTACAATACACACACACACACACACACACACACACACACACACACACACACACACACACACACACACACACACACACACACACACACACACACACAGACACACCATGCATGTGATTTGACAGATGGCATGCAGCATGCCTGTGATACAGCAGAGGGCATGCAGCTCAGACATTAATAGTGTTAGTAAGCATACCTCCCTGGTGTGCACACTACAGCAAGCAGGTGCCATATCAGTAGCCATGCAGTTCGCACAATCATGGTAGTATGCATGCATCCCCATGTTATACCATGTGGACTAGAACAGGATAACAGTACACATGGCTGACATGACCTTGACATGTAATCTGCTGACGTGTGCATTAACATGCATACATGTCTGACACAATGGTGTCCTGACACATGTAGAGCATCATAATGGGCATCACATTGCAGTGTTGTCTGTATGCCCTACAGATAGAATGCATGTTTAGCAAATGTGCATGAGCATGGAAGGGTAGTGTGAGCCATCTACATTGCTATACAGTGTGAAGTACAGACATTGTGCCATTGCATGGCATCATGAGGCATCTATATTGTTGTACAATGCATAATATGCACACATTGCATAGCCATAACTGCATGCATACCCATGACATAACTGTGGATTGTGACCCACAATGCTGAGGTGTATACACACAAAACCATGCTGTTTCAAGTGACAGGTCACTGGAGGACCTACAGATGACACCCCTGCACAACAATTACAGGGTCTTAGCTGCCTGGCAACCATGTTCATAGGTTCATAGGTTGGTACTAGGCCATCAGCCCTAGGGCCTATACAAGCCTAGTCATAACAATTCCCTGGCTATTTCTTCCCACATTATTTACTTTCCTGGACCCCTGTCTAGCAGGGCGACTGACAGGATCCCTGGGGTGAATTTCCTTTCTCCCATCCAATCGTCAAGGTTCCTCTTGAAGAGGTCCAAAGAGGCACTCTGCTTGACATGTATGGGTAATCTATTCCAGAGTCTGGGGAGTCTCTGGGTCAGCAACCTATCCCTCCAGCATGTTTTGTTTATTGTGATGACAAGGTTTAGATCCCTGGAGCGTGTAGCTCTGAGGGATTGGGATTTCTTTAAGTGTAGCATGTCCAACAGCTCTGGGTTTGACATGGCCTTGTATGTTAAGCAGAGATCGCGTCTGAGTAGACGATATGCGACAGAGTATAGCTGGAGTTTTTATGGCTGTGAGCATAGGGCATCTGCTTTAGGCCTGTGATTCTTTTAGTGAGGTATTTCTGAGGCCTTTCCAGTTGATGCAGATGTCTTGAGAGGTACATACCAAATGGGTCAATTCACCATTCCCCACATGACACTGATGTACCACACCACAAGGTGCACAGCTAACGGTGATGACCTACAGCAGCAAGGGAAATGTACAATATCTGTGGCCTGATGTGGTGTCAATGTTTGTGGAAGCTGTACAGGTGAAAACTGTCATGCTATGACACAGTCGTGATGTTCAACAGATCTTATATGGTAGACTTCAGTGACACCTCCACTAGCTGTGCACAGGCTTTTAGGATGTCCACTGTACCACATCAACTGTATAATCAGTCAACTAAGGCTATAATTGGACCATGTGTGGACAATGTGCAACAGGGTGTATACACATCACATCTACTGTGTGGCTACGTGTCTCTGGCCATCCCCCATGGCCATATGTACACATGTTTTGGCCAAATGTGTGTGATGGCCATCTATCTCACATGTCTGTGTTGTCCCATATGACATACACCCATAGATGTCAGATATGTCACCATCCACAGGGCTATGCAGACAACAGATTGTATGTTTGGTATGTGGGGTATGGGTCATGGGATAGTGTGACAATATTGCAGCCATAACACTATGTGTCTGGGACATGTCAGATGGCACATCACAATGTGTGCACCCAATGCATGGGGCATATAACACAATGGTGACACCGGTGGGCTGCCCATATCACAGCTCACTGTGTGGTACTGTTTGCGTACCACACAAGTTGTTCCAATGCATACTACATATGCCTCCATTGTAGAACATCTCCACCGTTGTATGCACAGCTGACCACACATGTAGCAATGACAACTACTGTGGTTTCAAGTCGGTGTATCACTTCATTTGTATATATTGCACATGGGTGGCCTGTGTGAATGATGGGTGATGCGACCTGTATATCGTGACTGGAACGAACATCAAGTGTGCAACTGTTAACTGGCCACATGGCAAATAGATCTATGCTTTAACATGCCTGATACTGATGACAGTCTCACCTGCAATGGACTCATGTCTGTGCGGCACACCAGAGGTACCTGTATAGGGGTGACAGAGCAGTATGAACATTATCCATTACTGTATTACAGCCACAGAGTGCACTGTGCATGTTAACACATTCACCTGTATAATAGCATATAGTATGCACATGTGTGCATACACAGGGTAGCATAGTGTAGTATGCAGTATGTGTGTCCACATACCTTGCATATGTTGTTACTTTACATAATGTACAGTGACACATGCAACTAAATGGGATATAATAGCCATATGTGCAGTACTGACTTACCAGGCAACTCCAGGCTCATTGGTTGGGAAACACCCACCTCCACAATGGCAGCTAGTGTGTGCGGATGCTGTTCTGAGGGTGTCCCCACACTGGCCAGTAGCTCCTTGGTGTGTATGAGTGGGGGCTGGGTTGGTGGCCCACCACCTGTTCCACCTTGTTCCCTGGCGATTGCAGTGGCACGCTGTTTTGCATGTCGTATCAAGTCCGTGCAGTGTCTGCGCACCTGCTGGTAGGTGCGGTTATGGCCACCCACATCATTCACCCTCCTGAGTAGATCCTGCCGCAGGTCGTCCCACTGCTGGGCATGCTGTGGCACATGGCTGAACAACACCTCATAGTTCTCATGGAGGTACAGGATGAGGACATCATCCTCTTGGTGGCTGTACGCTGGAAGGAGTGTACGAGGCATTATCTGTAAGACATAATGATGGTGACAGGTCACAGTTTCAGAGATGTACAAAGATACTGCTGCACATACATTTCTATGACATCTAGTACATCTGCACATTTATCTTTGCAACTCATCATGACACTGACACAACTGACGTGTTTGTGTCACACATATGTAACACCCGTTATGCATTGGATATCATCACCATATATGTGTGTCACCTCATTACAGTGTTCATACTCCATGTGAATGCTGTCTTGATGTGGGCATGTCTATTTGCCTGCACTGGTGTTCTTACCTATCTGCACATGCCTGGATGTGTCCACGGTAAAGCTGTTGACCTTGATGCTGTGTATATGTCACATATCAACACAGGCACAACCCTAATGGACTTGACCAGTGACAATGCACACATATGCATGGACACCTGTACATGCATGTGTTTTGCCATATACATCTACACAGCACTGTACAGCTGTTCAACATCCTGCCACGGATCGCCTGTGTTGCACATGTGATAGACATGGGACAATGGCTAGTTGGGCATCATTCACAGGGATTATCAACCATAGCATGTACAGGCAAGGTTTCCTAGCTGTATAAGACAGCCATTATGCCACCGCGAGGTGCATCAGTGCCACATTACTGATCCAGACAGTTGATACTACATCTAACATGTAGCCATCACACCATGTATGACTGGGATGACATGTGCAGCTGTGATGGACAGGGTTGCATGGTTTCGCGGGAGTATGTCACATGTATGACACGGGGATCTGTCCAGCATGTGGTGATCCTAGTATTATGATGGTGGCTGTCCATGACGTATGTCTTACAGATCAGGATATGGACATGTAGCATGTCCATCATCATGGTGTAGCAAATGTCTTTATGCAAGGTAGACAGCATGCTGCATAGTGGAGGTGAGGATTGTGAAGGCTGGTATCACCCATCCATGCATGGCCATTACCCCTTAAAGGTGATATGTGATCCAATATTGGTCACCCCAGTCCTGTATATGCCTGTCCAATGATCTCCGTGCTCATGGATGGCACCCTGTCATGACATGGGTACCTCGTATGACTACCCAAGGGGCCTAGAGATGTCACCAAGGCAGGGAGGTGTACTGCACAACACCATCCCTTACACAGTGTCCATAATGTTAACCACAGCCTAGGTGGTAGTTAATGGGTACAGGGATGTTCACCTAGTGGTGACAATGCTGATATCATCCATCAGAATGTGCACATATGTCACACACCTCACCCACACAGCCCATTCTGTATGTTGTTCACAACACTGACACAGCTATTCCTCATAGGTCATGGCCATTCACATCCTTATATACACAGATGCCTAACATTTGTCTGTGTGGTATGGGTTACAATGAGGGTGGAGTAAAACACATTAACCCTGTTCTACTGTAGCTGGCACTGGTGTGATATGCACATGTCACTCTGGCACCTTTTGTAGTTGTGAGTCTGTCATCAGGCCACTGGTAGAACACTCCTGTGACATACAAAGGTATTTGTAATCATACATCTGTACTGTCTTGTACATCTGTACTGCTAACATCTACAGTGATAATGGTTCATGGACATGCACACCATACTCAGCAGGGTTATAGTGCGGTGCCACCCATTATGACTGTCGTCACCACTTGTGGGTTGATATTATCCAACACCCTATCTGTATTGTATGGTCATGCTAGGCACTTGTTCAGAACTTGTGAGCATGTCATGAGCTACTGATTAATATAGCACCCATTCCACACCATTTCCCACAGGTACACTGGCTGTCTTAAAATTTCCAGCTTGCTTATTGTACAACAGCTGTTGTACACACGTAACGCACATATCCTGTGAGACATGGTTGTATATACAGGCATGTCTAACTGTCACGTACCAGTGCTATTGCCTGTCTATATGATGGATATGTCATACATGTGGCAATCGAGCAATTGTCTCATGTACACTTTCAATGCTCACCTCCCAACATACGACACTACAGCCTGTGGGGGATGCACTTATGCAGCCCTGCTGGAGGTAATGCTGTCACCAACCCTGACTGCACCTGACAGTCATGTGGGGATGTGTAACATTTGCAACACACCCCACTCATCACATAGTCTCACATGATCTCCACCACAGGCCACACATACGAGGACGACTTGTGCAGTACCTCTCCATACTCTGTGTAGGCACCAGAGGCAGCCCCCATCACGGAACACAACATCACCAACTTATAGCCCACAGACTCATGTGTGCCCATCACATACAGCCAATAGGGTGTTATAACATACACAACACACCAGTCATAGGTGACTCTGTAAGCGGTCACACTGCAGTTCCACACAGCAGGCTACACAGGGCGATAGTGGCTTACATCTTGCTGTCGGCTAACTGGTTCTGCAACATAACCTATGCACCCATGCCACACCTCACCAGGTACGATGTGACTGTCATTCTCCATGTTAGTGTGACTGCCCTGTGATGTCACTTCACAGACGGCATGTGCAGGGACATGCAATAGCTCACCAGTCTTTTAGCCCTGAAGGTGTGGGCCTAGCCCTGGGGAGCATTATGCATTCATCTGGACCCGATACCACTCTACAATGACTGACTGTGTCACTTCAACAGTTGCCTGTGCTTCTGCTGCCATTCCACAGGCATCTGGTTTCCGTCCGCTTTGACTGACCTGGTCAAACACAATGCTTTGGCACAGATGACCTGCACCTGTCAGCCCTGGGAGTACAGATCACATGTAAGGCTCTTGCTGCTTCTATACTGCCTGTCTTGCACAGTTTACAATAACAGTCACCGGCAGAAAGGGAACTGGCAAGCAAGATGCGGGGTCATGTGACACAATTCTTGCATCATCTTCTGTGACGCACACAGGCAAGGCACACCTTATAATGCAACACTCCAATATCTCAGCAGTGACTGGGTCCTGCATCTAGGCTCTGCAGAGCACACCTGCAATGACAGGTTATGCACAGACCATACCTTTCAGGAACATACCTGGACCGGCACACCCACAGCTTAGGTGTTCCCATATCCCACTATATTGTGCACACATCCTGGCTAGTTACTTAGCACAATGCATCAGAGGTGCTCCATGTGCAACTAACTGTGTCTGAAACTGCTATACACATTGTAACAAGCTACAGATTCAACAACATACCCCATGGTTACCAGACCTCATTTGTTAGTGTACTGGACAGTAGGGCTCAGACAGCTACTACTGATGTGTGACTGACACTACCCCACACTTAACTGGGATAGCCACTTATGTACCGACACACCCATGAATCATAACCTCCACTCTGCTGGATCAACCCATACACACCACCTCCAAGACCTACATTAACCTTGACATGACCACTACCAACATGTGACTGGTGTTCCACACCTGGGGTTATCCCCTCATTGGTGGGATTCAAACATATGCTAATCAACCTTGTTAGCCACATCCTGGCACCACACCATTCACGGCATACACAGTACATGAGTACTACAACACCTACTACAGACGTCTTATGACAGCAGTGGTTAACGTCATGACACCCGTGCAGATGGACAATGCACATACAAATGCTGAAACATACCCCAGTGCACTTCATTAGCACGTACACGACTGCATGGGTCATGCTATTCCACACAGAACCATGATGGTACACACCAGATAACAGACACCATTCTGGTGGTAAAGTTCCATGGATATAATGTACAACAACAGGTGGAGGCTGTTGCACAGTGGTGTACAATCCCATGGGTGGGGTAGCTCACTGGTCAATCTCGGTAGCGCCATGGGATCCCTCATCACATACTCCAAGACTAGCTACGTACACATTACTGTGACACATTCTGGGGTGCACCACAAGGCATTATGGTGGTATGTCAGTAGTTGATTGCAACACTCACATCTGCTCTCACATACAACAGTCACTCAGGAACATTACAGACCCAGGTGATGTTGGCAACATGCTGGCGGATGGATTCAATGCTAACATTACACCCTCTCACTCACTACAGGGCCACAATCTATGCAGGAACATTGTGGTGTCCCTGTGGTCACACCTACACAGTACTAACCTGCACTCTATATGTCCTGGGACACTGGCCCCATGTCACCTTCCAAAGTCCCAGGCTGTGATGTCCACAAACCTCTGAATGACATGTCTCCCCACTAGGCCACCATATTCAGTAATTGCCTTGTATCAGATATTATGGCCCCTGAATGGCACACAGCAACATTTATCACACTCCACACAGGTGGCACCACAATGCATGAATGGGCCTATAGTTCTACACACCTGACTGGACTGTTCTGCATGGCTATGGGGCACACTATCAAGGACGTCATTCACAGAGGCATTGTTGGGCTCTGGTCCTTTGATGCCACCCGGGTTGGACTTGTTAGGGCCAGAGCATGGCCCCTACACCTGGTGGACTCCTTTCATACAGTTACCAGGGTAGTTGATGATGGTACGGGAGTCCACACATCCTACATTGTCCTCTCATAGCCTTTCAGCACCATTCTCCATTCTGGTATTGACAACATACACATCCACCTGCACATCGTACCCTATGTCTCAGGATTTTATGCAACATGGCTCATGGACAGAACCCACACAATGAGGGTAACATACCATAGTACCTACTGCATTTCAGTTACATTTGGCATACCACAGTCCTCAGTCATTGGGCCCCTCATGTTCAGTATATGCTTCCCTGAGGTACAGGCTAGCACAGAGGGACTTTCCCTGCCTAGCTTTACAAACCCCTGCATACAAAAAACCATGATTGATCCACCAGCTGATACTGACTCCATCCATACAGGTGCCACTCTGACAGATACCTGATATGAACATCATGGCCTCAAGTTGCATGACACAAGGTGCATGAACATCACCTTTGCATTACACCATTCACCCACTGACTATCACATAGGTGGTAGTCCCCTACATACATGTCACATTGAACATGTTTGTAGTACACACGTATGTCGCACCTACTCCTGTGGTTACTGTATTGCCACTGTGGTGTGGATATCCATCTATGTGGCCACACTTGTCTGTACTGGGTGTGTAACTGGTACATAGGCACCCATTGTACCTCTGGACTCAAGACTTCTACGCACATTCAAGGGTATACCACCCCATTTAGGGTGTACCTTACAAATCAGCTACAGCTTTACATACCACACCGTTAACACGCCATGACATTTATTGAGCTCCGACAGTTAAAGTATGCAGCTGAACTACGGACACCACGTCTGTACACATTTGCATACTACATACTCAGTCGTGACCTCTGATGAACAGACAGAGCCCATGACCACAACAATATTAATGGATATACTCCACATACGCGACATAAGCAAAAGGCACTGTGAGCAACATGCTTATGGATATGTGCACACACGCAACAATGAGTGGGACGTGCTTGAGGGTTACATTCCCAAACCGGACACTCACCATGCTTTGGAACATGAGTCCTATGTACATCACGCAGGGACACTCAGTAGCACTGTTCGTGTGATACCTCCCTTGGTGGTTGGGAGACACATGTACACCAGGGATCACTGCAGTGGCTGTACTGTGCAGAGGTGCAGGTAACACATGGCTTTGCTGTTCACAGGACACTACCCAGGAGAGGTGCCACTGGTGTGAACACTATAGTTGTGCTCACACATGGACTTGCCAGACTGCATAGTACCCCACTATGAACCTGTGGAGCTATTACATGTCCTTTGTGCATGGTTAATTGGTAGCCTTTCCATTTAGATTAGCTATCATGATATTGCAATGTCCCATTCCTACAAGCCATATGTATCCTGTTATTGTACATGCCAATAGACAATACCTTTGGTATGCATGATATGCCTGTTATGCTGTGTAGAATATCTGACATATCTACCTACAATACTATACATTACACATATTTCACATAGTATCCCATAATTCAAAGCATACTTGCACAGTGGGACCACCTTAGACATGTCATTGTCGTTATATGCCCATACACATGCCTACTGTGACAGTATATCAACATATACTATCCCCTGCTATGGCACATACTTGTTGGACATACCCTACCACTGACGGCGGGTTGTATGGAATTGTTCTGTTTAAAGCCCTCATGTAGCATCCCTTGTGGTGTCTGTGATGTATACCTTGTGGCCCACTGCTGGACGCACAGTTTCTACATGCGTTAGTAGGCTCAGCAAGACATCACTACATAAATACCTTTTCCCACTTTATGCATTGCGGACACTTTTAATTAATGCAAACCAGGCTATGCATACAGTAAATAATTAATAAAAAACATGCTATACATAAACGTACATACCGAGTGTTCTACATACCTTGTTTTTGTTAAGGACTTTCGTCTCTATCTCTCTCACACTGCTTAAACAGGTATTCTGTATGAGCATACGGTTTGAATGTCTGGCAAGTCATCCTTATATACATCGGTACCTATAACATGTGGTTTGCTCCCGCCAATTGGTGCTCCTGAGTACCTAATTACTTGCATATCAGCTATGCAGCTACTCCATTTACCAGTTATGTGGCAACAGTGGGGTATAATTTAATTCTCCACTTGGACATTGCCCATTTGCCCTATCTTCGGGGAGACGGCCTGTATTGTGTTTTGTTATGTGTAATTGCAACTGCTATGCATAGAGACAATTATACTTTGGATTCATGTCTCCCGTGGATTGTGTGTGACTGCTAGAGTATGTGGTTCAACATGTGGGTGTACCTGTCATCCCAATGTCTGATAAAGGACTATTGCAAACAAAACCTGTAACATCGCCGTTTGTTCCATTATATAACGGCTGCAATTTTGCATGGCATCTTTAATTGTGTCTCTCACAAACTATGTTGACGGTTCTGCAGATGTAATTGACTGACTGGATGTCTGTGCTGTTATTACAGTCTGTATTGCTATGGTTTCTAGTGTGGGGGATGTCGGTGGGTGAACGTAGCATATACAGGTTTGTGGGGCTTGCATTTCTACATATTGCAGAAATATGTATGTGGATCCCGTCCCTAATTAAAGAGCTATCAGTTAGTAGACTTATGTTACAGGATTGTACATTGGGCTGTTGTTAATTGGTTTCTATATAGTATGCAGGTGAGGTTGCTATTTCCATACCTCTGGAACTGCAGCGATATATAAAGGGATATGTCTAAATGACAGCTATCCCATGTATTTCTGTCCCAGATATTTGCAGTCATTGCGGTTGTGTTGGTAACACAACCTCTTTGCGATGGGTTGCCACCTATTCATATGGCCATTGTTGGACACTTGTGGGACGCACAGCGGTGTTTACAGGCCAACACATAGCCACGGTCAGTAGACAGGTTAGCACATACTTTTATCCTCAATACATACGTATTGTGGGACTTTAGCTACTTATCATATTGCATGTAACAATTATGTTTCTTACATACAGGCATAACTATTTAATGCAACTATTACATTATATATGGGACATATTAATGTCCTACAATCCAGAACATTTGCCCTTTGTAATGATTTATGTCAGGACACACCTGCCCAGGGAGGGGCTGTCCCTCCTAATGTGGGACAGGTGGTGACCATATGCCTATGGCTAGCTATACCCACACCTACTGTAATGATCTACCTACGATTTGGCACTAACAGACACATGATGCAGACACACACACATACATTACAGTCACATGGAGACGCACACGGCACCTGCAACACACACATACACAGACTACGGCACTCACAAACAAAGTTGAACACAGTACCTACGTGGACCGCAACACTGGCAGCGGTAACTAAATGTCCCTTCATATCATCATACTATTACTTGTGGTTGTACTGTTCTGGTACTGTGATCTTTTGGTCTTTCAGCCTCGTGGTTACGCATGTCAGTATGTTACACATTCTATACTTGGCAGTATCCTATTTATGGGTACCTCCGAGGTGTGATGAATGTCATTGACCTATCTATATATATTTGCAGACATTGCTGAATCCATATATATCAACATATATCACTCTATTGCCCTTTCTATCTGTATTATATATATGTATATATGTGTACATATATATATATATATATATATATATATATATATATATATATATATATATATATATATACATATATATCTGATGGAGAAAGTGACAGGCAAGCTACACCTTTCATTGTGTACTTGTTGGTGTATACTGTTTCCTGGACTCCGCACATTTGTGTCTGTACCTGTCACATTACACACCTGCCATAGGTTAGGGTTACCAGCTGTCCCACTCTGCGAGAGACAGTCCCTCTTTGGGCAGTTGTGTCCTGCATAATATTTGTAAACATCGCAAATGTCCTGAGATTTTAGAACATACTTATTTCCTACAGTTTATGTAATAGTTGCATAAAACAGTTATTCTGTATCTGAACCACCTATATGTTCTAGAAACAGAATAAGTAAGTAAACATTACAAGGATGGGCTTTTATCTGGGCAAAACAGTGAAGTTCTCACTACAGGGCCACAATCTATGCAGGAACATTGCGGTGTCCCTGCGGTCACACCTACACAGTACTAACCTGCACTCTATATGTCCTGGGACACTGGCCCCATGTCACCTTCCAAAGTCCCAGGCTGTGATGTCCACAAACCTCTGAATGACATGTCTCCCCACTAGGCCACCATATTCAGTAATAGCCTTGTATCAGATATTGTGGCCCCTGAATGGCACACAGCAACATTTATCACACTCCACACGGGTGGCACCACAATGCATGAATGGGACTATAGTCCTACACACCTGACTGGACTGTTCTGCACGGCTATGGGGCACACCATCAAGGACGTCATTCAGAGACATCGTTGGGCTCCATTCCTTTGATGCCACCCGGGTTGGACTTGTTAGGGCCAGAGCACCCAATACCTCTGGGTAGTGTGCCACATGGTGGAAGTGACGCATATTGCTGGCCAACTCCTCCTGTGTTCGGGGGAAGTATATATGCTCATTGGCATGTGGTAACATGGCATCCAGGAAATGGTGTAGTACCCTGGATGCTGATGCCTGTGAGATCCCCATTATATCTCCAGTTGGCCTTTGAAAGGTACCTCTGGCTAGTATTCACAAGCTTACACATACCTTCATGTCCACTGGGATGGGTTCCCTTCTGTTGTTTCTGGTTTTCAGGCGTGGCTGGCACAGCTCCACTATTTGCTGTAGGATGTCCCTGTCTACCCTGTAATGCTCTACTATCTCCAGATCATGTAGCCCCTGGTAGGTTACCCTTGATCTGAACACTCTTCTCCTCCTCCAGGGCCTGCGGTGGTTGTCGGCATCATCCTCCACAACACCGTCAGTCTCTAACACATGCTGATGAATCACTGCTATGGCAGCTCCCAACATGTACATTTTAAAAGTTCCCCATGTGTTTACACCTATGGTGCAGTTTTTGGGTATACATAGGTGTGTGTAGGGTGCTTTCACACTTTATACTATTGTGCTGTGAACACCGATGATGTCATAGGGTGTGTATTTATGATCATAGCTACAGGGTATCTTATGTGTTTTACTACTGGAACTACTATTGTGGTGCCTTTGGTGTTGAACTACATATGGCTGATGTGGATTACTTCTTGACCTTCCCTTTACATTTCTGCACGTTCCACCTACCATTTTCTGGCGTGCATCCAGCAGCCTGCTTTCATTTGTACTTTCCTAGACCTGGCGTATCTTGCGTAATGTATGCTATTGCCAGTCTACTGTCGGTTTGCTTTGCTCTGCTATGACAGATCTCCTTTCTTTGCAACCCAATGCCTTCCCTCCTTTCTTTGCATTCCATTGCCTCCCCTATCCTGTTTTGCAGGTTTCTGTGAGCAGACTTTTCAGCTGCCGTCGATTGGCCGCCATGAGTTGATTGGTGTAGATTGCTCATTAGTACTCCAATTACCCTACTTTGGCATTTCCTTCTTTTCTTCCCCTGACCTTCCTGTTTGTGCTATTGTTCGCAGCGCATGCATCCACTTACTGGGTTTCGGGCACGTTTTCATCCCCATACACATGCACTTTTGGGCACCATGTGTGCTCTCAGCTAAACAATTCTATACCTTCCTACCCACCCCTGTCCTGCAGCTTTGCTTAGCAACGGCCAGGCCAGATTTGCATTGCTCCAATGTGCTTATTGCTATGGTGGCACACCCCTCTGCTGCTGTCATGTATCTCCTCTGAGCCACTCCTCGGTGTTATAGCGCTGCGCCGTATGGTACAACCTTCATCCGGCGGGACATTTGCGATTCAGTATTATCTGCCTCATTTGCATGGCATTGACTACTAATTCATAGTTACCACACCGAACACTGTCGCAGGCCCTTAGCAACCCTTGCACCTTGGTTGTGGTGTTCCATGCCTACCATTGTGTATTATGGTGTAAACCTGATTTGTATTACATTGTGATTTTATGACATTTTTATATAATTTCTTTATGTTCCAGTTTGCGCACACATGCCCTGCGGTTGTACTGTGCGTTACTGTGGACATGACATTAAATGTTGTTTTTTAGGTGTTCTGCATCTTTTCCTATGCCACTGGCTGTGTATTTCACCATTGACATATGTTAACTTTGTAATACATGAGTCTGGTCTGCTTCCATAGCTCCAATGTTCTGTTTGGGAAAATGTAAACCGTGTTTTTTGGTTTACATTTCCGTGGGCTTACGCTACACCTGCACCACTTCATGAATCACTATCTGCCTTCATTTGCATCGTGCAACACTGTGCATGGGGTGATTAGCATACCTATGCCGAGGGCTGTGCAGTTCTGGCGTACGCCGGTAGTGCATGTGGTATTGGAACGTACCTGAATCACTCAATGGACATATTTGGTGTTATTCTGTCTACGCTACGCCTGCGCCTGGCACAAGCTTCATGAATCCCAGGGAAAGTCTTTCTATTGTACTTTGGATGAAGTTTTAGTTGTTAAATATGTTGTTTGAAATTTCATGCACTTTAAGTCAACTCTGTTGCAAAAAGGAATAAGCTTTTGATTGTGTCATATGACCGCGGGTAAAAAAAATAATGGAGTGTTAGTCTCATACTTGGACTTCATTAAATATATTACCTTGATATTCTGTACCCCCCTACCTCACACACACACACACACATACAATAGTTTAGTTTAAAATGACTAAATGACTCTGGGGTTATAATGTGAGGCATACAATCTCTTTCAAATGTTGTAATTGCTATTAAATATTATAGTTACTAAAATATGGTTTACCAGTCAGAATTATGACACCTCATTTTAAGTTATTGTAAAATGATCTACGATGAATTCCGAGAGAAAATCAAAACTGCTTTTTTATCAGACTAGTAATTTATTGGATGCAGTCTGCATATCTGGTTCACATAAAAGATATAAAATTAAAACCTCATGTAAATATTAGATAAGTCAAGGAATTTCCACATAGTAGTCATGCATCAGATCAATATATTCAATATCTTCCCCAAATACACATGTTTCAGGGTTTAAGTGCTATCTTTGCATGAGTCACTTTGCCCCTGTATCACTTAATGCATATTTTCAGATATAACCATCATGTAGGATAGCTTTAAAGTGGGAGGCAGTCCTATATTTTTGAATAATTCCAAAGAAGCATAATATTATTGTTTTAATGTCGGTTTTTGGCCTTCCATTCTCCTTGTAATCATCAAGTCCTATCTTTCCTGACTCATTTGTCCCCTTCCTGTTTCCACCATTCAAGGATGCTGGGTACTGGATGTAAGGTCAGGGTATCAGAGCCCATTAAGAGTCAGTAGATTTTATTCTCAGCTCACAAGCCCTCCCCTTGTTGGTCAGCAAGAGTTGTATAATCCCAGTTATGCTCAGTTACTCATTAAATATACCAAGCTAGAGAGAGGGAGAGAGAGAGAGAGAGAGAAAGAGAGATAGAGAGAGACAGAGATGGTCTGCTGGGTAGGCTTACACAGTCTTACCCAATGTTCATGCCATGATGTATAACTGTCAGCATACCCACAGGTGCTCTTCCTGCAGCAGGACGTGTATGAAGTACTCTCTGCAGGATTGGTGAGAAGGCACTTGTCACTCACCCCCAGGTTTTTCCCAGACAGCTTCTCCCAAATCTGGGTCACTAATCATTCCCAGATCTCTGGCATAACCAAGGTCTTATCCCTTTGTGCGAAAGAGCTGACTAAAAGCGCATGAGATTTCAAAAGCACATTTAACAAGTAAAACTTCATCCAAAAATACAACAGAAAGAACTTCCTTGCTGAGTCAGGCCTGGAAGTTGTGGCATAAGGCCATGTACAGGAAACATAAGTTATCCAACTATACCAGCTGTGGAAAAATCCAGTTGTGTAGAATTACAAACAGATAGCAAATGCATTTGTATGCAAACTGTTTTCCTTTGAAAAGGAACAGGCACTCAGCCAATATGGCTTCATTCAAAATGCTAGTGGTTCTTAGATAGTTACCTAAAGACTTACTTATTTGGTATACTTATTTACTAGTATACCTCTACTGAAAGCATGCTTGTATTGAGAATAGATCCAGCTGGAGTACAGATAGCAATCAGGCCTTGGCACAAGTTCTGGTCCTCTGATGGGAATATGAAGACTCCCACCCCTTAGGACTATCAAACCATTTTAGTCAATAGCTTCCATTCTTTCCTAGCTGGTTCTTACAACACCTGCATCCACTAATCAAATCTGGCTCAGATGAGATGCAGTCCAGGCTAAAACTTCTCAATCCTGCAACATATTATCTATTATCTTATTATCTGTTTATCTTGTGTGTATGAGTGATGAGTACAAGTTAAGTATCATACAGTGCCATGGGACTTTTGGATTAAGCATTAAAAGGATAATGCAAAATATTCAGACGAATGCTTACTGAGAGCTGGCATGGAAGAAGGAATGCCAGCTATAAACAGAATGTTAGTAGGAACTGTAGCAATGCAGAGCAGCTTGGTAAAATGGTTAATATCTTTACCTCACACACACATGGTACAGTGCTTGATTCTCACCTTTAAAAGGGAACTTGGCTAGGCTCAAAACTGCCCACAAGGGCAACTAGCCTAGCACTTACCTATGAGGAATAGTCAAGTGATGTTGCCTTCATTCAAAATATACCCCAAGATTTACAAAGAAAAAGAAATCATAGGAAGCCATGGCAATGGAACCCAGCAGCAAAGTGATAATATAGTTCAAATACTACTGACATGCTATCAGTGTGTGCAAGGTCTGAACTAAGCCCTTGGATGGGATTCTTACTAGTCTTTATGATATAGCCCTCTGACTACTGTATGGTCCCATTCATTCATCCAACACTGCTGACTATTAGCACCTCACATTTTTATGGGGAGATGAAATACCTATAATAATAAAGTATAACTATTTAGTAGTAAAAAAAACTGTGTATTAGTAAATCATTATATATGTTTGGCTCAGATATCCTGTACAGGTATCCTGTTTAACTCAGCCTGTCGTCTGAGTGTCTAATCCCCACAGCGACAATCAAGCATAAACACAATGTTAATCCTACTCATAATGTCTGTAAATAGCCTTGGGCTACCCAAAGTTTTGATACAACCAAGCTAAACACACTCGCATATAAAGGTCCTCACTGATGATTCAAACATATTAATAACAGTAAAATTTGGGAAATGTTCTCTTTCAATAATTCAAGACAAAATGTACACAACTGCCTTCCCAAATGTCCCAAAATTCTGTATTGCATTTTCCAGGCTGCAAACCTTACCAGGAGAGAGAAGCACAGAAGAACCTTATCCCTGGTCTGATAGAATACAAAATACCTGCTCCCAGTCATGACACTCAGATAGAACCTAACTGCTTGCAGAATGTGGAAGACAAGTGGAAATATAATACCGCTGGGACAAGGGCTAAATACGACCCATCCACTTGATTATGCATCCCTGTCTTAAATGGAAGGCTAGATCAATGTCCAAGCCCAATTGAAATAAACTAACTCTTCCCATCATTAAGCGTTTGAAGAGTTTTTTTTAATGCATATATATCCAAATGCACAAATGCTGTGTCTGTAATTCCAAAGCTAGTTGGCTCAATTCACCCTACTTACCTGTCAGCTAAATTGGTGAATATATATTTCAGTGGAGCTGCTGGATCTTACTTCACCTGTACCTGCTCCTGTTTTGGTGAGGATCCTTCTTGAAGATGACCATAGGAACACCTGCTGATTGCCCCAGCAAGACTCACTTAGGAAATTAATAGTGCAACCATCATACTTCTAAAGTTAATTGTCAAAAACCTCTGCATGGAGAGAAATACTCCATCACCTGTGACATGTCATGATGTGAAGACATCGTACTAAGAAAGAAAACAAGGGTTAAGCCATCTTACATTGTGGAATATCCTTGATGCCCCAAGACAAAGGTGAAATCACAAAATCAATCAGATGTATAACAGGAGGAAGAAAATCATGGCAAAAATTAGGAGGTGCAGCACCCAGCAGAATAAAAGCAGTCTCATCAAACTAAAAACACCAACTCAGAGGATAAATAAAGTCTACCAAAGCCAAATTTGAGGTAAGTCTGGTGTCCCAGGCCAAGGACAACCACAAAGCATTCTTTAGCTATGTCCGCAACCTCAAAGGCAGTAGGCAATTGTGTGCAGAACTCAGTGTAAATGGAGCCACCTATACTGAGCCAGAAGATATAGCAAACCTCCGGGCTGATAAATTCAGCTCCATCTTTACTCCTCTCTCCTCCTCAACCTTCCTCAGGAAATATCATCAAATATACCTCCCCCTACTATGACTAGGGAACAGGTCCTTAATGCTCGCTCAGGACCAAGAACACTGCATCAATGGGCCTAGTCAATATCCCAGTATGCCTTCTAAATAGAATGAAGCATGATCTATCAGAGCCTCTGGAATTATTATTTAACTGTAGCGTCCAAACAGGCTTCATGCCTCATGAATGGAGAAAGGCAACAGTCATCCCTCTGCAAAAAGGTGGACTGTCTACAGACCCTGGAAACTACAGACCCATAGATCTCACTAGTCTTATACGTAAAGCCATGGAAAGAATTATACTGAAGATGATCACTAGAGATATAGTAAAGCTCCAGACACTGGACCCAACCCAGTTTAGTTTCGTTAAGTGCAGATTATGCCTACTCAACCTGGTGGACTTCTTTGAGAAGGTCGCCAAAGCAATGGATGAGGTCAAAATCGTTCACATGACTTACCTTGACCTGCCCAAGGCATTTGACACAATACCCCACTCAGCAAACTCCACTCAATAAACTCAAGAGGTTAGGTACAAACCCATACATCACCCAGTGGATAGCCAGCTGGCTCACAGACAGGACCCACAAAGTTAGAATTGGAGAGTCCACCTCTACAAAGAGACCAGTCACAAATGGAGTCCCTCAGGGATCAGTCCTTGGACTGCTCCTTTTTGTCATTTACTTCTCAGAAGTCATGGCCAATGTCAGTGGTTTCTGGATGACTAAATTTACAGATTATTGCAAATTAGGAGCTGTCATTGAATCTCACTCTGACACAAATGTTCTCCTGGAGGGGCTGACACAAACAACTGGTGTCAAAGCCATGGACTAAAACTAAATTCAAAGAAATGCATAATAGTATCCTTTGGGAAGTCATCCATCTCTAGTAACTATCATATTGACAAGACACCACTTAGAGTTATTTCAGTAGTTAGGGACTTAGGGATACACACAGATAGTAGTCTAGCCTTTGATCATCATTTGTCTACAGTGGTGAGGAAATCATTCTATGTTGCGCAGCTTATAAACAAAGGTATGACATCTAAGTTCAAGGAAGTCATTGTTCCACTGTATTCAGCATTCATCAGACCTATAATATATTTATTTATTTATTTATTGACATTTGTCGACCGGGAAAGTGCACTGGGCTTGAGACCCATTTTCAGTGGAGTCCCAGGGAGAAAAGCTCCAAGTTATATGAAAATCGTTACATGAATTTGTAAGGAAACAATTACTTTTAAAGCAAGTGAAATAATACAGAAAACTATCTAAACAGTACATATGTTGTAAAAAGGCACAATACAGTATCTATGGAACATTAGCATGTAAGAAACTTATACAGTTAGAAATTAATAATACAGGTCAATTTTTTTCCAATGCCCCCTTTGGTATGTACCTAACCAGGCATATCCAACAACTGGAACATCCACAGAGGTTCTTCACTAAAATAATACAGGGCACAGGTAATATGTCCTATGCAGACTGCCTCAAGGCCCAATCCCTGTACTCTGTCTCCTACAGACTTTGGAGTGGAGATCTATGCTTGGCATACAGGGCATTGTCAGACCCCACTCTGATGGACCTCCTGCATATCCACAAAACAAACAGTACGGGAATTAGACCTTCATAGACCTTCATAGATCAGTACTTAAACCTTGCCTGTGATATAAATAGGACCTGTTGGAGAAATATGTATGTATCCCATGGAATAGATGAAGTATTAATGAGACTATGTTAGTATTTCTACATGTTTATAGGGCTTTATAAAGTAACATCATGCTTAATTAATATCAAATATGCATATAATTTTATTAGATATGTTTTTTGTTAGATATTCATATTTAAATAGTGAGTTTAGTATTGGGTTATAATATTTTTTTAATTTTTTGATTGTATATATTTTGGAAGTGTAAGAAACAACTAATGCACATATATCAACTGTTTAATTGTTTGGAAAGAGCGGGAAATTAAGTCACTTAATGACTTGATTATAAAATTAGAATTGCTATATAAAAATGGCTGTATTTTTCCACATAAATTGTAACCTGAAGAAGCATACTTGTGTGTATGTGAAAGCACTTGTTTTTTCTGGAATAAACTGTATGTTTTTTATTATATCGTGGAGGTACTTGTTTGGTGTTCCTGAGACCTTCATAGACCTTCATATATCAGTACTTAAACCTTGCCTGTGATATAAATAGGACCTGTTGGAGAAATATGTATGTATCCCAGAGATTACACCATCTATGGAATAAAGCTCCTCATCCATGTGAAGCAGAGTTCCTCCCTAACCCAGTTCAAGGTCAACTTGGACAATTGGATGAGAAACCAGAAATTCATCCCTGGTTTGGCAGCTATATCTCTAATGCAAACAGGTAACATGTAAATAGTTCATCTCCCAGGCCCATGCTTACACCTATCAAGGGTATCAGAACTTGTCAGAGATTTGGGATGCATGGCTAGGCTTAAAAAGGACTTGTGGTCATTAGCCTAGTAAACAGCAATGAGCCTATGAACCTATGAACAAGGCAATTAACAACCACTCACCAAAACTTCCTTAGCAGGAATTAGAATGGAATCTTCTAACTCAAGACAAACACTCTTGAAAACATCCAAGAATAAACCAGTTAAGTCAACCTAAACATGTATAACAGAAGATAATAATTAAGGCACTGAATGGCTGTAACTAAAGACTGGAGTAATCAGGAGGATTAGGGATATTTCACATATCAGTGCCATAAGTTGACAGGATAAGAAATGTGCATTAACTTGTCCCTTCTGATGTGAAAGAATTACATAATTCATAGACATTGTTATTGTTAATAAGTAGAATACAATCTTTTCTTTCAAAACCATTCAGTAAAATTCTTGATGGTAATGGCCATTTGACCTTATAAGCATCATCAGCCATTGATTTCATTATTCAATGGCTTGCAGAAAAAAGCACTAACATTCCACAAACACTGAACAGTTGACAGGTATGCTGAAGTTTAATAAATGAATGTGCTAATATAATATCATTATATAATTAAGTACATATTCTAATTAATTAATTATTGACAGTAAGTATGTCTACGTATTACTTTGCAGTGCTGTTAACCAACTTGCACCCCTTTATCCACCCAAATTAGAGTTGAACCAAAGTAATATGGGAAAATCAGGGACATGGTAACATGAATTAAAATAGCATGCATTTTAGATTTAATGAGCCCATAAAACAAAATAATTACCGTGACTTTATTATAAACCATCCCTTTCTATTAAACTTTCTCACTATAAATAAACCCACAACCAATTAAATTTATTAAAATTCAGTCACTCACTCCCTTATGAGTCTAGTCCAATGCAAAGAATGCCCCTGTAGACAGTCACCATTCCCAGCAAAGTGTTCAAGGGAACAGGGAAACTGGAGTTGACTGCCAAATTCTTCTTCCATGTCACACATGGAGACATTCACTCCTATGGGTAGTTTAGCATCCATAGAGGGGTGGGAGGATGACATAATGGTTAAGGTGTTTACCTTAAAGACACAAGGTGTAGGGTTTGATTCTCACATGTGGTAACTGGCTAGGCTTCAAATGGCCCAAAAGGGCAGTTAGCCTAGTACTAATCTATGAAACTATGAGTCACCTTACTGCATGCAATGTGGGCAGAAACCAGAGAACCCATAGGAGACCCACATGAACACAGGAACGACATGTTTACTCCACACAGAAGGCACTCCAGTCAAGAACCAAGTATAAAAACTAGTTTGCAAAAAATACTGCAACACCCAAATAAATAATAAATGCCTGACAAATTGGTCAAAATCTTCAGAACCAATCAAAAAATAACTGGAGATTCAACTATCACTCAGGTGCTTCAGACTGTAGACTTTTTATGTTTGTCATTATATTTCATTTGTTTATTTATTCTTCCTTTTTTAATGTTTTTACGTCATAGGTCTTAACCTTCCATCTCCAAATTTCCTCTCACAGTATGGAATAAATAGGAAAATGTGCATTACTAACAGCTTTGTAACAACTTCAACTAGGAAGTTCACGTAATAGTTGAAATTAGTTGTTTGTGTCTTTCGGCTTTTCCCGGTTAGGGGGTCGCCACAGCGGAACTCCGGTCTGCTAATGATTGGTAGTGGATTTTTACATACCAGGTTACCAGCCCTGACGCACAACCTTCAATGACGGCACGCCCCATTCATGTATGCCTCCACACAGAAGACGCTCTAGCTGAGAATCAAATGGGACAACGTCTTGCGATGAGGCGACAATGCTACCGCAGCACCACCAATAGTTGAAATTAGTAATTTTCTATAAATAAAGGGCCGGATTCACGAAGGCTTGCATGGAGTCTAAGAGTAGAGTAAGACTCCATGCAGCCAACATGTCTGCCGAGCGATCCAGGAACAGACGGTAGGGGCGTGCAACAGAGCTTCCAAAACGAGTCCTACATGGACAGGGCTTGGATATGCAAATTACCTCAATTGCAGGTGAAAGCTATGCAAATGAGGTAAATTTGCGATCCAGGAAACCCGAACCTGTCCGAGTAAGAGTATGTTATTTGCAGAAATGTACTCAATTGACAGCTGAGCACAGTTCTGCAAATAGCAAAACGGAGCCATGACAGCTCCAAAAAAAGGATGCATCCAGTTGAGGAAGCATGCCAATGGCCAAAAATACGGCCATTGGCAATGTTCACTGACGCAAAATAAAAATAAAATACATTTTTTTTTTCATCCCAATCCCCGGGGTTTAAGTGTAGAGCAGCACCACACAAACGTGCTGCACTGTAAAAACCAGAAAATCAATAATTAAGATCCACAAATGTGGATTTTATTGCTATTCTGAATTTACAATACAAGGGAATGGCAGGCTGAAGACAACATGGCCACCGAGTAGAGGTTGCTAAGTGGGGGAAGCTCAGTCAAAGAGATGTAACCAAGCATTAGTAGGCAATCCTATACAAATGAGGGTTAGGATACTGAATCACAAGTTTTCATAGCAAATGAGCACAGTCAGTGGAGTGTAGGAGTAGGATAAGGGGAGTAACAGAGTAGAAGATAGGTGACATCATGAGGGGGGTATGTATGAAAGAAGTAAAGCTCATTGGAGCAGAGTGGCCTGTGTCAGCTGTCATTTGCACATAATTGGAAGAGGTGTGTCAACAGGTAGGCTAAGTAAAGGCAAGAAATTGAAGGTCTATGTCGTGGATAACACTAAAGTTTCTTGCTGAGCGTGTATGAGCATGGGTGCACACCTGTAAACCCGAGTAAGACTGTGTGCGCGCGTGTAAGCGTGTGTGCCCGCGTTTAAGTCGGAGTAAGCATGTATAAGGCTGTTTAAAGTTCTGTAAGCATGTTTGTGCCAGTGTGCGTGCGTTTTACCAAGAATAAGCAAGTTTTAGTCAGTGTAAGTCAAGCATGTGTGCACGCGTGTGAGCTGGTGTGCGCATGTTTGTGCTTGTGTGTGCGGCGCTGCCCCCCTGAGGAAACAGAAAGGGAAAAGGAAGCACAACAAATAGTAGGAAGTTAACCAGGGAGTACTAGCAGAGATAGCAGGTGAAAACAATCAGAATCAGGCAATTACACAGGCAGTACACTAGCCCAGCCCAGCCCAGCACTTAAAACTCTGCAAACAACATTCCACTATGTTTCTCTCAAGAGACACTGCAACACTGCAGTAAGCTAATAGAAGTGAAAACTGAAAAAGCTTTACTGAGACAAAGAAATGTTAGGGGCTGCCATTGCTGTTATAAGGTGACATATGCAACATGCTGAGGGTGGTGACAATGCAAATGCTGCTGGACAACCCACAGTGAGGAGCCGGAGAAGAGTGTACAGGCCCAGGGCAACCTACCAGGGGCTACATGAGCTGGAGATACTGGAGCGCTATAGAGTGGACAGAGACCTCTTGCAGCAAATTGTTGAGCTGTGCAGGCCGCGCCTCACACACAGAACCAACAGAAGGGAACCCATCCCAGTGGAAACCAAGGTATGTGTTGGCCTAAGAATATTAGCAACAGGTGCCTTCCAGAGACCAACTGGTGATATGATGGGGATATCACAGGCATCAACATCCAGGGTACTGCACCAGTTCCTGGATGCCATGTCAGCACATGTCGGTGATCATGTATATTTCCCCAATTCCCATGAGGTACTGGCCAGCAGTACGCGTCTCTTCCAGCAAATAGCAGAATATCTTGAGGTAGTGGGTGCAATAGACTGCACGCACATATGCATCAAAGCACCAGCCGGTGAGCAGGGTAGAGTCTTCTTCAACCACAAGGGCTTCCTCTCCATCCACCATGCCCAGGGCATAATACTGAATGTGTGTGCTGGCTGCCCTGGAAGCTACCATGATTCCCATATCTGGCATCTGATGTAGCTGCACCAGACATTTGCCAATGGGGACATCCCTCATGGTCACCTAGTGGGGGATGCTGGCTATGACACCCATCAGAAATGCACACACATCTGAACAGGAATGCCATAATGAGCCACACGCACAAACACAAAATTTAATTGAGTGTGTTTTTGGCCTGCTTAAGTCACAGTTCCGGTGCCTGAACACATCTGGTGGAGCCTTGCAGTACTCACCAACTACATGTACCCAAATTGTCATGGTATGTGCCATGCTACATAATATGATCCTGTGAAAACAGCTGCAGCAGTAGCAGCATAGGCCTGGGCCAAACAGCCCCCCACCATTGCCAAGGCCATCACAGGCAGAGAGTGACTCGGAGGAGGAACAACCTGAGCCTGCCCCAGTAGGCAGAAGGAGGCGTGCCAAGTATGCTTTGGCCTTGGCAAAGAGGCAACGCATAGCACATACACTGGCTCAGTAGGAACCCTGGAAATGATACCTCTCTCTGACTCACACAAATAGTAAAAGGATGCTTAATTTGACTCTACCTCTTTCCAAACATGTATAGGGAGTGCAGTATGTGCATCCGACATAGGCAGCCCTGCAGCACCGCCTGAGGCATGATTGCCATGTGTTAAGCAATATAAAGCAGTGCTAAACAGCTTTCACCACCATTTAGTATATGTAAAGCAATTGCACACACTAACACTAGCACAACTGTGGTCAATGTTGAGCAATATTGGGCAATGTTCTGTAATGTTGGTTAACATTGAGCAATGTTGGACAAGCCTGGTCTACATTGGGCATAGCTGAATAAAAGCAAACATGCTCATATTTTCTCTACTGGCCCTTAAGCAGTCTGATCTGCTCAGTGTGAAAATATAAAGCAGTGACAGGACTCAAACCCAGGATACTGTGCACTACAGTCATAGCACTGAATCACTAAACCATGACAGTATTGTACTGGTCAGCCTGTATGAAGAAATGTTGACAAGTCTATGCAATGTATCTCATGGAAACCCTGCAGACACAGCATAATCCCTGTCGAGTTATGACACAAAGGTGAGCCCAGCAGTAAGAATAGAACCTGATTTTCAACACACATATAGTATAATTGTTAATATTGGTCATGTTCACACACATCAACAAATGTAGTAGACTTCAGACAGCAACATACTGAAAGGTCACACTGGGCATGCTCACACACTTGAATAAATGAGACAAATGTCAGGCAACAAAATACTGAAAGGGCAGACTGGGCATGCTCACACACTTAGGCCATGTCTGAGTATAGCAGTGGGCCACACATATCTGGCAGTTGCATGTGTTAACACAGGAACCTCTCAGTATTCACCAATCTGCCATGTGCACACAGTTATATGACAACAGACACATATATAATATATTGGAACCCTATCATAATAAAATATGTTCTGCAGATACTTAGGTTGTTCGTAGAAAGTGTGAAAGCAAAGAAGAGAAAAAAACTGCAATCAGTATCATCAATAAACAATGTGCATCTCGAACATTACCATAGGTGCATAGGTTGATACTAGCCTATCTGCCCTAGGGCATGTATAAGCCTAGCCAGAGTGTGTTTGGCTTTCGCAGCCCTGTTAGATTAGTAGACTGTGCCTGTGAATAGTAGGTCACACAAGATAGGCCTTTTACGTTTGCTTTATTGTGCCTCTGTCCAGCAGGGACCCAGAAGAGATTCCAGGGGTAAACATACGATCACCCATCCACTCATCAATATGTCTCCTGTAGGGGGTCAGTGGGGGGCTCAGCCTAGATGGGACTGGGATCCCATTCCAGAGTGAGGGGAGCATCTGGGATAGAAATGTGTCCCTCTAGCATGTCCTATAAATATCTGTGCTGGGGTGTAAGTCCCTGGAGTGTGTAGCTCTAAGGGATCCGGATACCCTGAGGTGGAGCATGTCCATTAATTCTATATTGGACATGGCTGTAAACAATAGGCACAGATCGCATATGAGTAGGTCATAAGTGACTGAGTAGAGCTGGAGTTACTTTAGCCGAACTGCACAGGGCATCTGTGTGAGTCCCTAGATCCACTTGATGAGGTAGTTTTGTGGCTGATACAGTTGCTGCAGGTGTCGGGTAAGGTACATCACAAATGGGGCATTGTATCCAATCATGGGTCTCATGAGTATAGGGGCACAATGACTTTACTTGATCTAGATGTGAAACCTGTTGGGATAGGGAGGGCTATATAGAATGTCTGTCTAACCACTATGGCAATGCAATTGTCAAAGGCAAGATTAGAAACTACTCATGTCCCTATATCCCTAACAACTTCTACCATACTTAATGTGTTAACACCTATGTGGTAATGTGTGGGCACTATGTGATTCCCAAAGGGGATGACTATACATTTAATAGCATTCAGCTGTAGGCCATGGCTCTGGCACCAGTTATCCATCTCTGTGAGACCCTTTTGGAGGATGCTTGTGCCAGCTGGAGAGTCAAATATGGCACCCAGTTTGTAGTCATCTGCAAACATGGTCAGCAGTATTCCTCCTGTGTTAGCCTGCATATCAGAGGAATATATACTGAACAAGACAGGTCCCAGGACTGAGCCTTGTGGGATGCCACGTGTAACTGATGTAAAGTCAGACATGGCACCTGCAATACATACCATGTGGGTGCTATACCTGATCCACTTAGCAATCCATCTTGTGACATATGTTTCAATATCTAAGCTGGTGAGCTTATGTATGATGCCCGAGTGGGCTATTGTTGTGAAGGTTTATGCGAGGTCCAGGTAGGCTGTGTGGACTACCTTCCCTGCATCTATGAAACTGGTAACTGCTTAAAGAAGTCGACCATGTTCAAGAGGCAAGATCTGCCCACAACAAAGCTGAATTGTGTAGGATCCAGTGCCTGTAGGTTCCCGATGTCTGTGTGTATGAGTACCATGATGATACGCTCCATAGCTTTGCAGACCAGGCTAGATAGGCTTATAGGGCAATAGTGTCTGAGGTCTGTTGTGGCACCACCTTTGTGGAGCAGGACCACTGTTGCTGTATGCCATTTCTTGGGTACATATCCTGTAGTAAGTCTGATATTGAACAGTGACTTCATGTGAGGGTTAGGTTTGTCATGAAGCTTGTGTAAGATGCAGGCTGGGACACCGTCCGGTCCCATTGATGCTGTGTTGTCTGCTTTGGGGAGGGCAGCACTCACCTGATCATCTGTGATGTCAGATAGGCTACATTCTGTTGGGATGGACATTTGCTCATTAGGGGGGATGGGGGGTGACATTTGCACTGAACCTGTTTGCCAGGATGATGGCAATGTCTGTGGGTTCAGTGTATGTATTGTCATTTCACAGTAGCACTCAGCATATCTGGGAGTTGGCACCCAGGTTCATGACATAACTAAAGAAGGCCTTGTGATTGTTCTCAGTGTGTGGTGCAATTTACCTTTCGAAGTGGGTCTTAGATGAATTCATGAGTGAATGTAGCTTCTTGCTAGTACTGATCAGAGATGCCTTCCCTTATTGGGATTGTGATCTATCATGTAGTAGCCCCCTCCATTTGTTGTATAGCTTATTTATGGCTGTGGTCCACCAGACACATCCCCTGGTGAGTCTTGTTCTTATTTGGGATAGCACGATCCATGCATTCGAGTAGGTGTCAATAGAATGTGTTTGTAAAGGATTCAGCGGTCTGAGCCATACTTACCTCTGTTCCAGGGTCTTTGAAGGATACCACCTTGGTTTAGAGAAGTGTGACATTTGCTGTTGGTAAGTACTTCACCGAGAGAACCTAGGATGGGGATGGGGACGGGATATGGATGTCCAGTGAGATAAATGTATGGTCTGACCTTACCAATGAGGGGCATACCTCTGGTGTGGAACATGGAGTCCCCATGTTGGTGATGATCAGGTCCAATATGTTTTCCCCTCATGTGGGTGTGGTGACCAGTTGTGACATAGCATTTGTGTTTAGAAATTCTAGCAACCATTGGGCGAGGGTGTTGTGGCTTGAGTAGTATTCCCAGTCAATGTTTCTGTAGTTGAAGTCACCCCATATAATGATGTTTGTAGAGACCGTCATATCCTCCAGTGTTCCCATGAAAGCTGAGTGGGGTTCCGGTGTTTGGGAGGGTGGTATGTAGCAGGCTACAAACTGAAAGGCAGTTTTGCCCACTGTTAGTTGCACATGTATGGTCTCTGATGCTTACTGCAGTGCTACTAACCTGGAGGTGTGTGTATCTGTGATGTATACGGATACTCTCCCTAAAGTTGTTGGTCAGTCCGAGTCTTGTGGCCGAAAAGCATGGTATGAAGTATAACCTGGTAGTACTGGTGTGCATTTGGGAGCCTGAACCAGGTGTCTTACTGCACAGATATCGACATTCACCATACTGAGGAGAGTCTTGAGTGCATGCATTCTGGGGTCTAGACATCTGGTGTCGAGCAGCATTATCCATATTTTCTTTTACTTGTATTGTCCATGGAGGTGGGTTTGTCATTCGAGCCTTGCCCAAAAAAGGCACTGTGGGGGTGGCAACAGCCTTAGCCAGTATTGGAAAGTCCAGGGGTGACAGGTGCAAGCTGTCCATAGCGAAGCTACGTGGCATGTCGAGCATATCATCCCAGGCTGACAGACACTGGATCCCCTTTGAATGACACCAATATGTTAGCCAACTGTTACAATTGATCAGCTTGTCTGTATACTGTGCCATCATTCTTGGTCAGGGTAAGATGCTACACACGGTCAGGGTCATACTGGCCTGGGTTACATGATCTCAGAGCTCCTCTATGTCCCTTGTCATGTAGTCCAGGGAGGAACGTCTGAGGTAAGTCACACCAGCATGGACAATGATGGAGCCATATTTGTACTTGCTTTGGAGTGACCTGAGTGCATGTTTAATGTGGCAGAACCTGCCACCCGACAGAGAGCACAAAGCCTTCTCCTTGTTCAGCCTGGTGAGTGTGACGTCAGTGTGTCTGGCAATAGAGTCATCTATTACAAGTGTATTAGGTGTGCTTTTACCTCTAAGGGCAGTGACTGTGTGACACACTGACTTTGTGAACCATGTGACATGTGGGTAAAGTCGTGGGGTAGCAGTTGTCTGGGTGCCTGCTTAGGAGGTCTCTGCTGCTTAGGCAGATATTATGTAGAGCCTCCGAGTATGTAATTGTGTGGTAATGTAGTTTGTTTGCTGTCACTATAGGTCTATGTGTGATGGAGTTGTGGTGTGTGTGGTTACCTTCACCACCTGATAGACTGTGCCGGTCATGGGTCGAGAGAGTTCAGCCTCCCGTTTGTCTATATAGTTGCATCTCCCACATATATCTGAGTTTGTTGGTAGGAGGTGAGGGTTGTCTGTGTACATAAGACAATTGTAACATTGCCTCAAAAGTCCCATATTCACCAGCTGGACTGAAGAGTACACGCGAAACCAACCGTTGGACATGACAGGATATTATGATGGCATACTCTCTGTTGACTGATCAAAAGGGATCAGTAGGGCATTAAGTGTGTAAAAGAGTATAACAGGGGTTTAGTGCTCAGGTATGTTGGTATTTTTGAAAGATTATCTGCGAAGGAGTCCAGACAGAACCATGACACTTCCTTCAGCTATGTCATACACAGCACTGTACACACATATATGTCCTGAGTCAGGACCAGCTGTACCTGACTGACAATGCCGGCATCCTGTCAGACAGGCCCATACATACATACCCACCTCCCACTGACAAATGTCCCTATCATCATACCAGGAGATATCACATGTAGAATGGGTAAACAGCTCCTTCCAAAGCCGAAAACATGGCATCAATTGGATGACATTGTTTCCCGATATGTGTCATAAGTGAACTACAGAACAAACAGACCCTGCACCTGAACAGTCTGTTGAGCCACACCCTCTCTACAGGATCTGAAACTGTTGAATGTGTTACAGCAACATATGGCACACCCCACAAGTGTTGGTGCACAATAGACCATGGGAACTATAGTCCTATAAGCCTATGACATCTGATCTGCAAGGCCATTGAGTCCATCATGACTGAAGTCATAAACAAAGCTATTAAAAGCCAACAAACACACAGCCCTACCAACTGTGGTATGATCTTGGGCAGATTATGGTTTCCAAACCTGCTAGACTGTTTGCAAGGCAGCCACCCAGGACACACATCACTGAAGGGAGCTACACACGTGCCACATAGACTCTGAGTAGCCCTTTATCAACATCACAGACACATGTTGTATCCACAAATTCAACAACCTGTGCATAAATATGTATTGTCATATGAAGGAATGGAAATTTGTCCACAGAGAGATCACACACGCTACGAATTGTGGAGTCCTGTTCAAGCTATTAACACCTGCTGACCCACATGGTTCATTCCTGGGATTGCATAAAACAAAGTGCACACATATTGCCATGTCCAGTCTGATGATGTCAGCATCCTACAAATATAGCAGGAGAAAATAAAGCACCCAGTAAAACATATAGCATGTTGTGTTAATGCGTACCTCTGTAGTATCATAACGTAATTAGGTAGGGGTTTGAGTCCTGCAATTGTTCTGTGTGTGTGTTGCTTCGTGTGAGAGGAGTACCCTTTTTAGAGACTAGGTACACACATGAAAAGAGGTAGATTCTTCTTTGGCAAGTCTGATGATGTCAGCATCCTACAAATATGGCAGGAGAAAAGAAAACACCCAGTAAAGCATACAGCGCATTGTGTTAATGCATATTTCTGTAGTATCATAACATAGTTAGATAGGGGTTTGAATCCTGTAATTGCTCTGAGTTTGTGTGGGGGGATGTATGTGTGTGTGTTTCCTTGTGAAAGGAGTACCCTTTTTGGAGACTAGGAAAACACATGAATAGAAATATATCCTTCTTTGGCAAGTCTGATGATGTCAGCATCCTGCAAATATGGCAGGAGAAACAAAAACACGCAGTAAAGCATATAGCGCATCGTGTTAATGCATATCTCTGTAGTATCATAACATAGTTAGGTAGGATTTGAATCTTGCAATCGCTGAGTGTGTGTGTTGGGGGATGTGATTTCTTTTAAGAGGAGTGCCTTTTTTGGAGTCTGTGAAAACACATTCAAAGAGATAATCTCCTCTTTGGCATGTCTGATGATGTCAGTATCCCAGAAAAACAGCAGTGGAAATGAAAACTTCCAGTGAAGCATTTAGCATGTTGTGTTCATGTGGATCTGTCTAGTATCATAACATAGTTAGGTAGGGGTTTGAATCCTGCAATTGCTGTGTGTGTGACACTGTTGGTTAATGTGTGGTGGGTTTTACTTTTACAACTGTACGACATATCAGTAAAACAACAGTATGTGCATTGCACACTTCCGATATCTGTGTGGTGCATACATATATGTACACGTGACCTCAATTGTTATCTATGTGGCAAATAAATATATGTACATGTGACCTCAATGAGTTCATAGGTGTGAAGCCTGCTTTCTACATGAATACATCTGTTACTATTGACAGTCTGTGCTGCTGCTTCTCAGACCTTAGGTCACATATGTATGTATGTGTCAGGGCCAGCCACTGTAGTGATCTGTGGCCAAGGTCATCTGTGTCACACACACCCATGACAGTTTCTATAGAATAGTGTGAGTGAGGGTTCATGCCTGAGGTATATGTCAGACATGTTCAAACACAACACAGTCTGTCAATAATGGCCAATCATTACAGGTGTACAACACCTCAGTGGATATGCATACAGACACCTTCATGCTTATGTGATTCACTGAGGGACATCAGCATACCTTTGGAAATGTGAATACCAAAGGACAGATGACATAACATGTGGCTGTATGTGAACATTGGTACCCCTGCTACATGTTGTGGGCTACTAACAATGCGGTACTGTCAGGATACTATGAATTGCAAATGTGGATGACTATGCTATAGTTGGCTTATAGCTTTACAGCATGTGTTGGTCAACAGGTATCTGTCTGTATGATACCCTTGTGGAGGATAAGTGTCTCATCTGGAGAATGCATTGTAGGCCACTGTATGCATTACCAGATATGGACGGAGATATCCCTAGTGTGTTTGCTTGTGCCTGGGATGTCTACATGCCAAACAGGAGTGGTCCCAGGAATATGTGGCGGCCAATACCACTGGTTACTGGTATAGTATAGTACCGGAAGGACTCAAATGCTACTGTGTATCCTACATCTGTGTGTCAATTGTCAAGACATCAGCAAACGATTGGGTAAAGTCAGGCTGTTGAGGTTATGTATACTACCAGTATGCAAAACAATGACCAATATAAACAGTATCACCCACAGCATAGTGTCAAACCATGTCATACACACGTGCACCCAAGTCGTAACATATGTGTAGTAAAATGCATACTTGCCACCAATAGGAAATATGAAGTGTTAACACTGTGTAATACAGAGCATATCACCCTTCCCATGTGTCCACTATGCACATACATGCAGATGGTGCACCTCCACCATGTTCACAAATGTACACCTGCAAATCTGTACTGCACACATCACACACGTACCATCCACTCACCAACACATGCTGCCAGTACCGCACACATCAGCCAAGTGGTACATGGGCGGACAATACAGTATTTGAATTAACAGTGGTGTAAACAATACTACATTGATAATCATAGCCTTAATGCATCATGCCTGCTCATATATACCTACAAGATATCAGTACACCTTGCTGTTGACAACATGCTAACATTGCTACACTGGTATTAGGTCACCCTGTGCATCATCACCATGTAAGCCTGTTCCTGCATCATTGTCACAGATGACAGGAGGTGGCACAGTTTCACCATATGCACAGGGTGTGTTATTGGTTTGCCAGAGCCCGACAATGACCCATGCAATCGACATGTATGTGTTTGTGTGTGTGTATGTGAGGGACAACAGTACAGTATGGGTCAATGTTGGTGTTATGTGTGTGTGTATGTGTTAGTCCTAGGTGCTTGGTTTATGTGTGTGTGTCTGCATGCACACAGTTCCACCTTGTGGCTGCCACATATGGGCGATTGTGGGACAGCCACGGACTGTACCTGCCAGGCTGTACAGATCATTGTCTCCGGCCATGGAAACAGAACCTGTGCCTGCCAGAGGTGCCACGGACATTATTGGGCACAAAGCCAGACTGGGTACTATCGTCAGAGGCAGAGGGATGTCGACTGGACCCATGTCCCTGCTGGGACTGGCCAGAGCCACGTGCACATGGTAATCTAGGATGGTCTATTGACAGGCCAGCCCCAGCATTGTTGGAGCTGGTACTGCCACTACGGGAGCGGCTGGGACTTGTGTGTCATCCGCGACGAGTGCCAGCTGATGATGTTGCTGGCATACGTCCACGTCAATGTCTCAGCCATCCTGCACTGTTCTGGCACATGGACATTACAGTGTGGAGGACATCTAGTGTCTCCCCCCAATGTCTATCAATGACCTCGGTGTAATTACAGATGGCACTGGCAAGCTCACGGATACTGTCATTGATAGTAGTGTTGTGAGCCCTCTGCACTCTTAGTCCCTGCCTGGTGTACCGTTCCATACGTGCCTGTGCCTGCATTACAGACCGGAACATGGCTGAGGTTGTGAGACCTGTGGGGGCACATCTGCCAGGGGCATTATGACCAGCAGTGCTCCCACGAGCACCCCTGGACATATACCTATGTGGTACCATTCCAGGTGCCTGCGTATGGCTGCTGTGTGGGGTTGCATGTGCCATAGATACCACACTATCCTGGTCGGTGTCTGCTGTATGCTGTTCCTCCACTAAGGCCATTGGTGCTGAGGGATGTATCGGCAGTATGACTGTGCACATAGATGGGGTGGACAGCTGCGTACTGTCGATTGGTGGACCAACGACAGACCCTGACAAACCTGCCTGTGCCACTACACATGTCATCATGCCCACTATTTGTGGCAGTAACCTCAGGTTCCCTGCTGCACTCATCCAATACCTCAGCACCTGTGAGATAAAGACAGGAAACACACTTAACAATTTGTACAGGATGTTAGCGCACATGCACACATGAACACATGCACACATGCACACATGCACACATGCACAAATGCACACATGAACACATGCACACATGCACACATGCACACATGAACACATGCACACATGCACACATGCACTCAAGTTGACACACACACAAGTTGACACACACACACACACACACACACACACACACACACACACACACACACACACACACACACACACACACACACACACACACACACACACACACACACACACACACACCAACAGCAATACAGAACATATCCATTAGTGGTTGATGGTGCAGTACAGTATCACAAGCCAAAGAGTCCTATCACACGTGTCAGCATGCAGGATGTGTGTTGCTCAACATCATGCAGTGCGAGTGTGGAGAGTCCTTGTTGATAACAGTATATATGTCTTTGATGCATGTGTGTTGTTCAATGATTGGCCTCACCCTGGAACACAATTTGTACATGGGCACAACATTGCTGTGCAAGTCTGGAACGCTTCCCAATGTCCTGTGCACCATCACTCATAGGTATACATACCATGGTCGGATGCACACAACTGTCAGGTGTATAGCAATGAATGCTATGTGTAGTACTGTAGTTACTGTAACTGGATGTAGTGTAGTACCATGAGCTATCATCAGGCAGCATCATGTGGTCACTCAAGGCCGCTAATGTATGTCACACTGGCAACTATCTTGCTGTACCTGACCTGCACCACTTTGGCTACATTAACCATTTCACAGCCAGTTGTTACATGGGTATGTAAGGTGTTCAATAGGGAGCATTGCCTCACGTGAATGTGTTGTGTGTTTAAGCGTGTCACACCACCCCATGATAGCCCTCTACCCCCAGGTATAGTATGTGTGCTGTGTTGTTGACATTTGGGATACTGGAGTATGACCTTACAGCAGGTGTCTACATACACCATGTGTATCAAATTAACACTAGCTGCATATGACAAAGTGGTGTATGTGGTGTGCATGTGTATTGACTCTGCCTATACAATGTCCACTACAGTGTACCACAATTGGTTGGGATGCTCTGTGTATTGCATGTGTTTGAGGCAGATACTCATGTTACTGGGATGTGCATAGTCCCACAGAGAACATGCAGAGCATGCATTATTCGTAGGTGTTTTACATGTGTATATGGCCTACAGGTCTCCTATGACATGCACATGTTATATGCTATATTAAATGTAGAACACTCACCAGCATGGGTGTGCTGTCTTGCTATCACACCAGAGGGACCTACAAGGATATGAGACAGTTTGTCAGTGTCAACAACTATGGCATTGCTGTTGTGTGTTTGCAATTACACAGTAGTACAAGAGATGACAGTCACAGGCATACAAATTATGTTCCAAATTATCAGTATTGCATGACACCAGGCTCCACATCTTCTGAATACACAGTACACATCTGGTAAATGCATGTTCTAACAATTGATCTAACAGTAGTCTACAGATATGCCATGTTACCTGCACGCTCTGTATCTACATGATGGGTGACTCCGGCCTCCATGATGATGCATGTCTGTTGTACTGCTTGGCCAGGAGCCACCACGCTGAGGAGCAGCTCTTCCACTCTGGTGAGGGGGGATGTGTTGATGCACCACCACCTGTGGCAAGCTGTTGTCTGTGGACATCGGAGGCATGCTGCTGGACATGTCTGATTAAATCACTGCAGTGATGGCGTACCTGCTCATAAGTCCAGTTATGCATGCCTACATCATTCACCCAAAGGACAACATCCTGCCACAGTGCAGTGCATCCATGCTGGTCCTGGCTAGATCTGGAGAACAGCAGGTTGTAATGCTGTACCAGGGCATCAAAGATGACCTCCTCCTCCTGAGAGGAATAGGCAGGCTTCCTGTTGTGAGACATATTCCTGTAAGACAATAAAACAGTCATTGTGAGCTAGTCATGTGGCACACTTAACATGCTAAAGTACAGACATCAATGAAATGCCATATATAGCAACCTATTGGCTGTCAGTAGATACACACCTTTAATACCACATAGGACTGCTCAGCCCACAACTGCCTGACAGTGCCTGGCACATACTATATTCCAAAACATGTTCTGCACAGTAACAAAGTGGAACCAGTATGTAAGACTATACAACAGTGCATGGCACACTCTATGTGACACAATGTACCACCTAGCTACAGGGGGTGTGTATGAAGCTAATGCATGCAGACATTTGTCATCCATTGAAATGAATGTTAAGTACAGTTTAAGTACTATCAGTACACCACGCTACTTGTTGATAGCAAACCCCTTAATAACAAATGTGCACATTCATCACTATAGGTGGCATACTGCTGTAATACACTACACATGTTGCTAGATATGCACATATATCCTGTGACACACATACCACCAAGGCCATGTTACAGGCATACGCACACACACATATCAGACATACCTACAGGACACATAGGTATGGCAACCCAGATCAGTTTTACCTGTGTAAGATACAGTACTGTGTGTCAGCACCTACAAAATCTCATGCCTGAGGTTTGTAATGTGTGAGGACTACAGGTAACAAACAAAACAGTGTGTCCAAGCAATGTGGATATAAACCATACTGTGCTGTTTAGGCCTACAACTTCAGGTAGTACTACTGTTCATACAGGGTTTGTATTCACTAGTGTTACCAATCAATAAGTATACATGTACTGCTTAAGCCTACAATGGCACACTCTGGTCAACACCATGGGACTACATCACACTGTATGCCTTACTGCCTTTCCTGCCTAGCAATAGCATATGTATCCTTTGCTGGGATTTGAGCTACAACACTGCATACCATGATATACGGTTTCCCACTAGGCTATCACACATATACACAACTTTGACACATTTGCCTACACATTCACCATCACACCCAGTCAACCTCACATAGCAAGTAATACAACAAGTACATGCATTTGTGTATCGGGTCCTAGGTAGCTAATAGGCTATTATCCGTAGGACCTATGGAAGCCTAGCCATATGGTACCCTGCCCTTCCACACCCATGTAAAGTAGGTTAATGTGCCCCTGTCATGCAGATCCACAGTGGTGACTCCCGGGTTGTGTTTCCTATCTCTCACCCACTCATCATGATTATTCATGACAACTGCTAATGAGGACCTTCATTTGCTATTGATAGGTGGTTAGTTCCAGAGTATGGTATGTGTCTGAGATGATAATGTACCACTGCAGCATGTTCTGCTTTTTCACGCTACAGGGTTTAGATCAGTGCAGTGTGTAGCTTGTATGGAGTTTAATCTGTATATATGGAGCATGTCCAACACCTGTGGGTTTGGCATAGCTTTGTATGTTAGGCAGAGGTTGCCTCTGGGTAGGCGGTATGTGACACAGTGTAGCTGTGATTTTGTAAGACAGTCTGCATAGGGCATCTGTTTGAGTTTGGTAATACTCTTTGTGTGGTATGTGTCTGGCATCTACTGTCGCTGTGGATGTCTTCTGAGGTACATACCGACCATACCGATAGGGCCAATGTACTCTATGATGGGTGTTATGACTGATGAGTACAGTGGAACACTGACCTCTTATTCCATGGATGACACACCTTTTCTGATGACATGTGGACCGTACACAGTTTACATGACTAGTGTGACACTGTGATTATCAATAGGGACACTACTGTCCACCTTTGTCCCGTAGTCTCTCATCACACTTTCGGTGTTGAGTAGACTACCACCTATGTGGTAGTTCATGGGTACAGGGTTTTTACCAAGAGGGATGGCAATACATTTACAACATTGAGCTTGGGCGTACATATGAACATCCATTGGTGTACATATAGATATACATATAGGCACATATACAGTCCACCTTTCATGGTGGGAATATCAATTATGCAAAGGTTGAGAGGGATGCAGTTATGTAATGATATTGCACAGTCTTGTGCAGAATGCATGGAAGGTAGTCTCAGCTCATGTACCTTTAGCAGGACCCCCTATCTGGAAGACTAAAACCTGAAGACTCATACCCACAGCATTTAAACGCCACATGTCATATGCCAGCACTGTAGGCTGTCTTGTTTGCTACACACTACCACCTACATATGAAACTGCACATAACAACCTGAAACAACATATAATTGTCCACCCTTCACAAACAGTTGTAATATGTCCCTTGCTCTATGCACATGTCCAGATGCTAATTTAACAGACACATACATATCTTTCCATATGTATGTGCCATACACACACAGGGTCCACAGTGTTGTAAGTCTGTAGACCTCAAGGATGACCTGTTGGACCTTGCTACAACATGGACAGTTGTCACATGTGTGCATACAGTAATAGTACAGGGAGTATATATAGCTGCAAATGCTACATTACTATACTAGCCTGGTACAGCAGTTGCCAATGCTAAGCTACAAATTATGTTACTATCATGCATGTCATACTCTGTCACATCCAAGTTTATATAGGTGTTTGCACTACTCCCCCAAACTGCCATTATATGCAGTACTGTACAGACCATAGATAACATGTTCAGATGTTCGACATATAATGCTGAGATACATATGTCACAGTTATGTCCCACTGCACACAGCTACACACTAATTTGTCCATGGCAGTAGTTATGCATGGCATCACAGCATACATACCTACTGTTGCCACTTATGCATGTTTCTGAGTATGTACAGTACTATTCATAAACATCTACTACTTGCCGGTAACTACAAATCTGTTACATACCTGTTACTCACTGTCAGGTCCATCTGTGTATGCTTTTCAAGGTTTTGTTTTATTTATTAAGTAAAGTGTTTTACTTATTTGTTATTATTGGTTATTAATTAAGTTTTTTTTTCTTAATTGATATTTTTTGGTTTTAGAGGAGTAAATATAATATTTACTTAAGTAAGGTTTCTTTATTAAGTAATAAAATTTATCAGTAGTTGCTGACACGTGCGATGTAATGATTGCATGTGGGGATAGCAAGTACAATCTGCTTTTATAGGTATCTGGCCATGTGCATGTGATGCCCTCTGCACCAATTGGTGCCCAGCAGTTGGTAAATGCATACAGCCTGCTGTGTGGTAATTGCAGTACTCACTGTCATAGTGACCCAATGCTATAAATTGCTAAGGTATGTAGGCGTAGCCATTTCAGATTTCCAGAGTGGGGCCATGCTTGTTTGCTGTAGACACTGTTGTGTAAGTCAGAAGGTTGGTATACTTCTTATATCTGAAGCTAGAGGTGTAGACAGTGATGTACATGTTGTACTCAGGCCTGACTGTTGCCACTTGCAGTACAGAGCTGTCAGTGTAGAGTATATCTCACCCCTACAAATGCTTACACAACATTTATGTGACTATGTAGTTTCTTTTCTACTCATATAATTAACTGCCATACAAACGTAGTTATTGAGAAGTATTCTTTTGGCACATGAACTGTTTGTGAACTGTTATACTGTGAATATTAATGTAGTCACTTCTGCAGGGTTTGTGGTTTTATTGTTGACATTAGCACAGGGTTCACAGGACAACTGAACAATTCCATTACTGTGTATGCCTACCTACATCCTTGGTAGACCCTAAACACACAAGTGTATTTAAAGTGTGGGGGGGGGGGTTGCTGACATACAGAGAGCATTATGTATTATTGTGTGAATGCTATCTTACTGGACTTAAATGATTGGTGTGTACCTGCTGGTTTATCAAGTTAGGTGGTCTGTCTGCATAGTTCCCAACTGTGAACCTATCCAGATGGTAGTCAAATGTTACACTGTTATTCTTTGTCTGTGCAACCCACAGGTATTTTCATCACTAGTACAATGACATTGGTACAGTCAGTTGCTACCAGTACATGGCTGCATCCTTTGGTATTTCTGTGTTGTACTCCTACATAAGGGTATGCTTGTGGAAGTCCTACCACAGCAATTTGCAGTGTGTGTAACAGCAGGATAGCTGCTATGCCTGTGTGTTTGTGCCTCTGCCAGGCGTAGGAAACACTCAGATACATCTTTGCATGGAGTCAGGGATAGGTAGTTAAATGTGAAGTACACCTTACACAAAATGGTGACAGTAAAAGTCTAGACTTGTGTGAAGCAGTGCATATGGATACGTACTCCTTTTATGAAGTACAAGCGGTGTCTACTGTTATTATTGCCAACATTCATTGTGTAATACCCCACCATTCTGACTGGTGTCAGTTCTTTTCAGAGGTATTCAGAGGTACACAGCTTAATTATGTTTCACAATCAGGGACATCCCGGTTAAGTAGTCACAGTTGGGTAGTATGGCCTCTGCCCTAATCAGATTGCCACTGTTTGTCCTGCTATGATACTGTGTGGAGGTTGTAAAGTGCCTCTGTAACGTTATTTGCTGCTAGAATGGCTGCTTCTCATATCACACTCATGTAATGCATTTCAGAACAATTGCTGGTAAAGATCCACAAAACAAGCTTTGTGTTATGGCCTTCCTATTTTTCCTTTACATTCAGTCATTGAAATACATGATATATTTATTTGAGCACCACATTATCGTGTATTTGCAGTGGCTTAGTGGTAATTCATCCAGTCCATTGTCTGGGGTTCAAGACTGGCAGAGGTATTTTATTTTTCTGCTGAGCAGAACAAGGGCCCTGACATAGAGTGACTAAGGCACTTTTAAGCAGTTGTAAGTGGGTTTGCTTGGGTTTGCGTGATGCTTAGCGATGCTTAGCTAAGTGCATACATGTGCGCACTCGCTTAAACCCGCTTACTACTGCTTAAAAGTGCTTACGCCCGCTAACCCCTGTGCTAATTTCTTTGAAAGAAAAGAAAATGGAGAGATAGGAAAGTGGTGAAAAAGGGGACACAAAGAGGGAAAGACAGTAGGAAAACAAGCTCAGGATGTGCAGGACGGGTGTAGGAAGGTCCATAGCTTCCCATTTCTTTACCAGCAACAGCTGTGCATATGCAATAAATTTGGAGTGAAATTTGAAACCTTCCACCCCTGGGAGAGGGGTGAGGACAACAAAGTATGTTGTACTGCCAATTATAATTATCAGTTTACATGTATAGCGGACATGTGTGTGAAATGGGCAGCTATGTATGGGGCGTAATTTTTTTGTGGGTACAGATTGCCCTTTTTTTTTTTCAAGTGAGAGTGGAAAGTGAGGTTGAGGAAGTAGGTATATTTGGGGAAGTAGGTTGGGGAGGTAAACAGTCAAGACAGACAAGATGCATATAGGGGCGGTGTATGACACATGGGGTTGGTGAACACAATTGATGGGGATGGATGTTTGGAAATCGCAAGCCCATGAGCCCACAGATGGTAACAGTGGAACTTAGATCCCCACCCATGGGCAGTCACCACTGCACCTTCACAGCCCCAAGGGTGGCTGTGCTGGGGGATGCATAGGACAGGCAGGCTCACCAGTGAGATGCGCCACTCTCACCTTGAGCTGACGTAGGGGATCAGCAACTGAACATTGGATCTCCCTACGCACCACAGCCCGGACCTTTCGTAGGGTGACAGGTGGCCCTTCTCTGCCCACGCTTGCACGGGGGGGGATGAGCCCCATCCTCTGCAGCACTTCCACCCGAAGGTGGCACAGGACCAATGGAGGAGGGGAGCCCTGGCTGGGCACAGGACCTGCTGGTGCCAGGTGCACTCGACAGCTGAGGAGGGACAGGTGGATCCGCTGGGACCAGCCTTCCCATATGTTCTGTGATTAGGTGTGTTTAATTACAACATAAACAACAGCATTCCAAATTAGTTGTAACAGCATGCAGTAATATTCCCATTAACCCAACACACCAAGGTTCCAACAGTTGAACAGCAAGCATAACACATGCATAAATTGAATGACAGTGGACATTCCAACAGCATGCAGGGATGGTTGGTGGCAACAGGCCACCATGATTGTGGTGTTTGAACAGGGCACATGCATCAAAGTGAATGCAGATATTTATAGAACAATAGGACACATGTCTAAAAAATGTTTTGAGATTACACATACCCATTGAGTTGTGGAATTGCATGTTTATGCACATACAGTAGGATGTAGAAAGAAACCTCAATTAACATCTTATAAGTACTTTTAGTCTACACTACATTCCTATTGACTGCATGTGTATATCCCCTACATGTATTATTACACTTGGCAACATGCATTAGGTTGTGTAATGGGTTTGGCTAGTTCATTATATACCTGACCTATATCTGACATACTAACTGTCCAGGAAGCAGATGTTACTGCTACATATTTATTGTTGTATTTATATTTCTTTATCTACATATCTGGATGTGTTCACATGACATTTTCAGTTCAATTTGTACAGAACCCTGCATTTCTTGTAGCACACTTACATTTCTGGGGAACAAATTAACAAGCTACTCGTGTGCAGATTTACTTATGCATGCCAGCCAGTAACTGACTGTTGAGGACTGTATATATGCTTCACAGCTACTAGCACTTCCATCACCCACTTTAGATGGGACTGCCCAACTGTGTGTTGCCAGCACTTATTAAAACAGTACTATTTGTATAATGCAGGGGTACAACAACATTTCAAAGTAAGTGACATAGACACACTCCAGGTTTTATACCTTTATTAATTACATTACACACTTTTCCACAGGATCGCTCCTTTAGTTGATATTACAGTGCATATGGAAGACATATTCAAGACATATTATACCTTTATTAATAGGTTAGAACACTCTTTTTCAGGCTCACTCATTTATTTTATATGACAGTACCTGTAGAGATATTATTCTGGACATATTTTACCTTTCTTAATGGGTTACTGTGCTCTTTTTCTGGCTCTCTGACTTATTTCATATAGCAGTACATGCAGAGGACTTATTCAGGGCATTTTATGGCTGTATTATTGGACTACAACACTTTCTTTCAGGCTCTCTCCCCTATTTTATATAATAATACATGCAGAATAATCACTAACCTGCCTGGTGGTGCAGCCTTAGCAGTCTATCTGCATAGGCTTGCTGATTCGCAGCACGGTCATCTGCAGCTGTGAAGTAAATGAAGGGATATTGAGACATACCTATCCATTATACAGAATCAATTATCATTTCTTACATACTGCATTCCATGGTTACCTACTCAGTTGTGGGGCATCTTGCATCCCATGGGCCTCCTGTATCCATTGGTTCAGTAGGTCCTGCTTCCCTCTTTTCAGGTCTGCATGGTGGTGACGAACCTGCTCACCAGTCCGACGAATGCCTGTGACACTGGTGAGGCCATGAGTTAACCGGTTCCAAGCCTCTGCCTTGTACTCTGTCCCTTGGATCTGGCCCTGCAGGAGTCTTGACTCATGACAGTGGACAAGGAGCCAAACCATGTATTTCGACCCCTCGATGCCACAACGTTGCGCTCGGAAGCATGTACCCTCTCCAGCACCAGCCATTCTAACTGCAGATGTGAGCTACAATCAGTTATGGTGAGTATTCCAGCTTATGGGGCTTAAATATGCTGCATTTCCCGCGCTTTATTGTGATTAGCCATTTTTGAAAATTCTCGGCTGACTGCAGACCTGCTTAGTAATGGTTAATCTACCATTTATAAGTATATGTATGTTAACAGTGGCTGTTTGTCCTGAGCTGTCATGGCTTAGTGATCAGGACTTTGATTATGGTGCAGAGAGTCCTGGGTTCGAACCTTGCCATTGCATTTTATTTTACTACTGTCCAGACAGACTAGGGGGTGTGGCTGTGTTTAAGCAACTTTGCTCTACGTTGCTCCACGTTGCCCTATGGTGCACTGGTTGGTGCGGCGCTCACCTCCGTGCAAACCGATTGTGCTGGGTAAAGTGCTATTTAGCTATGGGCAACTACATTGCACTGGGTAAAGCACTATTTAGCTATGGGCAACTCTACTGTGCTTGGTAAAGCACTGCTTAACTGCGAGCAATTATATATCAGGATCCTTTATAAATATATATTTTGTTCACTGATACATAGGCCATTTCACTGCTTTTTAGTAAAATTGTAATCATATATGTCGGGTATTATTTCATATAACTAATTTAAAACATAAATAGGAAGGGAAGTGGCGGGACTCGAACCGTGAATGCCTCCTCTTTGTGCGAATGCTCTACCATTATGCTATTGCTATTTGGCGTAATTTGCATAAACATTCCTTCTTATGTTCTTCCATGTCGGGATTGCTAACTGCAGCTAAGCAATGGGCACACCCGCGCACACACGCGCAAATACGGGCAGCTATTTCGGGAATTAGAGAAAAATAAAATTAATGTTTTACTTTTGATAACTGTGCTGGGGGTTTACAATGTCAGGGTGTGTGGTGTTGAGTACATGGACATTTGAGCGGACTCACTCTTGTGTGTTTACATTTTGCATTTTGGACACTTGCAAAGGCATGGACATTTAGACTGCTTGGCAGTCGGACACGCCCCCCTGCTTTCCTGCATGGTCCATGTTAGAATTGCAGTTGGGTCAATGTGTCCCCATGAATATTCATGGCACGCTGATGTCATACCGTTCAACTGCAGCCTCCGAGTAAGACTTATTTAGTCTTACACAGAGGATTCGTGAATCCGGGGGAAAGTGTTATTTTAATAAATTTATATGATTCAGTATTATTTACTATGGATATTAGTAATAAAAAATAATAAGTAGCAGACCATTTCAATGTGGAATAGTGAGGAACATGGACATTTGACTAAAATGAGGAATGCCTTCATAATGAGATACACTTGAGAGGTTTGTTTCAAAATAATTTTCTTAATATAAAGTACCCACCATAAAAGAAAAGACTAGTTAAGACACTATAATTAATTTGTTGTTTTCATAGCTATGCAAATATTCACATGTGATTTTCATTACATCATTGTCTTCACTTAAAATACTAAGAGTAATTTGGCTACCCCATTAGTTACTCATAAAATCACTGTAACCTTTTAAAAAGATAAACCAGTATCCAAAAGATAACCACTACCCTTCTAAGGTTCATAGATATAATAAATCCCAATGGAAATTTAAGTATTCTAACCTCAACCCTATTTCTGGATTTATCCAAGGCACTTCACAGTCAGTCAGCGACATTTCCTAAATAAATTAAATCTTCCTATGAACTATTACCCTCCTTATCTAACTGGTTTCTTAATTGCCTCACTAATAAGTCCCAGACATGAAATGGCAAGTTGATTTCTCCTCTTTCCTTCCTATACATGTTGGAGTTCCACAAGGGTCCATCCTAGTACCACTACTATTTAAGCTATCAATGGCCTACAAGCAGTAACCAAAGAAGGCACCACAGTAAAATACTCCGATGACTCCACTCTGATATGTGCTGCTTTAGACATTCACCCACAAATCCTTGTCCTCTATAACAGCTTGGCTTGACAACTCACAACTCCTCCTGAATCAAAAAAAAATCATCAGACTATTATGTTCACCCCTAGCTCTCTCTCCTCCCAAAGAATTACCTGGAATTTTGATCTCCACTATCAGCAAGCCATAAAGAAGGTGCACCAAAAGCTAGGCTGCCTATAGAGTCAAACACTACCTTACTGACTCTGCTAGGCAAAACATAATTACTTTTCTACTCCCCACCCTGTTATATGCCTCTCCTATCCTAATCAATCCCAACTCCTCTCTGTCAGCTATAGTTATATGTAGTCATGCCATAACTCTGTGGTGCACAAATGTATGCATTATTATGACAACTAGACCCTCCTCTGTCATCTCATTTACTTTATCTTCCTTGTGCCTCCTCCCCACCTTCCATTCTTAGGGCTGCTCTATTTCTTTATCTTACAAATGTTACTCATACAACCCATGTAACTGCTATTATTAAACAGAAATGTTTGTAAATGATGTAACTGATGTGGAGGATATCTGAATAATGAAACTGTTGCTCATGAATTAAACTGACTGCAAATGATAAAGCAATGCAAATTATGTCCTTGATGTCTGTATAGTGGAACTTTTATCCCTGGGTCTCTGCTGAAAAAGGACACTGCTCAGTCAGATTTTCCTTGTAAACAAATGTCAATCAATCAACCAATCAATCAATCAATCAATCAATCAATCAATCAATCAATCAATCAATCAATCGATCAGGCAATCAATCGATCAGGCAGCATAAAACTGTAGAGAAAATACCATGACATTACTATCAATATGTGTTTTATCCCCTTTCCTCTTCTTTGTTATTTTTGTATTATAGTATAAGCTTGGGTGAACAGCAACACAGAATGGACATCAGTTCCAAAACAGATCCACCAAGTAACACCATATGCTGAACTACTTCAGCTCAACATTACCAAAAGAGGGATATACATCTAAAAGAAAATAGTCAAAACCTCTCCAGACCAGAGGAGTAACCATTAAAACATTGGTCAATGCAACATCATCCAATCAAAACTGGAACAAATGTTGACCTAGTCAATCACTACAAGAGATGACCATGAAGAGAAGTTATTGAAAATATACTTACAGCTTTAAGAGATGCCTTACCGCCTGGTTACAATTATACAGTGCATTTTTTTTCAGCCACATGGAACTGACAGTATGCACCCAACAACGGGCAAATAAATAATGATCTTTTCCCTTAAGACAAGAATACCCCAGCATATGCCCCAAGTGGTAAGAGGACAAGTATGTACATACAGCAAACATCATTTATACCACGTGACTAAATAGCATTCTGTGTCCATATCTATTTTTTTTCTCTTAAAATGCCAAAGTCATAAAAGAAAAAAAAAAATTTCTGAGTAATTTGGAATGTTAGTTGCTTCTGTGAGACTTATTGTCTGAGTATATTACACCATTTAGACCATCATGCTGTTTTTCATTTTTTTTCAGTTGCCTCTGGTATAACAATTTTGGGTTGGGAACTTGAGACAATGCTTTGTAAAATAGGTATCTTAAAATGAAGCTGTTCCAACTTAAATACTTGATTACTGAAAACAGCTGTCCACTAAGGTATGACTTCTCATACAAGTATGCCTATGCAGGCCTGTGTTTATGTATATTATCTTTTGTCTCCCGGAAGCAGTGTATTACATAACTACAACACCTTTCTCGTTGTAATAGGCTAGATGCATGCATTTTCTATAAACTGCGCATTTTATTATATTCTGATACAATGTCACTATTGTGAGCTGCATAGCACATTGACGCAGTGCTTAAGATTTGTTATAGTTCCAGGGTCACAGGTTTAATCCTGATGTCTGGATATGGCTTATGTTTGGTTTGACTATATCCAGCGGTTTATGTGGGTTTTCTCTGGGCAATCCAATTTTCTCTACTTTCCAACAATATGAAGACAGATTGGCTTCTGTGAATAGTTTATATTATTTAATTTACCCTTGGAAGGTAATAGATGAATACAGTTCAAAGTAAACATAAACTTATCATTTATAAGTTTAACAAATACCATCGTAGTTTATGGTTTGGAATAATGAGTTAAATGAAATTTGCTTTGGCTCTAGTTGCTGGTAAAACAGTTTAAGTAGAAAAGATATTCTCAGAGATGACAGATTATTAGTTCTGATTACCCACACTGCATAAGGACCCTTGTAAGGCTCAAACCAGTGTCATTGTGTATGAGATGTCAAGCTTAGCCCTGCCAATTCCTCATATTTATGACAATTAAAAATACTGTTTATGTAGGATGCACTTATATGTCTCTGACAGTGTCCAGAATTCATGTGTTCTGTATTGTGAATTTACGGAGTATCACTATTCACTTCAAAAAAGTGAATTAATTTGTTCTGATCTATGAGCATCTATTCATAATAATGAACTGTTCAGTCTAGCTGAGAGATTCAGTGATCCCACATCTATCCAGAAAATATTAGTGAAAGATAGGATATGCTATGGAAAGAACAGAAGACATTACACATTTGCTCACAGAGTCTTAATGTAAATAACAGCTAGCCTAACTAAATAGTAGGTGTTTGAAGCTGAGAGGATACTGGAATGCTCCAATTAAATGCACTTTGACAAAGGGAGAAGAAAAACCTCTACACTTGCTCTCTAGTGGTCTGGATAGAACCACAGATCGCAGTGCTGTGAAACAGTAATACAAATAAACACAATCAAAACAGTTGCTCAGTTGCCAGCATTTAGACCATTATGACCACTAATTACTGCCTGTGAGGAATTTCATATTCTCTTTGTGTTCTCTCTTTGTAACTCATTAACTCAGTAAAACATGTTGCATCTCCAGGTACTCTGAAGTGCCCCTCTGTATTGCATTAAACTGTACCCTTACAGCAAAATTAAATTATATATTTCTCTGCATCGTAACTATATACATCTGACAATAAACATGATGAATACAGAATGTGCCAGTGCATGTAAATATTCACTGAGCTGATTTCTGTTTTATGTTATTACCTGACTATAAACTAAGGTCCTATACATCTTTTACAGTAGAGCTCATTGTCAAAGAACACATAGCAGCACATTTAAGTACAGTTTACCCATCAAGGCTTATTTCTCTGCCCGTGTTACAATTTTATTTTGTTTCATGCAAGAAGTAATCAGTGCTAAATGCTGTCAGTCAGTTAAGTAGTTTTACAGCTACTGTGAATTCTCTCAATGAAGATGTACTAAAATGTTTACATAACTGTAATTCCAGCTGATACTATGGATATCCGCATCACTAATTCCAAGTTTTCAAGAAAGAATGTTAGGTCAGGAGCTTTTGTTTAAGTATTTCCTAAGCAGTATACAAAAATTCAAGCGATATATGAGTACAGATCAGTGAGACATATATATATATATATATATATATATATATATATATATATATATGTACACACACACAAACACACACACACACACACACACACACATATATATATATATATATATATATATATATATGTTTTTGTGTGTGTGTGTGTGTGTGTGTGTGTATATATATATATATATATATATATATATATATATATATATATACATACAGACACACTCACACATACACACACACACACACACACACATATATATATATATATATATATATATATATATATATATGTATATACAATTTACTGGTAACATTGTAGACTTATTCCTTTCAAGTGCATTCTTGAGTATGAAGCAAAGACATTATAGTAACATAAATAATACAAATTGATGAAATTTAACCAAAACAATAAGCTAATAGCTATGGGTACCTTCTTCTTCTTGCTTTTTCCCGGTTAGGGGTCACCACAGCGGATCACCTATCCAATCATGATTGGCAGTGGAGTTTTACAGTGTCGAGTTGCCAGCCCAGCGCCCAACCTTCCACAGAAGGCACACACATGCACACACTCACACCTAGGGCCAATTTAGAGTGTCCAACCACCTACAGCATATCTTTGGAATGTGGGAGGAAACCAGAGCACCCGGAGGAAACCCATGCGACCAAAGGGAGGACATGCAGACTCCACACAGAAGGCACCCCAGCTGAGGATTGAACCAGGGAACCTCTTGCTGAGAGGTGACAATGCTAACTGCTGCACCACCATGGCAGCCAAGCTAATAACTATGGGTATAAAATGGATAATTCCTAGAAACAGCTAAAACAAATGCCTGATTGCCATGCAGAACATCTTTGTGGAGAATTGCAGAAAAAATGAAAAACAGCCAAGGATCTGAAGGTAGAAAAACAGTGGTAAAAGAGTAGTAATGATCCACTGACACTAATTCGTGGCATGTTTTTAACATTACAGTCAGAGGACTCCAAGCCACACATAGTCAAAATAGTCAAAAATAACCCATTAAATGTGTACTAGCATGCAAAGTGCAGATAAAACTATGATACTGTAGGACACAAGAAAATCATGAATGTGTTCAAGTGGTTATTGGAAGTCCACCTACATAACTTCTGGGTAATTCTGACTGAGTCTTCTGAGAATTTCTTAGTCTGATGAAACTCCCCTCATGAATACTTGACCACTTTTAAAATATTACAATGGCAGCAGCACAGAAAGGATATGAGACATTGCCAATGCAGGGAATTTGGAAACAACAACAGCAAAAGAAGATTCATTAGCAAAGTGTGAATCACTGACCTAGTGGACCGCATGCACAGTTCAACTATCAGATCGATGCAACAATCCATTAACGCAGCAACACTGAGAAATACTTGAAAATGCAAAGAGTGCTGTCTAGCAGATGAAAAGAACAATGTACAGAATTCCTCAAAAATACCTCTACCATCAACGCAACAGTGAAGCAGCTTTAACCATAGATGTAAACAGAGCCAAGAAGCAGAAATTATGTATATATTGGAACATGGTTATTCTAGATTGGCAATAGCCACCATCCTGGGCTAAACATACACACTCCAAACTGAAGATGTTTATTTACATTATATGTACTTAACATAAGGGACTATAGACATTCAAAATACTTATTTCTGGTACTCTGCTTCAGTTAGCCATGACCTAGTGTTTATTTTTATTATATTTTATTTTGAATTTATGAATAGGAGTAGAGCACTTATCACATTGCACCCATTTCTGACTCTGTCCCAGGGCAATACAATAGATACATGGCATTATATACAAAGTGAATGACAAAATGAAATATATACATGTATTAAACACAGAGTGAATACCAGACTTGGCCTGGGGGTATAAAGGCAATAGATATGTGACAATATATATATATATATATATATATATATATATATATATATATATATATATATATATATATACATACATACATATACAGTTTGGTGATTTGTTGACACAGGAACACTGGCAATGAAAATTGTGACCAAAGCAGGGCAGTCCTCATGGATGTAGGCCAGAGTTTCAAAATGGCTAACTATGGAAGATTTGAAGAAAAAGTGGAACTTGCTGGGAACTTGCAGATGGGCCTTTCACCGACTCCATTGACCACTGCTCTCTCCACAAGAAGTTCATCTAAAGTCTATTATGGTAAAATACTTTTTGTTGTTATTTTCCCCCAGTAATGCAGCAGGAACACAATCAATGATGGGAATGTGCAGTTTATTTACTGGTATCATAATCATATACATATTCATCAACGCAAAGAACTTTTATGTGTATCAGTACTGAAAATACAATCAATTAAACCTGCAAAATCCTGGAGGGTGAAGGAGTTTTCATTTATCCTTATGTTGAGTGACATAACAGTGCATTTAGAGTCATGATGATGTACAGATGCAGAGGGTATTACTTGTTGTTGCTTTTTTTTAAACAAACTATTATTGTAAGTTTAGTGGGTATAATGGTTGTACACATGAGGCAATGGCATGAATCTGTCATAATATCTTTTACAAGCCAGAGCTTGAGTCCATTAATGTGAGTCAGTGCTGGAAGCTGGTGATATCTGTAGTCATGTTCATTAAGGTATGTCTTCTGAAGGTAGTGAAACCTGAGCTCTTTGATCTAAAGCTCCAACATTCTCCTAGCTATTGTTACCATCTCTGATGATAATTTTAAACAGATGAAGGTGTTCTCTATCACAAAAATAGAGCCTTGGAAAGCAAAACCTGGACCAATGAAAAACAAAAGTGAATATGTACAATTTGGAAATAAAGAAATAACTATACATTTCTCAGGTAAGGGGGGTGACCCCATCTCCCCCATTTGGAGGCTTCACTCCAACACCTTGGGGTGCCATGCCCCACGAATGTTTTACTTTGCAGAAGGGAAAAACTATAGACAAAACTGTATTGGTAAAACCCATAACTGATAATAACATGTCACATAGGGGATTCTCATAAGCTACAAAAAATATGAATAAGTCATGACAGTCACCCAGATAATGCATTTAATTTACTCAATAATCACTTTAGATCACATTTGTTGCCTTCTGCAGCTAAGAATGCAGTACTGTGAGGATAAAAAATAGAAAATATCCTGCCTTCCTTCGACATCATTTATTATTGTCATTATTGTTTTCAGTCACTTAGCTATGACTTTTTTCCTTCACAGCCCTGTGAACAAAGTACAGAATACTTTTGCCTAATTTCTTCACCCCAAATAGTTCAGGATCAGCACCACTGCTAAATGTGTCTTAAAACCCATATCTGGGTCTCATTCGATATTAAACTTCACTATATCACTACGTCACAAATGCTGTTTTCTTCTTTTTCTCCTCCTGTCCCTCCCAGCTTGACAAATATCATCATGCAGGATATAGCCAGTGCCCCCATGGATTCATGTAGCCACTTAAAAACTTTGTCATTCCAATGTCATCAATAATGGATAACAGGGAAAAAAAACGAGGATCAAAAGCTCACTGATACCATGAATTACCTCTTTGATGACATTTGTCATGATGACTTATGTTTCTAAGCATTAGCTTTTCTTGCTTAAGAAGACCTTACAATGTCTTACCTGGATCCATTCTGCTTATCCTTAGGTGCTGCTCAGTGTAGAGCTCAGCCCTGTGTAAGTGTCACTATCTCAGCATCTCCCTACTGCTCCGTACCAGTGACATAGGGAGTATATGTACATATATGTGTGAAATATAAAAACTGTTAAAAACGGTCATAATTAATGCATGTTCCACTTATAAATATATCTACACTGTTACTGCACAGAACATCTACATTTAGATACATTGTCATATCCCCACCTAGAACAACAAACAGACACAGAGGTAAAAAGGCTCCACAGACAAGCCATTCCAGAAGAACTGCAAGGAAGACCCAGGCTTCATTTTAAGCTCTGTGTTAATAAACTATAATAAAACAATCCACTTATGCTGTACTGACAAGGTCAGAAAAATGCCAAAGCATGGCATGTCTACATCTAGAGGGGTTTGACTTTTTTGGTTTGATTGTACCCATAAAGACTTAAAAAGTAAAAAGAAAATCATGAGCATTCAAAAGTCATGCAGCTGTTAAGGGATGATTAGCATATATCCCACAGGCCTTCACTACAGGAGATCTAAGGTATTGCACAGTGCAGACACTAGCATAACAATTAGATGTCTCACTTATTGAAAAAAGAAATCCATGGGCTGAACTACTGCACAGACCACTTAATGTGGACAGAAACACTTCAGTATACTTTCATTGTGTGGCATTTATTCTGACAGAACTTGCTGCCATGATTAATATGTCAGATATCGGTGAGTTAGACAGTTATGTAATTACTCATACCGATTTTTGTTGAGAGAATAACATGTCACTCACTGCATAATTACTTACAACATTACTTATTACTGAGACAGACCCTAGATCCCATACTTTCTACCTCTCACTCATTGTCACACTCGTCATGTATAGGAAAACATACATGCAAAAGAAAGCTGATGAATGTATGCCTTCACTCTTTATTCTCCATAGATGCTGTCTACACATTAATAATACTGAGATTTCTTAACTCTTATTTTAGACTGTATCTTACACAAGGATTCAAAACAAAGTCTCTACTCATATCTATCAAAGCCTTTACTTCAAAGTTTATAAAAATCATATGGTTAAAATGTATTTCCTTAATCACATTATTGCTATGCTGCATTTCTTTAACATGAAAAACAATGGGCTACCTTATGTACGTGACAGCTCACATAGACTGTTATTATACACTAGAGCTAAAGGGCAGTTGGATGGATCACTAACCCTTGAGATATAAAAACATTTATTTATGAAGAGACTTTCATTGTTCTTAGTCACTGCTATAACTATACCACATCTCTGAGATGAAGTGATCTTGGTAGTCATCAAATTATTTTGTAAGGCCTTGAGTTAGGATGAAACCCATTGCATAAAGAGGAGAGAGCAGCAAGTCCACATAACCTACTGCAGTACAATACCTTCTATGCACTGGCTGCATCTAAAAGGCTATTCTGTTGATGTAACCATGATGCACTGAAGCAGTGAAATCTCATTAGGTATCACTGTTGTCTTATATATAAAATGTAGGCTACCTATCGTGGAACAGGTCCCCTTACATGCTCTCCAAACCCATTGGAATGGCTGGTTCTCCCCAAGGCCAACATGTAAAAACAAAAGGAAAGTCTCTTTGCTCAAAATAATCCACTGTTGTATTCCTGTAGGTATTTTCAAGGCAGAGAACTAATCAGAGTAGAATGCATATATTACAAACAACAAAAGGAATAAGGCAACTGCCAAAAAACAACGCCAGTATGCATATATTCTCAAATTCAAGCAATGAAAACATGAAGCAATCCTTCTTTGAGCTTTACATTGTCTGGTTTATTCAAAGTAATGAGTGCTTAATAAGATACAATGTTTCTTCCTGAAAAAACATTCCAATTCTAGCTGATTAAATAACACTAAACAAAGGGTGCCATGTAAAAAAGCTCTTATGATTGGGGGTAAAGTTCTGGTTTCTGATTGGTTTATAGTTAGGTCTGCTGGTTGGAGAGGAGTTCCTAATTAGAATAAAAATCATGGTTTTGCTAATATTCAGGCCATATGATTGGAGGGGAGGCCAATTCCCTAATTAGAATACAAGGTATGAAATGGCTAATAGTCAGGCCAGCTGATTCAGAGAGAGGCTAAGTCCTTAATTAGAATATGAGTTACAGTCTAGTTAGATGGTTATTCACTTCTACTCTTTCCCAATGTTATATAGAAAAATCCAGTTTAAAATGTGTTTTTAATAGAATAGTTTAGCCATTGAAAAAAAAACATTTATTTTTGCAGGTTCATGGGAACAACATGTGTATTGGAGTCAACATAAACAATGAATAATCGGTGCCTGCGTCTACAGGACATCCAGTGTCATCTATCTGAAATTAAAGTGGAGTGGATAAAAACAGTAAAATGGGAGTGTCCATTTTATTGGGTCTGATTTAACTAACTAAAAGGTCCATCCAGTACTAAAGTAAATGTTTGGATCCTGAACTGAAGCTTCTTTAGATTACTGGATCTAGGGCATTAGAAAGGAAACCTATAAGAATCAGAGAATCAAAAAAATCTACCATAATAAAACTATGATGGATGAGTGTCATCACACGTATGCCAGCATTGCCTAGTGTGATCCATAAGATCTTTTTGGCTTACCACCAATGTGTTTGATTTACCTGTAAAATATTGTAAATCCTATTGGTGAAGATCTTTTTGAAAAACCTAAAGTTTAAACAATGATTGTCCTTATGGCAGTTGCTTGAATTAATTTTGAGGATCTGGTTTTATCTTCATCACCTTTCAAGTAGCTAGTGTGCAGTGATGATCACTCTTGCATTTCCTTGTTGCAGTTCGCCTGCTTACCACACCTGATACCCAGTCCACCAGCTTCTTGTCTGTGGGGGATATGGTCTTAATTGAAGGGGTTTGGGATCTGATCAAAAATGCAAGGCAAACACCAGACTCTGTCCCCTTTTATTTGAATTAATGGCAGGGACTATAGCTATTTTTTTTTAGCTGAAGGACACACTTGATCAAGCATCCAAAATTGAGACCTGGTTTATTGGATGTTTTCAACCTGACTTACCATTCCAGTTTTTTACTAAGATCATATTCTTATTCTATCCAGAAGCAAGCTCACAGTTTTGTTAATGTCGTAAAATTTAAACCTAGCGTGATCTGTCATCTCAGTGGAATGTTTTGCTAGAGTATTTCGAATGATCCTATGTCTAATATCAAAAAAATGGTGTGACATATGTATTTTTAGTGCATTAATTGTATTCCCAACATAGAATGACTCACATTCTGTGTATTGAGCTCAGTAGATTACAGTTTCTGTGTTGCACTCAACTTTACACCTACTGTAGTATTTTTTCTTAGTATTTGGAAAAGTTAAAGGGTTTGTGTTGTTCATATGTTCACAGAAAGAGCATTTTTGATCTTCACATTTGAAAGCCCCAATTCTGTACGTTCCATCGTGTCCATGCTAGACTCAAGATAGTCCCTAATACTTCTACTTTTTTGAAAATAAACCTAGGTCCCAGTTCTAAGATTCTGGCAGTCTGTTACTGTTGATAATGTCCCAGTTTTTCTTCATAATCTTACTGATAGATAAGTGGTCAAGAGTGAAGGCAAGGGCTGAGCTATATTTTCTTGCTTGGGGTCTTTGAAAAGGGTGGAAAAGTCTGGGTGATGTATGTTAACAGGCACTAAAGCAACCAGGTCTTCCTCAATATTAATATCCATAATAGGATTTAGTGTGGAGTGCAGTAGTTTTGCTTCACAGCCACAAGTGAAAAAGCTTCTTTCTAGGTAAAGATTCACAATGAAGAAATTTCATCGCTTTCAAAACTCTCGCATTGTGCATTCCTTGGGACTTTCTTACATTACGTTTTGTCATCTGGTGGTGCATGCTTTTGGTGTGCAAAAACATATTAACTCTTGTTGGTTTCCTGAAAAGATTATTAGTAAGTTGTCCATCTATCTCTCTTTAACTGATCTTATGATCCAAGAAATCTACTTTTTCTTTGTTATAGTACATGGCAAACCCGAAAAAGTAAGTGGAATTATTGACATAGTCAAATAACTCCAGCAACTGACCTTCATTGCCTGTCCACATGATAAAAATATCACCAATAAAGCTCAGGTAATAAGCAATAGTAGTCTAAAAATCAGAGTTACAGATATTCTCTGTTTCCCACTTGTCTAGTTCTGCATTAGCTAAAGTTGAAGCCATCAGTGCTCCCATTGCTATTCCAGTTGTCTGTAATAATTACTGTTGAAACCAAACTAATTGTTGTGGGGGGAGGTTGCAACAGTTTAGTGGTCTTTTCAATCTCTCCTGTCAAGGTTCCTGTTCCTTTTAAAAGTGCTTCCTCTACTGCTTTGATGCAATAGCTATGATATAAAGCTGCATACAGTGCTTCTTCATCTATCATGACTAGCAGAGTGTCTTGTTGGATATTGAATTCTTAATCATTTATAGGAAATCCAGTGTGTCTTGTACCAATGATTTAATGCTGACAGCGTGTGGCTTGGTGGTAACCTCTAAATATATGTCATGAGCTTAGTGATTTTCCCCACTACTGGCAACTATTAGCCTGTATGGAAGGTCCTTGATATTCTTATGTGGCTTTAGGATACCAAAGAATGATGGTGTCTTATGGTGTGAGACTGAGAGAAAATTGTGCAGTTTATTACCTGTAATTTCCAAATCAAGCAGTGTTCCAGTATTCAATAGATATTGTCATAGGCAGATTAAGTAGTACCCAGATCCACTTTGCTCTAGTAATGGGGATTATTTAACATACCTTCAATCTTGCTAATGTAGTCTCTAGTGTCCATTACTATGATGCCTCCTCCCTTACCAGCTTCCATTATCCTTCTAGTCTTATCTTTGCAAAGTTCCTAAAGAGCTGCCTTTCTTTATTAGAAATATTGTCCTACTTTCTTCTACCTTTTTCATAAACAAATTCCTTATTCCAGTCTTACATTTTCCTTCATATGCTCCAAGAGTTGAATTCATTGAGGGGAAAAAGTCACTGTTTCTTTTTTCCATTTTTTTAGATAGTTACAAGATCCAACCCATGTTGCTGTCATCTTTTTTCTATAATGGCAAGTCATGTTGAATGAATACAACAAACAAGGTCTTAACTTCAAATGTTCAATCAAGAATGTCCTTCAGTTAAAAAAAAACAAAACAAAGTACCTTCTATTAATTCAAACAAAAAAAGGAGCAGGGTCTGGTGTTTTCTTGTATTTTTTTTATCTGATCCCAAACCTTTACATTTAAGGTAGGATTCCCCACAGACAGCAAACTGGTTGCATGGGTATCAGATCAGGTAAACAGGTGACTGGAATAAGTAAATGCAGGACTGACCACAGCCTTATACTGGGTACTTGAAATGTGGTGAAGGTAAAACCAAATCCTCAAAATTAATTCAAGCAACTGCTATAAGGACAATCATTGTTTAAACTTCAGGTTTTTCAAATAGATCTTCACCAATAGGTTTTGCAAGATTTACAGGTAAATAAAACCAACCACATTGGTGCTAAGCCCAAAAGATCTGTTGGATGTTATAATGCTCACCCACAACAGTTTTTTTTATAGCAAATTGTGTTTTTGATTCTCTAATTTCACAAGTTTCCTTTCTATTGCCCTAGTTCTACAATCTGAAGAACATTTGGTTCAGGAGGAAAAGCATTTACTTTAATACTGGATGGCTATTTCAATTAGTTAACACTGACCCCATAAAATGGGCACTCATATTTTACAGTTTTTATTCACTTCGCATTAGCTTAAATTAGATTTGTTATATAGATAGGTGACACTGGAGACCCTGTAAAACTGGGCACCCTTGATTCACGGTTTATGTTGAATCTGACACACGCATTGCTCCCATTAACCTGCAAAAATAAATTACTTTTCAATAGGTACAATTTTTTGTTTTTGTTTTGTTTTTAGAAAACTGTGAATGAATATTTTTCCTTAACAAAGAGATGGAGGTGAATAACAGCCTAACTAGTCTATGAGTCACATTTTGATTAGTTACTTAGCCTCCCTCTGAATCATCTGAGCTGACTATTAGCCAATCCATAACTTTTATCCTAATTATGGACTTGACCTCCTCTCCAACTATTAGGCAAACTATAAGCCAATCAGGAACTATAACCTTATCCCAAATCATAAAGGCTTTTTCTACCACACCCCCTTGAATTGGGTTATTTAAACAGCTAGAACTGGAAAACACCTACGGGAATACAACAGTGGATTACTTTGAACAAAGAGGCTTTTCTTTTTGTTTTTCTTAATTGCTGTCATATCAGGTGGAACTACATTCCATGTTCAACGGAATGAATTGTATGTATTACTTATGGTAATCTCCCTGTCTCTATCTACACTGCCTAATTCTAAAGTGAGAATATACTCTAATATCTTTGCAATGGCATAGTGTCATCTTAAACTTTAAGAAATCCTTCAGCTGCACAGTTAAACCCTGCAAAATTATAAATGCATTACAGAATGTACAGATTATGAGAAGATATGGTTGCTGTGATGGAAAATGACTAACTCTAAGAAACTTCCTGACAAGGTACAGTTTGAGTCTGACATATGTTCTTTTCCTCAGTGTGTGAGTCATTTAAGAATGGTGACAATGAGACTGGTAATTGTGCTAATGATTTTTAATTGTGAATCTGTGATCTCATATGCCATCAAGACAGGCTTTTTATATATAAGATATGGAATTTATGACATGATCAGGCAGTAAGAGAAAGTTTCCTGAGTTTAAAAATGAGAGTGCAACTTTGAGAAGGTTGAAATATGACTCTACCATCACTAACAGCAATGAGGACAAGGGGAAGCCGTGAGTATGAAGAGCAGGAAATATTCAAATAATAAGATTGATATGTTATCAGATACAAATGCATATGTTTGTTGGTCATGCAACTCTGTCTTTGGAAGATTTATAGCAGTAAATTGAGTTTGCCTTCATCAAACTCAAGAAGCAATGAGCTACAACACAGTGGCAGGGCATTTAATTATCATATATTTTGAAACTGCAAACAAATACCTGATTTCAACATGTACAAATGGAGAAACACCCCTTTCACTCCTCCCAAACTTGGGGCTGCACCCCCACTTCTTAAATATACTAACTCCAAGATCAAACTACAGTAGGGAAAAAGTAAATCCACTTACCACACCATACTCTGATATCAAACAATTTTAATTGCATTGTTAGTTTCCTAACACAATACACATTTATTGTAGCTTAACCTGCCTCATATAAAAAGCTTTAACCCACTGCACCACCTTATTTGTGTGCTAAACCTAGCAGTAAAAATACCCCAAGACCAGCCATGCACATTAAGTCGTTTAACACCATTGCACTAACAGTAGTGCTAAATAAGAGACAGACAGATACACACACAGCACACAAATACACAAGCACAACATTTAAGGTATCCTTTTCATAGGTCCTAACTGCAATCCTAACCTGTAAACACACACACACACGCACACACACACACACACACACACACACACACACACACACACACACACACACACACACACACACACACTCCTAATGCCAAAACATTCACTACCAATAAGAATTTTAGCATTGCTAACCACTCCCACTCATCAATGTTTGATATTGGTCCACTTGACTTTTCCTTTCCTCAGAAAATCCCGCATTCAACTGCATGTAACACCAGGGAACAGAACACTTGGCAAAAGAATGGAAACATGTTACACATATGTACATATGTTTTCAAACATATGAGAGTGTGTGTGTGTGTGTGTGTGTGTGTGTGTGTGTGTGTGTGTGTGTGTGTGTGTGTGTGTGTGTGTGAGTTAGTGTTAGGGTCGGTGATGAGTGAAAGGTATTGTGTGTTTGTGTGTAACTGGTTGGGGTATGCCTTGTATACCAAACACAGGTCACCTCCTAGCAGTCTGTAGGATACTAGGGATAGTGATATGGCTTTGAATTTATCCATGTGGGACATGTTGCTTAGACCTTGGGTCCTCTTACTCAGGTATCTTTGTTGTGTTCCAGTTGTTACATGTCTCTGGGCAGATACATGCCACAGGAGTTATTATATTCAATAACTGGTCTAATGAGGGCTGAGTAAAGGAGAACAATGACACCCCTAAATCTAGACACAGTTCATTTGTTTATAAGCTGTGTAGTACAGAGAGGCTTTTTTGCAACAATAGATATGTTTTTTTTTCAAATATAATTTTTATTCCATTTCTCTTCTATTTAAATACAGGAAAAGAATGACACAGAAAATATACATACAAGCTACTTGAAATATCAAGTTTCAGTCGTCCAAATACGATATACATAACATACATCATCAATGTTAGGGTAACAATTATACAGAATTGTCTAATAACAACAATAGATATGTTTGTCAAAAGTTAGTTCACTGTCCACTTAAGTTCCCAAATCCCGAACAACTGTGTCAACTCTTAGGGACATATTGTTGATGTTTTAGTTCATGTGTTCATCTTTAATGTTCTTCTGAGATCATTAGTATTGTTCATGTGTGGGAATGATGTCTTTTTCATAATCATCTAGGATTAAAAGTTTTGTATTATAGCTTGAGATGTCATAGGGTAAGCAATTTTTTTCTCAAACAAATATGAATATGTGAAATATTAACTTTTGTAATCAATAAATATCTTGTGAGGATGACTGTAATGATATTATACAGATTGCAAAAGACAAGAAAAAGTATACTAAACTGTATTACGTAATCATGAAATACAGTAGCAGAGTTGTAAAAAATCAAGTGTGTAGCCTTAGCATATGAGCGATAAATGGATTATATCATTATGTGAATTTAAATAGAGGAATACTGCCTACTGATTTTAATATGTATCATAACACTGATTTTAATATGTATCATAATGCTGATTTGTTGAATCAATGAATAAAATTAAAATTAAGACAAAATAGAGGAACAGTTGATGATGCATGCACAATATCACACCATAAAAAATCAGTAAAGAAATTCAGTAGCAAAACAATAAAAATCTAGAAGAATATAGAAAAAATGGAAAAAAAGCATATACAAGAATAAAATAGTTACTTACTTTAATCTAAAAGTTTTCAGATATTAGGCTGGAGTGCACACCTTCAGATATAAAGGAAGAAAACTTCATTATAACAATTACAACAGACTTTTGTGCAAAATTGAACTATATGAGTTGAGGAATGCCTGAACCCGTATTAATAGAAGAGCATTCCAGCGTTTCTATTTCATGACAAAATACCGGTAAAAATAATGTTGATTTGGCTGTCTTATAGATACGCCACATCAGTTTCACAAAAACTCAATCAGAAGATAATACGCTAGGTAATATTAGAGTATAATATGCTAGGTAATACTAGAGTAACTAGACTCTTGCATGTCGTGACAATACATATGTAAGCAGATATAAAACCATCCACCACATTTATTATGTTATACTTACGTTTTTCTTGTATTAAATTTCTTGTTTGCTTTGCCAGTTATGTAAAATTGTTGTGTAATGCAACCTGGGGTGAGACTGCAACTGCAACTGGTCACTCTTGATCAAAGCTTTACTCTAGTAAAAACACAAATGAGATAAAATAAAACACATAAAGAACATAGCTTGAGTAGAAGGGGAACCAAAGGGGAGAAAAAAAAACAACCCCACTTTGTACCCTTACTTTAAATTAAGAAATGATTTGTTCTACATGGTAACTCAAAGCAAAGAACAGAAATGGAGGCAGTAATTAGTTCCAAGACATTTGAGAGCAATTTCATTGAGGTCACATAGTCACATTTGGGGTGATCTTTTAGGAATGGATAAGACAAAAGCTAGGATTTTAGCTAGATTTTACAGCCCTTGTATTATGATGAGAATAGGGATTTTTTGTAAGTTTACCCAGAATATCAAAAGCGAGCACTCTACCTAGGGTTTAAGAACCCATTGATACTCTTACCCAGTATCGCTATCCCATTCGAATTAATAACTGTGGACACTGTGGATTCACGTATAACATCAAGAAAGGGCAAGCAATATATCCTGGGAATTATTGATTCTGCAATAAAACTTTTGAGGCAATACCCATACAAAAAGTCAATAAAAATCCTTAGCAGAAGAATTAGTAGTCCTCTTTTCTAGAGTAGATATTTCCTGATAGATCCTACAAAGGTGCCCATTCATGTGTACAGTAATTCAAGAATCTTGACATTTTTTTAATGTGAAAAGCTACATGCATCTGTGTACTACTAATAAAGAGAATGGTTCCTTTACCACTTTAAAAGAATAATCAAATTTAAAATCAGTCTTATGAAATGCTATAATAGTAGGAGGATAAATGCTCTCATATCTTCTATTTGCTGTAAGGAAAGTTCTCCAAGACTCAACTGCAATACACAGTATAAATATAATATTGTTCTTTATAAAATGGCAGTCATCCCTGAGATTTGCTAGATACAGAAAAAGAAACATAGGAAGAGTACCTTTCAGACCTGCAGGGCAACTTACAAACTATAATTCCTATTGTAGCGAAACATTTGAAGAGAGCAAAGGTGATATAGCAAAGAGCACATAATAGAAATACTCATCTCCGAATTTTCATACTAGGAGATAAAGCAATTGAGTTGGTGTGCGCTGTTAAAACAAGCTCCATGCAAAGTGGCATATGCTTTGTTTAAACTGTTGCAAAAATAAGTGAAGTAAGTTAAAAGGTGACATAACCAGGAAAAAGGAAACCAAAATAATTACAGCAAATTAACCTTCTGAAACTTTTTATGTTTCCAGAAACAATTAAGGCTTCCACAGAAAGTCCTAAAGTTGGAATAAAAGGAATAGTATCAATGTCTCATAAAGGAATTTTACTTATGAATAAAGACACATATTCATAGTTGCCTAGCTGAACCAGTTTAATGTAGCACAACATAGAAAATGCCCCTGCTTAGAAAGTAATTTTGAAGACATACTGGATACCAGAATCCCAGTGTCAAACAGTTAGGGATGAAGATGAGAAGAGTCTTAAACTTGGGACCATAGAAGGATCTCAGTGTGCAGAACAGTCTCATTATAGTATTTCCCAAACCTGGTGATTCTAGAAGGTTTTGTACTGAGTCCTCAAAATTAAAGAGCATATGTAAATGACAGAGAAGGGGGTAGATACATAGGAGTAGATGGACCAAGTAAATTATGGCAGAAGCCAGATAATAGTGGCTAAAAGCAATATGCAGGCAAAAGCTACACATAAAATGATCAAATAAAAACAGCCAATAACAGTTTAACATATTTCTGGAATAGAACCTTTGAATGTATGCAAAACTCAGTCTACAGATCTAGGCTTAATTTCAGCATACTACAAAGGAATCCTGCTTTGCATGGTTTAATTCACACAGTCGAAAGCTCAGTGAGAATTCACTGAATCAGATGGGTTGAGCAGAGAAAGAGAGATAGAGAGAGAAATAGCAAGAATTTTGTTTATGGTACATTTAGGACCATTTTTATGGTGTGTTACTCTTAGGTTTTCCCTGAATTTCAACATGCCGTGCTCTGTACAATAAAATGCCTGCTACAGGGGGAAAGTAAGAGCAGGAGAGAAGAAACAAGATGAAGACATAAGCAGGGTAAGGATGGTTTACTGAGTCTCCATGTTGCAGATGGAATGTTTTTGCAAGTGCTTTCTTGCTGCATTATTCAAACAGTACGTTAACTGAAAGTTGTAACTAGAAATAAGTAGAAACATTTGGAGCCAAATATATAAAATGTCATGGAATAATAATTTGACATAGAGCTGTAATCAAACCCAGGACACTATGCAAGAACTCAGTCTACTGACTGGGAAATGATCTCAACACACCATGTAAAAACTTCTAGTTCATTACATTCACCAGTCGAATAGCTGTTACAGTAACTGTTTCACAACTACTGCCTTTAGCCTTCCTTTACTCTATTTTCCTATAGCGCAACAGAGTTAAGCACAATTGTACAAAGTGAACATTTTTAGTGCAGCAGAAATGTAAACCTTCAGCTTTTGTCATTGGAAGCTAAACAGCATTCACCGTCACTCAGCAATGGTGAGTGATGCCAACCTCTGTGCAATGCAGAAGACAAGAATTGAAGGCTTTTTGATGGATCATTTCTGGTCATGTGTGTTGTGTGTCTGATTATATTTTTTGACCAGATTAAATGTGTGAGAAAGGGATTGATAGGACAATGGTGAGAAAGGGGGGTGGGGGGCAGAAGGTAGGATAGAGGGGATACAATACAGGAATTTCCAGGATGGTGGTTGGAGCAACAAAGCTCTCTATGTCATCACAGCATAAATGTAGAATTGTTCACAAAATTTCATAACTTTGGAGAGTCACCTTATCAGGGATGGGTGATAACTACAGAATAATGCTGCTTAGCCAATTTGACCAATTTAAGTATGTCCAAGATGACATATAGGTGAAGTGCAGAGCTATGCATGGGGTGTAATTGCTTGTTTTTTTGGAGAGAGAGAGGAATGTTAATTAAGGTGACTAGGAATGAGAGTGTCAGGGACATATTTAAGAATAAGCTAGGAAGCATGCACAGACATACAATACATTCAAGACAGACAGTGATGGCGATGAAGGAACAATTTGGTGAATGCCATGATTGGGGATAGGGAGGGGACATCAGAGGCACATCCATGACACGCTTAGAACAGTGAGAATCTGTTCCTCACCCTCAGAACTGTCATCACTGTTTCTTGTGTCAGTTCCCTGGATAAGTGTAGGACTTTTCAACCATGGCAATTCAAGCACTGAGGTCCCCCTCCATCATGCCTTACACTAGTTCTGTCAGATCCTGGCAGGTGACAAAATCACCACCTCCACTCCAATACTACTGCTCCTGCAGGGTACCACTGCACCATCAGGTGGGCAGAACTACCTGACACAGATGTAGCAGGTAGGGCAGGAGTTGTGGAAATAAGGCTGGGAGGCTGAGACCCAAATATGTTGAATGTCTATGCTGCCCGTGCTGATGCTGCTGCAGCCTCCTGTGGAGGTATGGTGGGCCAAATTGCAGTGGTCAGTATAATTCCCTATGTTGATGGTTATTTTTTTGCAACAGCAAAGATAGGCAGAGACAAAAAGAGAGTGAGTTAGATCAATGACATATCATATTACTTTTTTATTTCAGTATATAAACCAGTATGAGAAATAAATATGTACACCTTTGCCACATTCAGATATGATGGGTAGGCATTAATGTGTCATAAAATCAATCAATCTCACTGTATAATGTGACAAATAAAATCATAAATTTGACTATGCCATATCAGATATATGCTTTCAAAGTTAATAAAAGCATTTGCAAATATTGAATTGTTTATGTCATGCAGTATTGCAGTTAATATCTTATAACTACTATCCTGTAAAGAAAAATCAAATATCTGTTTCTGGGTATTAAATCCACACACACGTAAGCTGATGTACTCATTGCCTGATGCAATAACCAAGATCTACTGGAGTAGGCATGTAAGCTTGATATAAAAGTTAAGGTATGCCTGCTCAAAATAATATGCAGTGATGGCCTGAAAATACTTATCTGCCCTGAATTCAGACCTGATGCACATTTACCCTGTGCCTCTCTGAGGGAAGTTAGTCTAATGTGCTTCATGGTTTTCTGCTCTATTTGCTGAAGCTGTACAGTAGAGAAAAGAAAAAAAGACATATGAAAGCATAAAGAATAACTGCATTGGCTGGTTAATTAATGCCATATCATACATAGGTGATGGGTCAGTATACGTACACAGCTGAGGGGTGTTTGCAGTTTTAAATTCATCCTACCATTGGCTCAGGAGGTCTCACTTGCAGTTTTTCATTATCACTGTAGTGGTGATAACATTGCTCTTCCATGCATGGGATGCCAGTTGCACTGGAGACAGCCATGGACAAGCTATTTCAGGCCTCAGCCTTATACTTAGACCCGGTATAATTCCCCTGCAGAAACCTTTGGCTGTAGTGGTTCACAAGGAGTGCCACAAAATCCTGGACTCCTCAACACCCCACCTTTTTGCTCTTAATGGAATAACATCACTACCATCGCCAGCCATGTCTGCAGCAGTCAAACTAGAAATATGAGTGAATTGGCACCCAATTCATATTTCACATATAACAGCTTGTGTGCAAAGATGCACAGCCTTGGCAGCTCCATTTGGGAAATTGAAAGCACAGCAATGGCTTGGCAGACACATTGGCACTGATTACATTAAAAAGTACAGAAGATGTGAACTGTGGTAGTGAGATGTGGCCATGTGTGATGTTCAAACTTTTGACATATGCTCCAGTGTTAAACATTGTAATGCTTCATGCTTTTTGTTATAATTATAGTTGGTTGGAGTACAAATGGTATGAATTGTGACATATTGGGCTGTTGGGACTAACACACTAGCAAAATTGAGTAGTACCACCTGGGAATCAAACTCATGAAAATAAAAAAGGTTAAATTGTTAAACTTTGTTTATTAATTGGCAGTGTCACAGAAAGTCATATATGTTTTAAAACAACATAATTATAGATATAGCAATTTGAGAATACATGGAGATATAGTTTAGAAATGCCTGTATGTTAAATAAATAAAGAAAGAAAGAAAGAATGTCTGTGACTGTGCTTAGTCATGGGACTACATTTCTATGTAAAAGTTAGTATTTGTGTATCTCATATGTACACAGTTGCATAACCTGAGTAAACTATGATGGGTTAGGTTACATACATACTTCACAAGATGGAAACACTCCATATAATTGAATGTTCATAGTCTCAAATGTGTTTAATACTGGCAGAAGTGATTGAAACTCATTTGATCACTTCTACCAGTGTTAAGTCCATGCAAGATTGTGCACAGAGGGAATCAGAGAATTTGCCCTTTCTCCACTGTATACCCATCTTGGAGTTGGTGTATATACTTAGCAGGGGGTGTTGGGGGTGCACCCCCCACAAAAAAATGTGTTTTGCTTTTTCAGTGTTTTGGTTTTATCTTTCAGGATCATTTGTTAGCTGCTCAAAATTTGTATATTTCAGTGATTAGAAGTATATCCCACAACACATAATATCATAAACACATACTCATAATTTGTGATAACTCACAATAATTATAACAAAAATGTCATGTACATCATACCTATGCATGTACATGTGCATTTTAAATTTAATATCATCATTGTCATGTTTAACATAATTTACACAGATAATATTGGGCTTCTATAGCAAGCATTAATGATACATTTACTGTGATAAACATAGTTATGATACTCATTTACATTTATTGTTACATTCATAATTAAAATGTTGTGACAGATGGCATACTGACACCTCTGTCAAAGTATTTGTAATCTACATTAGAATTATACATCAACTGTTCTCTTTTTATAAGCTCACTACACTTAAACCTTTTGCCACAGGGAAAGTTATCTAACTGATATATTTCTTCACTGAGACTTTCCAGAGTGTGGACTGCCAAGTATTGGCACCAGGCTCATTTGTGCAACAGAAGGCAGCCCAAATTAAATTTTTAATTTTCTTCTTTAGGAGATGAAACATGTTTGCACTCTGCTATGCAAATGCAAAAGGCAGTATATTAAAAAAAATACATTGCATTGCAGACCTACAGATTTAATGGCTATATGTAGCAAGGAACACAGCAGTTATAGCATTAGCATGACACATTCATCCTTTGTACATCTTCTTTCAACATCACAAGTAGCATTTAGGATACACATCATCAGGATTTCATGTAATGGCAATTGCTCTGAAAGGTGAAAGGGGACACCCGGAGAATGTCAAGGGGTCATTCTTGTCACAGTACATACAATTACTTGTGACATCAAAGTCTGCAATATATTATATAACTGTCATGATGAATACTTGTGAGGTATGGATAAATTCTCCAGCATATATGACACATATGTCCACATTACTCATTTTACTGCTTTTGAGATACCACACTCAAGAAAATGTCAGATATGTCACACCAGCCATAAAAGATACTGCTATTAGTAATGAGAAAAGGTGAGTTTATAACAACACCTTTGTAACATCAATTCACAGGGGCTATAGGTAAGAATTTTATCATGTATTACAGACTTTAGCCTGTTCACTTCATATACAACATTGGATGTCAATATTTATTCTTAATTCAGTCATACAAAATATGTGTAAATTGCATTCAAACAATGCATTGTGTGGCCTTTGTCTCTAAACTCACTTCATATACACCTTGTGCCAAGTGCCATAGAGAAACTTACCTAACAGGTGTATTTTCTTCATTGAGTACTATCCGGAATGTCGATGGCTATACACTGGTGTTAGGCTTGTTTGCACTATAGAAGGCAGGCCAAGATATATTTTTCACTTTTTTCCTTAGGATGTGAACCTTTGTTCACTGCTAGGGACCACTGCCAGTCAAGGGTGCACAATGCCAAATGGGACACAAATGAAGAGAAAAAAAATGCCACTTACACAGAAGAAACATTATAAAACAAGTAGTTGAAATATAGACCTCTGATGTTTCCTCAACTTTGCTGTCTTGCAGCATGAATGTATGCTCTTTAAACACCAAACAGCACCCACTCTGGGCTTGAATCCGAGGACATTTACAACACACACTTGAGATTATTATCAGAATGTGCCATAGACACACACATATACCAGACACACGCATATACTATCAAGAAAAAAAGTATGTTACATATACTCAAGATGTGATGTACTCTTTAATGATATTACAGGTGCAGCAGAGCCAGGTTTTGACAGCTGTGTAATTTGCAGTCAGATACGTAGATGCCTGTTATATTGGAAACAGATAAGCTTATCTTTCTTTTAACACTATAAAATAAAAATGTACAACACTGCACCTCTTTTCTTCTCTTTATTTTGTGAGCATCATTCTCTTATCTTTGCTTTTCTAACAAGACTGCTATGTGATTTGCCTTGCTGTTGATATATGTTTCAGTGAGTGATGCAATTCCTTAGAATTGCAGAAGAACATTTACTCAGAGGTGCAAAGACTGGTCATAAATGATTCATACAAATGTTAGGAATGTTGCTGTCCTAAGTCAGTCAATGTACTAACAGACCTTTAAGTAAATCTCTTCTCCCTGACACACTCTCATTAAGTGTACATCAAAGAGTGCTGATAATGAAACCCTGATTACAGTCAGACTAATCGTTTACACTTGCAAGCTCTTTGCATGTCACACCTCTCAATGCCTGTCCTTTGCACTGCTAGAGCATGTGCACACAATCATGGAGGTCCTTACACCATGTTTAACTGCCCTGCACTTAACGCATATTGTGGAATTTATGAATGCTAATGAGTTCATGCCTCATTTGCATACTCACAGTACTGTGAGGATTGGATCTGCACTATATAAAGGTACTCGTGTAGATAAGGAACTTGTATTATAGTAGGGGAGACAATTTGTATCCAGAGAGCTCATTACTGTTATTTGCTTTAAAAACTTGTTTCTACTTTAACAACTGGATTGCTGCAAAGGTAGATTGTTTTTTTATAAATTGATGTATTTTAACCTTACTTATGGATTGCATTTCACAATATGGGATGTGTGGCAAACAGATGTTATCCCCTGCAAGTAGTAGCATTTCAGAGCTGATGTAATATTCTAGAGGCTGATGCCTTTGATATCACTAATATATCCCTGTGGGTCTCTGGGAAGGACAAATTGTTAGTACAAGTAATGCTACACATACCTTTGTTTCCACCAGGATGGGTTCTCCACAATTTCACTGGAACCTGAGGTAGGGGCAGCAGAAGTTGTATATTTCCTCCAATGTTTCAATGTCTACTCTGTATCTCTCAGCAATGTCTGTGTCATGCAGTCCATGATAAGTCAAATGGGGTCTAAATGCCATTCTTTCTCCTGCATAAGGTCTGGCAGCAGCTCACCCTGATTTAAGGCCTGTTGCGCCTACAGCATAATAATAGCAGCAGTAACTACTCACATTATTTTTTTTCTAAGTGTAATCATGATGTATTCCAAAGAGTTTTGGTGTTTAAGGCAAAAGCCTACATTCAGTGTACACAATTGCTCTTATAGCTTCCTGAATATCTCTGCCATGTTAATTAGCATGTACTTTAGCTCTTTATGCTTTCATTAGCAAATTCTGCCATTCACTTGTTTGGTGGCTGTACATGTCATGCAGAGCCATGTAATGGATACCAAACAGTGCTATTGTGTTCGCATCATGCAGTGCCACCAACATGATAGTTACATTCATGTAGCTGTTCATGTAACAGGCATATTATGGCTAACAAGCATATCAAATTTCAAACATTCTGACTAAACTAGACATACAGTAGCAATACAAATTATTACATTAACTATTTATCTGGTTATGCGTAGATTACACCACTTTTCCACATAAGGGAAAAGCTGATAAATTATTACATTTCAGGTCACACACATTTCAAGAAACAAAACTCTGGTTAAGCAGCAGGATAGAAGCTACGGTAGAGGATTATCAATGTACCTCACAGGGGCTTCCAGAATGTTTCACAGGACCATCCACTGAGACCAGTTCTTATAGGACTACAGAAATGGGAAATAGGTTCAGAATAAACAAAAATGCTATTGGTTCTAAACATGGTAACAATTACTACAGTGAATGATACCAAATATTGATAGTAAATTTCTCTAGGAAGGTCTATAAAAAATTTTCACCTGGTGTAGTAGTAATGGCTTTACCTTTAATGACAGTATATAGTTTATTTAAGTAAATAAAAACACAATGTCATGTAAATGTAAAGTCAAGTAACATAAAATGACAACTAAAGAAACACCCAAACACTGCAAAGACAGTAAACATGAAGCAGCCAAAAACAGATGTAAATACCATTTATAAAGGCAACCAATTTTGTACTTTAATAACACTTCAGTCTGATGAAGTTCTATTAAGTATTAGTAAAGTACAAAAGTGTTTACCTTTATAACTGGCATTTGCATCTGTTTGTGACAGCTTCCTGTTTACTGTCTTTGCAGCATTTGGGTGTTTCTTCAGTTTAAGTGCTTTTTAACAAAACACTGTTACAAAATGGTATAGAGTGATAAAGCCCTGACTACTGCCCAAGCAACACAGGGTTCAATTAGCAGCTAAGCTATAAGATGGAGTATAAGGTAAGAATGGGTATTACCATCTCTAGTGGGTAGCAGTTGCATGGGTGTCTACTGTGATGATCCCTGGAGGAGGCTGGTGATGTCACAACAGGTGGCATATGCCAAAGGGGGGTGGAGAGGAGACAAGGTTGAGCTGCCACTGAGGCAGGGTGATGCACCATATATCTCCACTGCATGCCCAGCCCTCAGTCATACCATAAGAAACCAAAGGAGTGTGGAGTAACAGGGTAGGGCATAAAAATAAGACCCCTCCTGACAGATATGAATGGCCAGACACCCAAGACACCTTTAGGTTTTGCATCAACCCAAGCCCTAATGGGGGGGGGGGGGTTAGCGAAACTGTCATTAGATATGGGCATTGGGTAAGATGCCATAGGATGATGCAGAAAGGAGAGAAAAAAATCCTTAAAAAAGCATGTTACAGAGCAAAAGAAATAAAATAAATAAGTATGAAAACCATATCAACTTAAACAGAAATTACATATATTTAATCCACATAAAAGGCCATATCAAAAAGGTATGCTTGTAAAGCCTGTCTAAAACTGACCAGCCAATTAAGAGTATTCTCAAAGCCATTGCCATATCAAGTTCTGAAGGTAAAAGGCTTAAGGGTACAAAGCTTAAAGACCTAAAATTTCAAGGCTGACCTGCAAAATTGTAAGCATCCCTTGGAACCTGAAAGCAAAATCCCTACAGGGCAGTAAGGTATAATGAGCTCCTACAGGTATTGTGATATAAACTTGTTTTGTCTCCTTCAATCTTTTCCAGTAGTCCATAAATATGCAAGTTGTTTGTCCTTGACCTGTTTTCTAGGTCATCTAATTTGTTTGTTAGAAAGGTATTTTGGTTGAGAGAGACTCATGTTGCTGTTCTTGTTCCATGAGTCTGCTTTACATGCCATTTAATGTTTCTTCTATGCCAGCAATCTGAGTCTTATGTTGCATTATTAATTCTTGTAACTGCTCCATTTGTTTTGTGTATTTTTCTTTAAAAGAGATAAGCTTTTTGTCCATTTTGTCATACTTCAAAGATTTAGTTCCTTCTTCATTGTCTGGTCCTGTGAAGTGCTCTTTTGGTGACTCATTCTGTGAAGAAATCTGAGCCCTTTCTGCTTAAATTTTGACGGAAAATTTGTAGAATTTAAACAAATCAATGTAGGCTTCCAAAGACTGTAATAGAAGTTAATGGTCAACTTTAAGAAGTTTGGGAGTCTCATTTTTTTTTAATTTTCTGTCAGAAATATAACTTAGATAAAAGAGCTGAGAAAAAGTGCTGTCAACCTGTCAGCATGTTTTAATGGCCAGAAGCTATAAGTGAATCCTGATATATATAAATATATATATATATATATATATATATATATATATATATATATATATATATATATTTTTTTTTTTTTTTTTTTGTTATAGATAAATCTCACAGTAGAGCTCCAAAAGGCACAGTCCCCTGGATGTCAGCAAGGCCTTTGACTCAGCACAACACAGGAAATGTAACAAAATTGGATGGAGTTGGAATAAGGTCAAAACTGAGCTGCTAGGTAACTGAATAATCGAATGTCAGGACACAGATGGTTGTAGTAAGAGATGCAATATATGGAATTAGGAAACTGATTAGTGTAATGTCACACACATTTTTCCTATGTCCAGTATTCTTTAGTGTATTTTTCTCAGACACATCCAAGGGGAATTCAAAACAGACTGACCTTTTTGCCAGTGAAAACATTGCAACAGTAGATGATGTGGGCACAGTCTAGCAAAGAATTTAGAAAAGCTAAATATGCAGACAGAATGGTAGCAAGTAAGGTTCAATGCTAACAAAGGCAATGTACTGTACTTAGACTATGACAACATTCATATGAAGTATCAGCTGTGTGTGAAGTAGAACTGATGGCAGCAGAGAAGTAACTGTATCAGAGGATGTTGTTCAGAATTGAAGTGGTACAACAGGAACCGTGGAATAAGGCAGTGGCAGCAGTGAATGCTGGGGAGTGTCTTCACAGGTGGTAGACTCCACAAGCAACCAGAAAATGAAGGAATATGACAAAAAGCTAGAGGAACTGCAAATGTTTTCACTTTAAACTAAAAGAAACACGAGGGATATGATACAGGTGCATAAGGTGATTTCAGAGATGTGAATGGTTCTTCTGATCAAGAATGAAAGGGGCAGAGAAGGGATACAGGCAGCAGATTTTTATGACTACTTCCTGAATCTCTGAAACCACTTTCACAGAGAACTGCAGACCCAAGGAATGAGCTACCTAAATGGCAGTTGCAGTGGGAAATTGTGGTGGCATTCAATCGGGAGTTGGGTAGGTGGTAAAAAGGGTAAGGGGTTGAGTGTTGACGAAAAGGAGAGAGAAAGCTAAGTACACTTAAAGGGGTATATTTCATAAGCTTATTATCTCTGTTTACCATGAAATGAAATGTAATATAATATAATATAATATAATATAATATAATATAATATAATATAATATAATATAATATAATGTCTGATGTACTTCTGCTTGAATCTACCTATATTTCAAAGTATATGCCTCAAAGACAGTACTGAGAGAAGCAGAAACAGGCAAGGGAACCCAGTTATAAAAATAAATATCAAAAGAGAAAAAATGCAGTTATATTACACCTTTTCCAATAATAAATCATAGGTGTATCAAAGCCTGAAACTAAGAACCAAAAAACAATAAAAAAAGAATGTAACATAGTCATGAACTCAAGATATTTAGTAACTCATTGAACACTTTAATCAGAGTATGGACATAGACTTGAATTATAACATACAGTCTGAAAAATTTAAATACAGATAGAAAAAAAATATCATATGACAAAACTGATTGAAGTATGACATGACAAAAATGTGAAACGAACAGCTATTTTACCTTGTTTTTTTTAGCTTTTAAAACACAACTAATAGAAATTATATCATTTATCCCAGGCCATTTATTGGCCCTCATTGCATGCTGCCAATACAATTCTCTGTTTAATAAAGAAGTACTCCAGTTACCACCTGTCTTCTGTTTTACACACATATTCCAAGATAAATAATATACATTTGTTAAAACTGGGGCAAATATTAATATCTTTTGCTGACTTTAGTTGGATACCTTTTCTTATTGGTATAAGTATGCTGATATATATATTCACTATTTTAACCTTATTTCCTGTTTTTATCTAGATCAAAAACAGGACAAAAAATACAAGATGCAACACAAACAGTCCCAGATATATTACAACTGAAACGCCCTTTGCCATGAATAATATCTAAATTATCACTGACATTCATATATTTACATTGCTTACAAGCAAGACAACAGAACAAACCCATAAAACATTTTCTAAGAATATGGAAAAGCGTCTTGCAGTCATAAGTCATCAGTCATTAACTCTATTCAGAATTAAACTTTGATATACATTGGAAGTGAAAAAAAATCAACACTAGTTTACAACAGTCAAGCTTCTTAAATGCCAAGAAGTAGTAATCTTGAAAAGTAAACTTAGGATATACTCTTCTGTGAAAAAGAGGTAATGGAATATTACATTTACATGAGTTCTCCGTCTTGGAACAAAAAATAACTAATTAAGTAACAAAATAAATAAATAAAGTAATAAATAAATATTAAAGCACATTTTTTAAATTGTATCTGCATATTTCAGGCTATTTAATGAATCAAAATATCTCGCTACAAGTGTCTTGTCATCTTTTATTGCAAAAAGGCCATCTTGGAAAATACTATACTAGCATTATTTTGTTTAACTTGCCTCTGGTTTCCAGAATCAATTTCAAATCCCCTTTATACAAGATACAGTAGATGTAAGGAAGTAAGGGGTTTTGCTTCCCATTTAGATAGAATGGAAGTGGTGTAAGTGGCAGGCATTTTATACAACTTTTGAAACCTGACAACTTTTCAACTTTTGTAACAATTACTCTAATTTTTATTGCTCTGATGGATGCTATTACAGTAATTGTAAATCCTCGGGGAAATAAAGTAGCTGAAATGCATGTGTTTCTAAAGCTGTTTGCAGGTTGTTATTCAACCATTGGCAGGCCCTCCTCCCACTTTAGCTGAGGTAGCAAATATGTCACTATAAACCAGAAGATGTATCTGACAGTTGTTATTTCAAAGAACCTGTAAGACATATGCAAACTACTTGTGCTATTTCCCAGTGGGTACAGAGAAGATGAGGTCCTTTTATCCTGGATGCTGTAGGGATTTGCTGACCAGGCTAAAAAGAAGTTTACTTTTATACTAACTTCTGCCATGTTATCTCTGTCCTTGCAATGCAGTACTGTAATGCCTGCAAATCTATAACATCCTGTATTCATGAATTTGAGTTTATGTACAATACAAAGCAATGAAATATAATATGTGTTTAGGCTTGGCTTGTCACCCTGACAGTCTTTCACACCTTGTAACAGGTATTGATGTATAATCTGTCAAAGTTGGTCTCAGTACCTGCATGATTTTTCTTCCTGAATACCAGGTTACTGTCCTGATACTTTTCCAAAAGATCTTATTAGTTTAATCTCCTCAGTGTTGCTTCTTTACCTTCATGACAGGCACCCCAATAAAATGGATTCTGTGTTGCCTTATATACTTGGATAAAATTTCCCCATGTATGCCATTCATCATAAGTAAAGGTCTCCATACATGCTACACATTTGCTATACTTTCTTTGTACCTTCTCAAGTGTGCTATGTAGGATTCCGTATAGGGAAACCACATACAGTTTCCATATTACATATTGGGTTTTATGGAACTTTTAAATATGGCTTCATTTTCTCAATATTTGATTTTTTTAGAAACAATGATTTCATTACATTCTTTGAATACATAGTCTGTGGGGTAATTGAAGCAGTCTGAAATCTTACAAATATTGTAAGATATTTAAAGAAAGACACTTGCTAACATTATTTCCTTTCTTGTAAATGTTTTGAATGTGTGAGGGATTGAATACAATGTACTTTGTCTTATTTGAGTTCATTTGAAATTACTTGCCGCCCACCAGCATAAATTGTCCAAACATCTTTGTAATTCTTATAGGTTCTGCCATTTCTTAATGTAGTTCCAAATTTTAAATCATCTGCATGCAAGCAGTAAAATGTGTCATTTGGAATTCTTATGTCAAAAATATGCAAACAAAAATATGGCCCCAAAATGAAAATTTCTATTTGCCATTTTCTGTCAGATAACCAAACAGTAACCCCATTTATCCGGAACCTCGACAAACCTAGCTTAAGCTTTACCCTCTCGAAGGCTGAGGGAAAAGTCAAATATGTCACTTGCCTGAATATTTTCTTTCAGTTTTTTTCTGATATCATTATTATAGAAGTACATGATTGTACTGTTTGACCTGTTTTTTGTGTATGCTTGTCAAAGATTAATTTTTTACTGAGGTAGAAATGTGCTCTTGCATTATGTTTACTTACTTCTATTGTTGCACTGCTACACACTGATTTATTACATTGTATCATATTAAGAAATTATTAAAGCCATCGGCCTAGAACATAACAACTTAGTTATTCTCTGTACTACAAACTACTGGCCACTAAGAAAATAAAGTGCTTGAGCAGCCAAACTGGAATTCAACAAAAGCAAAATAGTGTATCAAATGGTTTAATACACTTGAGAAAACATGTATGTGAAAGCATATGTGCTTTTAAATTAAGTAACCTTTGGACTGCCATATTTTCTGTTTGAAATCTGTGCTTATTTTCAGTGTTTTGCATGAAATTAAAACACTACTGTATGTAAAGATATACTTACAGAAAAGAGTGCCTATAACAAATTGTAGCCCAAAAAGATATGGTCAACCAATGATATGTGTTTTCTTCCTCTCTGCAACAAAGCCAGTGCAGAAAAAGTCCCATAACATTTTGTGTAATTAGCAGCTGTTGACATCAACAAGACTATGTAAGATTGAGGGCAGCACCTGGCAGGAAAAAATTACACATTTCTCTGTGTCTAGGGTATGTTATGCAGGTGGAGGCAAATTCCTCTGACAAACCACACAGAAGTTAATTTTAAAATAAGATGAGTAGGCTATCTCTTCCTTAGATTCCAAGACAATGAAATTATTTTTTTTATAAATTGCTGCCTTGTTTCTGATAACGAAACCATAGTAGGACCATTCTATAGATAGAAAGGAAACTTCATGTTTGAGTTATTATTCAGATAAGGATGGACATTTCCTTTAATTCCATTTGCCCTGCTATGAAAAACACATCCAGTGTATCTCCCTTGGATCTCTAAACTTTTGTGATGTAATGTCCACTAAGGATCACCTCTGTGCCCTAAACCATGAAACTGGAGAACATATAGACATGAAAAAAATTTCGGGAAGTCTACAATAAAGCAAAAATCACCATTCATGCTACTAAAATATACTGTTACAATCAAAAAGTTATGCATGCAAACAGCCTACAAAAATTTTGGATCTCAGTAGTCCAAATTCTGCATCCAACCCACTCCCTAATTTCTTTTTCTTTCCTTAATCACTGTTACAATTGACTACCAAATTTTCTTGATCACATTCAGGATTTTTTTACTCAAATTATAGCTACAGTCATAATACCAGCACTTACAAACATATCTAGCCTAGCCCTAAAAAGTTTATCTTACATACCAAGCAAGTCAGTCAATGAAATATGTTCTTGAAGAAGATAAGAATGGGGATTGATGATGATGATGATTAAGATGGTGATAATGATGAAGATGATGGCCTGAGGCTCAGTGGTCAGCTGGGGGAATGATGGAAAAATATGACCTTGGATAGATAGTAAAAGCAAAGCTAACAGTGAAGATGTTCAACTAGGTGTACGAGTTCAGCAGCGGATTCATGATGAGATTTAAAACCCTGTTACTATTAACAATCTTCCATCTCTTGGCTGGACATTCTCATTTCTCCTTGCCTTTTTCCTGTCTTGCCCAATCTTCTTTATCAGTTTATCTTCTGCTTCTTCGCATGTGACTGAACTAGAATAATCTGTTCCCCTTCTCTGCAACTGGGGAGACTTTGGCTTCTGCTCTGATATCCTCATTTCTTTGTGTGTCCCATAAACTACACCCAACCACCCATCTTGAACACATGACCAGAATCATCTCCAGCTTATTCAACTACTTTGCCACCAGAGCCCAAGTTTCTACACCGTACAGAAGCACTGCTTGCACCAATGTTTTGTTACAAACAACCCATGACAGTCTGTAGCAGCTGGTTGCAGCACCTCTTTCTCTTCCTTTCTCCACCTCATTCAGACTTCCCTTGTTGTCTGTCACCCATCCCAGATACTCAAAGCTGTAAATCAGTTTCACTATTTCCCTTCTGTCTCACTTTTCAGTTTCACCAGAATTCTCCCATTTGCTGCCATGACAACTCTCATCTCTACAGAGATTTTTCCCATGTTCCTTCTAGTCTCCTATCATTTCATGAATTTTTTAGAGTCTACTTGTAGAGTCACATTGCCTGTATACAGAAGTATTGTTAATTGGTCCCTACTGATCTGATTGATAATTTATTAAATCACCAGTATGAACAGTAGGGGGCTCAGGACTAAAAACTGAAGCACATCCACTTCCACTGGCAGCCCCTCTTAATGTCGGAACACTGTTTGTATTTGTGCCATTGGGTCCTCAATCATAGCTTGCACTAATTTTACCAGGCATACCTCCCAAATGCACAACTTTCAGAATCATAGCAGGGGCAATCAAAAATTATAGTAGAGGGTCCAAAATTATAGCACTAAAAATTTGCATATGCATCAGTTCATGCACCCTGTGGTGAAAACACAGATGCGTAAATTTATCTTTTTGCTAGGTGCAGCCTATAAAATTAGATCCTTGGTGGTGTTAGAAAAAGGTGCACCCACGTATTTGTACTAGAAAACTGTATCCATACTGCACTGTAAAAAGATACACTTGCTTGTTTCCATAGCTTGCTGTATGAGCCATTTGTAAACACAGCTTAGTAAACATAAATAGTATACACTTTGTATATATTTATTTCTCTACAACGTGATTGTGGAACTTTCACTAAATACAGATTTGTGTTGTAGATGAATAAAAACACATCACCTAGAATTGAATCTGAGCACAAAGCATGTCTAAAAATGCCAGATGTCCTAATTTTTCTGTCCATGTGGGCTGTTTTTAATGTGATGCAGCCCTTCAGCAGGAAAAAAAAGGATTTGGCTCATTTTAGACACATGCAATATGTAGATACAGTTAAAGCAACCATATCTCTTAACCTTCCATTTCCAAAACTCTGCATCTGGTCATTTGCCATTTCTGGCAGTTGGCTTACAGGATTATGGAGCTATTAACAAGCTGTTTCCTCTGTCCAGTGGTGCAAGGTTTGATTCCCTTAGTCTTCATGACCTAACTGGTGTGACTCTGAGCAAGTCACTTAACCAGATTACTTCTGGGCTGAGTCTGAAAAAGTCCATAGAGATAAGTGTTCTACCATGGAAAACAAATAAAAATAAAATATGGAATAGTACCTCTCATAATATGGGAAACATGGGAAAGATATGGAGCACATACTAATAAATTTCAATCAAGAAGCTCACAGAATGGGTGAAATGTGTTCCTTTATACTTATAAAATGTTTGTTTGATTAATTACTATGATTCAATATTATTTACTATGGATATTGGTTAAAACATTTTCTAAACACTGAATGTGTAGCAGACTGAGAAGAGCATTGACCTTTTAAAACTCACAATGAAGAGCATTCCTCATAATGAAGTACACTTGAAAGATATGGGAGCAGCATTTCAAAAATGTTTTGTCCTGTTTTGTAGTCATCAAACATGACATTTTGAGACACTGCCCATTCTTTTTCAACTCTCAACTTTTTATAGAGGTGTAGAGCCCCTGATATTTCCTTGCACTCCTGAGCTTTTGCTCCAGTCAACTTCTAGGTCTTCAATCTAGTCTCTCTTCTTTGACCATTACTTGCAGCTGACTGTCAACTTTAGTGGTTTATGCTGGCAGTTGACAGTTTCAGTGGGGATAACTTTGCAATCTCTAATTTTACCTCAGTGTCCACTCCTTACTTGGAAAAATTCTATCTGAGTTGCATGTCAACTACTCTTGTATATAATCTTATTTATAGGTTCATAGTTTCATAAGTATATATTAGGCTAATGACCACCAGGGCCTTTATAAGCCTAGCCATGCAGTCCATACAACCCACACAACTGTTTCTCTATGTATCATGGACATTTATTAGTATGAGGTATGTTAGTTAGGACGTTTCTTGAGGTTATATTGGGGGAGGTATGATAGTTTGGGCATTACTGTCTGCCTCTGTCTATTAGAGACATGGGGGCAAGAGCCAGGGTGAATTTCCAGCTTCATATCCATTGGTCAAGGTTATGTTTAAATAGAGTCAGGGATGGACTGTGCTTCATATGAATGGGGGACCTGTTCCATAGCATGGGGATCCTCTGAGACATATATGTATCTGTCTCAAAATAATCTCTCAAATTAGTGTATAGGATGTAATATATTTTTGTAATATCATTTTTCTATATAAGGAAGTGTCTGGATAAAATCATAAGTTCTAATGAAGTCCCATGGATATAAGAGGGATAAAAGCACTTAATGGGACATTTTTTTAAGATATGTTGTTAAGTTTTATTAAATGTTTTGGTGCCAGTTTATACATGATATTTTTATTGTCAGACGTATATTTGAACATATTTCTAATTTTAGAGGTTATTTTGTTTTTTGCTTTAGCTTAAATGCTGAACATTTTTGGTACCTATATCTGTCTTGCCAACATGTCTTATTTATCTTACAAGCAAAATTTAAATCCTTGGATCTAGTGGTCCTGATGCTGTTTGTTCTGCAGATGTGCAAAAGGTCCATCAGAGCTGGATCTGAGGATGCCTTGTATGCCAGACATAGATTGCTCTCAATAACCTGTAGGAGTGGAAACAGGGTATTGGCATAGGGTTTTAAGGTGATCCATATAGAACAATGCATTTATACCCTAGATTCTCCTGATAAGAAAATGATATGCATTCCAACAGATGCATATGCTTGGAGAGGCAGATACCAAAGGGGGCAGTATAATCAATAAAGAGTCTGATAAGGGCCAAATAAAATGGCATTATGACTTCCTTGGACCTGGATGTTATGCTGTTACTTATAAGATGGAACATATACAATGATTTTCTTATTAACTTGGCCACATGTTGGTCAAAGGTCAGATTACTGTCTAGATATGTTCCCAGATCCCTGACTACCAGCTCAGCTCTTAGGGGTGTCTTATTGATAGAGTAAATAACCTTGGTTGCCATTTTCTCAAAAGCCAGTATAATGCAGTTCTTAATATTGAGTTTTAATCCGTGACTTTGGCACCAACTATTGTCTGTGTTAGACCCTATTGTAAGATGTCTGTGTCATGGAGAAAATCTATGCTAGCTCCCAATTTGCAGTCATCTGCAAACTTGGTTGGCTAAAGGCCTTTGACAATAGCCTTTACCAGTGTGAAGTAGATGCCTAATAGAACCCTTAGGTACCCTTCTTGTGACCATTCTCTTAGTGGAAATGTTATCACCACTGAATTCCTAGGTCATTTCTGTGAGCCAGCTGGTGATCCAGTGAGTTATTTAGGGGTTTATGCCCAGTTTGGTGAGCATGTCAACTATACACAAGTGGGGTATCGTATCATAGGCTCATAGTTTCAAAGGTGTTTACTAGACTAATGGCCACAAGGGATTCTGTAAGCCTAGCCATGCATTCCAAATCTCTGACAAGTTCTGGTACCCTTCATAAGTGTAAGCAGGAGCTTGGGAGATGAAACATTCTCAGGCAAGAGACTTGGTGATGAACAATTTACAGGTTTCCTCTGTCCATTAGAGACATAAGTGCCAAACCAGGGATGAATTTCCTGTTGTCCATCCAGTTGTCCAAGTTAAACTTGAATTGGATTAGGGAGGAGCTCTGCTTCACATGGATGGAGAGCCTCCTCCAGATAAGGGGTAGTCTCTGTTATACATACCTGTTTCTCCAGCAGGTCCTATTTGTATCATAGGCAAAGTTTAAGTCTGTAGAAAAAGTAATTATGGTGTTGTTTGTTTTGCAGGTATGCAGGGGGTCTATCAAGGTGGGGAATGACAATACCTTGTATGCCAGGCATAGATCTCCCATGAACAGGCTGTAGGAGACAGACTACAGGGATAGGCCCTTGAGGCAGCCTGCATAGGACATGTTACTTAAACCTTGCACTGTTTTAGTGAGGAACCTCTGCAGATGTTCCAACTGTTGGATGTGCCTGGTTAGGTACATAGCAATGGGGACAATGTACTCAATGATAGGTCTGATGAATGATAAGTACAGTGGAACAATGACTTCCTTGGACCTAGATGCCATATCTGTGTTTATAAGACCATGACATAGAATGATTTTCTTACTAGTGTAGACATGTGATGGTCAAAGGCTAGATTACAGCCCATGTGTGTCCCCATGTCCCTGATTACTAAGTCAACTCTAAGGGATGTGTTGTGAAAATGATAGTTACAAGGGGTGGATGACTTCCTGAAGGATACTATTATGCAGTTCTTAGCATTTAGTTTTATTCCATGGCTCTGAAACCAATTATCTGTCTGTGTCAGCCCTTCATGGAGATCATTTGTGTTGGTGAGGAATTCTATGACTGCTCCTAATTTTCAATCATCTGCAACTTTAGTCAGCCAGAGACAACTGACATTGGCCTTGATTTCAGTGAAGTAAATGCCTAAAAAGAGCAATTCCAGGACCAGTCCCTAAGACACTCTGCTTGTGACCGGCCTCTTTGTAGATAGAGTTAGGATCCCTGTTTCTAACTTCCAGTGTCCTGTCTGTGAGCCAACTGTCTATCCACTGGGGAAAATAAGGGTTTTTACCTAACATGCTGAGTTTGTCAACAATGCCTGAGTGGGGTATTGTGTCAAATGCCTTGACCAGGTGAACTGTTTTTCATTCATCCATTTCTTTGGTGACCTTTTCAAAGAAGTCCACCAGGTTGAGTAGGCATGACCTGCCCTTGACAAACCCAAATTGGGTTTGGTCCAGTATCTGGATGTTTCATATGTCATTATTGATCATTTCCATGGTAATTCTTTCCATGGCTTTGTATATGAGACTAGTGAGACTTATGCATCCATAGTTTCCAGGGTTGGTAGATGTCCCATCTTTGTGTGGAAGGATTACTGTTGCTCTTCTCCATTCATGAGGCACAAAGCCTGTTTGGAGGCTAAAATTTAATAGCAATTCCAGATGGCCTGATAGGTCATATTTCATCCTATTTAGAAGGCATCCTGGGATATTGTCTGGACCCATTGATGCAGTCTTCTTGGCCTTAGAGAGACCATTAAGGACCTGTTTCCTAATGAACGTATGGGAAGTTATATTTAATGGTATTTCCTGAGGGAACATGGAGGGGGATAGAGGGGTAAAGTTGGAGCTGAATTTATCAGCCAGTAATTATGCTATATCTTCTGGTTCAGTATAGGTGGCTCCATTAACAATGAGCTCTGTAAACAATTATGTATTCCCTGTGAGGTTACAGAAATACTTAAATAATTCCTTGTGGTTGTCTTTGCTCAGGGATGCCAAATTTACCTCAAATTTGGCTTTGGTAGACTTTATTTATCCTCAGAGTTGTTTGTTTAGTTTGATGAGACTCTTTTATCCTGCTGGGCGCTCCACCTCCTAAATTTTGACATGACTTCTTTTAGACAGCCTATTGATGTTGCAATTCTACTGGGGTGGCTTGTGTTTTGAGTTAGGTCTGCACTTCTTCCTGATGGGTATAGCTGCCTCTGTACAGCTATTGGCATGCTTGTAAAGGGTGTCTGTGAACAGCTCTGCATAGGCAGCAGTGTTCTCAGGGTTTATGGGGGCTTGAAATTTTGCCAGGTTACCACTTAATAATAAGAAGTTAGCCTTAGAGTAATTTCTGAATATTCCAGGGTTAGATGGGGTTCCATGTTTTATTTTTACTTCAAAGGAGACTATTTTGTGGTCTGATCTTACCAGAGAAAACATTACTCTAGGGGTTGTGTAGCACTCTTCCATATTAGTGAGGACCAGATCGAGTGTATTTGCACCCCTGGTCAATGTATTGACAATGTGGTCAAGGGAGTTTGTTTTTACAAAATCCAGGAATCTCTGTGCCTGTACTTTTGGTGTTGTATATGATTCCCAGTTAATAGTGGGGTAATTAAAGTCACCCGTGAATATGGTATTGGTTTGGATGGTGATTTTTTCCAATAAGTTTAAATACATGTTATGGATTCACTGGGTCATAGAGGGGGACCAATAGCTTGCAAGGAAGTGGGATGGGATTTTACCCATGGTAATTTGAACATGGAGAAGCTCAAGTGCATTGTCCTGTTTGACCAGCCTTGAGGTGTATTCATTTTTCCACCTGTACTCCCTGTCTGTACAGTAGCTGGTCTAAATGTGTGGAAGACATTATAGCCTTTCACTGCTAGTGCTCTCCATGGCTTTAAACCATGACTCAGTGACTGCACACACATCAGAATTCTAAATGGTGAAGAGATCTTGTAGGGCGTGGACTCTTTTGTTCAAACTCCTAGCATTGAGAAGTAACACCTTTAGATTTTTTTTGTTTTTGATTTGTTATGTCAGAAGAACTTTCAGTTTGACATTGCCTAAAAAGGCACTATGGGAGAGAACAATGTTTTAGCTAATATTTAAAAGCCTAGAGGGGAGAGGTGCAGACTATAACCTGGCAAAGAAGCTTAGTCTATGGTCCATCTCCTTCCATGCTGACAAATGCTACACCCCCTTAGAATGACTCCAGAAACTAAGCCAATTATTAAAGTTAGTCATCTTTTATTCATATAACAGCATCATCTTTGGAAAAGGTAGAATGCTACTCAGTGCTAGGCGCATACCAGGCTGGGACACATATTCCAAGAGCTCTATGATGTCTGTCTTCATATAATCTAGGGAGGTACATCTCAGGTCATTTTCACCCAACTAGACTATGACTGAGTCATATTGGTACTTGTGGTCCAATGACCTGAGTGTATGCATAACGTTGCAAATCCTGGCCACTGATAAGCAACTGACCATGACTTTCTCCTTACTCAGCCTGGTAAGAGAGACATCAGTGTTTCTCACAATGGAGTCTCTAATAACCAGAATGTTGGATTGTGTGGTGGATTGCCTTATCAGCTTTAAAGTAGAAGCTCCATGAGATGTGTCTGTATGTGTTGATGTTGGTGTTGTTTTGAAATAGTGCATTTGGGGATGCTGTGCATATTTGTTATGTGTACTTCATTTAGGAGATCTTTGGGTTTTAGGAAAGTTACATTTAAGTGCCTCAGCATATGTGGGTCTATGTGTCTGTTTCATGCTGTGTGTGTGTGTGATGGGTGCAACATGTGTACTACTGACAACCTTATTGACATTAAGAATATTTTTTATGTGAGAGCTTTGCCTCCAATGACATTGTATAAATATAACTATCACATACCATATCAGTTTGTTTGACAGTTAACTGGTTGTCAGTAAACATGTGTCAATTTCTACATTGTCCAGGATGTGCATATTCACCTGGATGATAACAGAGATAGTGGGAAAGTTCATATCCATGGCAACAGACCCTTTTTACTGATTAGATGGTTGGAGTGAGAATATAAAGTAATGCCAGGAGTGCCTGGTTTGCAATCTGGGGGCAGTGGTTGTTACTGCAAATTAATTACCCTGTGTACAGCTAGGTATTGGTAAAGTTTCAACGGTGCTTTTACAGGAAAAATATCAACTCAAGGTATCTGCATCTGTACAGGGCACAGACAAACAGTCAAAGGGAAATGAATAAGTAGACCCTGATGATTTATGGATGAAGTATTTAGGGAGATATTCTGAAGTTAGATTAGACAGCAGCACATGTAGCATAGTTTTGGACTTATTAATTCAAATATGAACAAGCAATACTTGATGCCTAGAGGCATCATTAGGATGTAACTATAGAAACACTTGGAGGTGTCAGTCATCTGTAATAAGTTACATATACAATTAAAAGCAGAATACAAGTAAAACACTGTATAAAGAAAACAAACCACAATTTACAAAATAGAAGAAGGCAATGAAGCAATACAAATACAAGAAAGCAAAAACAAACTAACCCTTACCACAGCAATCTGTGGCAGAGTCTGAGTAAGTTTTTCCAGTAAATCTTCCAACTCCTTTACCAGGTTCAGGTAGGTGGTATCCACCTTTTTCCCCTCACTCACTACCCTCACTCACTACCGTGGTCACCTGCTCAAAGTAATTCACTAGGTTTAGTAGGCAAGGCCTTCCCCTGACAAAGCCAAGCTGTGTGGGTCCAGTGTCTGAAGGTTGCATGTATTTGTTGAAAATTTCCATGACAATTTATTTCATGGCTTTGCATATTAGACTAGTCAGATTAATAGGTCTGTAGTTTCTAGTGTTGGTTGATGGGCCACCCTTGTGAAGTAGGATAATTGTTGTAGTCCTCCAGTCTTGTTTTGAGGCTGTTTTTCATATTCAAAGCCTGTTTTGAGGCTATAGTTGAAAACTAACTCAAGTGGTCTTTACATGTCATGTTTGAAGCTATTTTGGAGACAGCTTGGGATATTGTTGGGGCCCACTGAGGCTGTATATTTGGCCTTAACAAGTGCCCCAGGACCTGCTCCATGTTAATAGTTGTGCAGAGGTTATGCTAGTAGGTATTTCATAGGGGGAGGCAAGGAGAGAGTGGGGGGCAAAATTTGACTATATCACAAGGGGCATTATCAAATTCTCTTGTAAAAGTGGCATGCCTTCAGCTTTTGTGCAATATGTTACCTCAACTGCTGTGACCCTTTGAAGAAAAATACCATCTGGTCATCTTGAAGCAAAACACAACACTGGCATTTTCAATCCAAAAATTAATAACCACTAAATTGTCACAGGTATTCCACTGCAAACACTTTCATTAAGAAATAAAAACTTAACAGCTTTTTAGCACTTTTGTTCCAGATACATTATAAGACTTCTTCCAAGTTTTTGCAGTGGAATGCCTGTGACATTTTTCATGGTTCTGAACATCTGGCAATCTGTGATCTCCACCAGGAATTCTACATTCAGTTCACTTTCTGGGCATGAGCTTACCAACCATGATGCCAGACTGAGAGAAACAAGCTCTGCCTCATTGTTCCTCCCTAGCCAACTCCCCAAACACCCAGGCTGCTTGTCCCAATCAGGTTCTACAGGTTACAGTTAGTACTTAATCCATGTTTGCCGATGGATCTGGTAGTAACTCCAAAGCCTTTGACATAATTATAAGATCAGGTTTCATTTAAAGTTTAGAAATGCAGCCATATGAAAGCAGGCCTTCACATTTTGCATACAGTTTCAGTGAATGTAGTTTAAATCAGTGAAAAAAAACTTCAGCCAAAAATACTGATTAAAAATAAAATGTACTAACAGAATGTGCAGTACATTGAGTACAAACAGATATTATTTAGATTATATGAGGCTTGGAAAAGAGGGTTAAAGAGATGCATAGAAATTTACAGGGTTTTGGTATTATTGTGAGATGGTTCAAGCACATCTAGTTAGTTCATTTAGACTGATATGCAGAAAGTCATTGCAGTGCAGTCCTCAAAATTTTGGTACAGACACTCAAAAGTGAGTGCAGAAGTCAGATCAAATATCCTGCATTCCAGAATATTAATTATATTGTTCGATAGGAAAGGAATATGAGTGCAGAAGCTGCAGATATAACTATCAGCACTGTTACTGGAGACACTAAGGTACATAAAGGAGAGATTGGCATCTCTACAGCACAGTTCTGGGTAATTAAAAGATAAATACATTAATTCAAGCCTCATTACAGTTTCTTCCAGTTATTTGCAGTTCAGTCCAGTATTCTGCAGTCCTATTGATTCTTACAATAGTTTGTCAGTCTCGGCTCATACATACAAACAAAAATCGTGGTATGACAGTGAGTGCATCAAGATTGTTCCATATTATCCAAATAATCATACACAAGCTGCTTGATTAAATATTATCTTGCTTCCCCCTTTCCATTAACATAAGAGCACCCTAGTGATCTATTCCTTGGTCACTCCTTTTTATTCGTGAATGTCATGCCTAGTGGCTCTAGAGAGTTAAACTGATATAATACACAGATGAGTCCACTCTTATATTAGCTAATCATTCAGTTGAGTCTGTTAATACAGCATTTCAAACTTTCTTTCATGCTTTTCAGGACTGGGACTGTAGCATGGGTCATTACCCAAATGTAGCAAAGACAAAGCATAGTTCCCTGCCAAATCCAAAAAACTTACATCAACCATGGCAAAAAATAACTAGTGATAATATGACCTTCAAAAGAAATATCACTGCTTGACTCATTTGTCACCAGGGAAATTACTTCCACCAGAGGATTAAGGAGCTGTTAACAAGCTGTTTCCTGTAGTCCAGTTGTACAAGATTTGATTACCTCAGCCTTCATGATCTAACTGTGTGACTCTGAGTAAGGAGGAGTTGTACCCTATAATTGGCCTAACCAATGACAAATAAAAGTGAACAATACCTTGTTTAAATCAGGATGGTATTCCCTTGACAATAAGCTGTGCTATTTCAAAGGATTTTCTGACTACTGGTTTCACATGATCATTGAAAGAGAGAGAATTATCACCCACATTCCAAGGTCCCTAAGCATATTTTCAATCTGAAGTAGGGTACTGTCTATGCTGTATGCTGAGGGAAATGGTTATCTACCAAATGTAATGATACGGTATTTATCTGCATTTAGTTTGACACCATGTTCACCTTTGCCTGTTCGGCAATCAGTTAAATTTGATGTGAATGACAGAAGTACTACTGCACAGACAAACATCACATTGGGTAAATCATCTAGCAACAATGCTTTGCTCATAAATGGGGCAATAGACAGTTTCTTCCTACTGCCCTCTCTTATACTCCATGCACTTTTGAATGTAATTGTGCAACTTGTACTGAACAAAAATCTAGCCTACAGTATAACTGCATGGTTTGCTTCTGGCTATAATACCAGATAGCACAAATGCATTAAGTTTCTAAGGTTACTTAAACACTGCTATAATCTGTTACATATATCATATAATTGTATTTTACTAATAGAATGCAATATCTGCAAACACATCACAGTTCATTTATTAAAGGTTATCGTTTGCAGTAAATACCTCTGAAATTCATTACTTAAGAACGGTGGACAAAGCCATAAATAATGAGTGGACAAAGACCCAAAACTAGGAATAATTTCTGAATAATACTCAGATTCACTCATGATGTTAATAAAATGGATTTTGTGTCAAACTTCTTTTTTGAACATGAAGTGGTATGAAACTCTAATATCCAACATTATTGACTAACTGTAAAGCTCAGACATTTACCAAAAATTTCAAAAATAGTTATAAAACAAAGAGCAAAAAAAAAAAAAATAGTCAAAATCAAGGGCATTCTGCAAAATCAGGAATATCTGAGAGTTATGAATCAGTTATTATTTACTACCAAACAACTGTCCCCAGGATTTAATAAACTCCATGTAGGCACTGTTTAGAGCCTACAAGGAATGCATCCAAGTACATGGCCATGGTTTCCCCTCGGCAGCGAACCATGCATATTAATGATGGTGTACTGCCAAGGGAGAGCATAGGAACAGGGTTATTAAATCAGTGCAAGGAGAAGTGTAGAGGCTACCAGTGGCTGTAGATGGCCTGCACTGCTTCCAGTTACTGTGGAAATGCTGTGAATTGCTTCAAATGTGTAATGTTTTACATTAATATAATATTTTTGTATGTTTGTGTGACACAGCTTCAAATGTGTAATATTTTATATTAATATAATTTTTTTGTATGTTTGTGTGACGCAGCACGAAGGACAGAAATGCCAAGCTGCACTTACATATAGACAGCTGACACCTGCTACACATGTAAAAATAGAAAGCAGATGTATTCAGTTATCATAATTAAATATTTATTTACCTTTTTATTTTTTTATTTTTTGAATTGCCATTTTCGTGGTGTGGCACAGAGCGCCATGGAGCTGAGCACCACTTATACATACATTGCCAACACCTGTCAGACATCGAAAAATAGAAAACAGATGTAATGAATTATTTAAGTTTAGGTTTGTTTACGCATGTTTATGAGTGTCTGCATGGAATGGCATGGTGTTAAGTAATGCTAACATGTAGTCTAGCAATATACGTGAAGTTATGCTAGTTTTCATAATATCCATGTGGCTAAATAGGTTAGAGTTATGGCCTTATGTGTAGTAAGTAGTGGGTTCAAGTCCATAGCAGACAAAACATGTCTGTAATTTATGGTACTGTTTTTGTATAATGTAATAACAAAATGGTGAAATATGGCACTGCTGCACTCTGCTAAGCCCTGCTCCACCATGCAAAGCACTGCATAAACATAATAATGGCTACCAATGTTTGTGCAGTGCTAAGGTTTGCCAAAACCATGGTTGTATGAGTTTTTGCACTGCTCACCTCTGCTTAGCTGGTTTGCTCGCTGCTAAGCAATGCGGTGATTTTTTGAATGTTGCTTAATGCTGTGTAAGGGCAGGAAAACAGTCTATATTAAGCAGAATAGGCAGGACTTCTGCAATAATCTTTGGAGTCTTAGCTACTGTGGATGTGGTAGGTGGTGCAGGTGAAGGTGCTTGCTTTCAGGTGCAGAAATGGGGTATTCAGGAGTCTAGGGTCATGGTTGGGCTACTGGTAAAAAAAACATGAATCCAGACTGATGCAGGGCAGTTTCCAGGTCTTGGAGTGTAAGGCAGTGGCCTGGGACCAGTTGGCTATGGAAATCAACAGTGTTACAGTATCACCCACACAGGTGAACAGTGTCATCACCATTATGATGACCTGAAGAGGAGAAAGTGGGGAACCTTGGACACCTGAGCCCAAGAAGCTACAGCAGGGAATGCCCCACAAATATGTAAGTAATTTTACCTCTGTTTTACCAATATGCAAGCTGAATGTCTGCAAAACTGGTATGCATAACGGTGTGCTTCTCTTCTAACAGCTGCAGTTGAGATGGCTCGCAATGTCGAGTCTCATGCCAGATGCCTAACCAGGTTGCACCATGAGTGGATGTATTTTGCTAACTGTAGTGCAATAAGCATAAACATGTAAAGCATTTACTGCAATAAAATATGCACAAGAAAAACTGTAGTGCAATAAATTGGCAGGTACAACTGTAGTGCAATAGATGGGCAATTAGAGCTGTAGTGCAATAAATGAACAATAAGAGTTATCTGAAGTGTTTGTGTGGTCTGCATTGCTCTGAGTATCACTCATCTCTGCATTTAATTTTGATTTGAAGCTCTTTATTTAATGTTTGATCACTTCTGTTTTGTATCTTATTCTAGTATTACATTTGTTTTGTTTTAGGTTTTCTGTTCTGTTGGAGTTTTAAGAGTTCTCCACCCACCTGCCCAGTCCTTGTTGTGTTCTTAAATTTGTTGGCTTTTTTGTTGCCCACCCCTACTATAAATCTCATTTTGGACAGTCCTCCAAATCCCATCTCATCAGCTTATTCTACTGAGTATAGAGAGATCATTTGGGAAGGCCCACCCCTTTAGTGTATCAACCTTAAATTATGTTTCATCCCTTTCCATTTAACCAAACAAAATGCACTTTATTCCTCTGTTTTACTGTATTTATGTTTCTTCCTACTTTATTATTTTATTTTGCTTTTGATGCCTGTTCTTAAAAGTACTCAATTGCATTTATTCTGCGGCATTTATTACTGCTTGTTAGTAGCCTGATTAAATTGTAACTGTTATTCTATGCCTTTTGGTTTAATCACTTGGGCTTCAGACCAGTTGTTTTACATTACGAAGGTTTGTGGTCTGTAATCTTGTGGCAGGACAGGTAGCTTACATCCTTCTAAGTTGGGAGTTGCTGATTGAAGGCTTAGTGTCTGTATTCTAAAAGTGTCTTAGTTCTGGTCTAAGCACTTGGGCTTCAGGCCAGTTGTATTACATTAAGAATGTTTGTGATCTGCACTCTTGTGGGAGGAGAGGGTAGATTCTGCCCTTCTGAGCTGGGAATTTCTGGTTAAAGGCTTATTGTGCCTGCCTATTTGAACTGTTTCTTTTTGAAATTGGTGCACCTTGTTTACTGTAGCACAGACTAGATTCAGACCTGCTGAATCTAGCTTTCTTTGCATAACTTGAGCACTAATCCAGGCCAGCTTTTGTTGGAGAAGGTTCCCTGCAGTGGCAGGATCTGGAGCTTGTCTGATTGAAGACTGCTGAAACAGGGCACAGTTTTGAGTTTTTTTACTGTTTAATTGGGTAATTTGTTTAAATCAGTTTGCTCATTTGCTACTGTTTTGTATATATATATATATATATATATATATATATATATATATATATATATATATATATATATATATATATATATATATATATATATATATATATATATATATATATATATATATATATATATATATATATATATATATATATATATATATATATATATAAATATATATATAGCTTGTTTTCCCACTTTTCCTGTTACTAGAGTAGTCCAGATACAGATTTGCTGTATTCAGAACTGTATTGTAGTTTCTGAGTTCCCCAGTCCTTTCTTTGTTAGAGGGAAGCCTCTCAGCTTATCAGTGGGAGTGGTAAGAAGTAGGTAACTTATCTACCACAAGAGGAGTGGTTTCTAGCTCCCTTTAAACTTTCTGCTTTAAAAGCGTGTGTTTGCATGGGTTTGTGAACCGTGCAGCGCCACTAAGCTAGGGTAAACTATTACTGGTGCCAGAAAGTCTGCTCTTCAAATTTTCCCGTAGATCTTGCTAGTTCTCTTCTCTCTTGCATTTAACTATCTTATTCCCCTAGCACTTCATCTCGTTTCTTATAGCAATTATTGTACCACTCATAAGTGATAACAGCACTAAACGTCCTATAAGGAAACAGCTCCAGTACTTATTAATAATGACCATCCCTCCTGACATGTCTAAAGGTCAGTTCTCTGTGCTTTCTCCTATTAACCTGGTGAACTTGGGCATTCAGAGGCAGTGTAGCAACTGCTTCATGTACACACACAAACCTCTCCTCTTACATCCCAACACTCAGACTTGTGAGAGATGCACTTATATATCCAAACTGAAAGACATGCACTCTTCAGCCAAGACAAAATAGCTGGTCAAGAGGAGAAGGTCAACACCTACATCACACCACTTGGAACACATAGCCCTCCAGAACACCCACCATCACAGCTCTCACATAAAAACACAAACCACACACCCACCTTCATGGAGGCTCCCAATAGAAATCTGCCCAAACAGCAGAGACCTCCAAATCAGACATGCACTCGACCACCACAACACAGCAAAATAACAAGGCACATAGCTCACCTACACAGTGTGCCCCTCAACCTAAGCCCCTAAGGCAAAACAGCTTTCCCAATACAGTAATCATAGGTGACTCAATAGTGAGGCACACTGATGTCCCACTCACTAGGTTGAATAAGGAGAAGGTAACAGTCAGCTGTCTGTCAGGTGCCAGGATCTGACACATAACACACACACACTCAGGTCACTCCACAACAAGTACAAGTATGACTCTGTCATTGTCCATGTGGGTGTGAATGACCTGAGCTGTACCTCCCTGGAGTACATGAAAAGAGACATGGAGGAGCTTTTGGATTATGTGGCCCAGGCACATATGACTGTAGTCCTGAGCAGCATCCTTCCATCACCCAGAATGATACCATAGTACAAGCTGAAAATGATTGACTTCAACAATTGGCTATGTTTCTGGTGTCATTCTAAGGGGATCCAGTATCTGTCTACAAAGTATGACATGATTGACAGACCTTGATGCTTTTCCAGAGATGGCCTGCATCTGTCACCCCTAGGTTTCCGTATACTGGCAAAGGCTCTTGCCACCCCTATATAAAGACCAAATTACCACCCTAACAGCTATAAATAATTGCAGTATGAAGGTCATGCTGCTCAATGCTACATGTCTAAATCTCAAGATGCACTCACTCAAAGCACTCCTCAAAATGCAGAACATCAGCATTTGCGCTGTAACGGAGACCTGGTTTAAAGCAGCAGAAAGCACCCCTGCGCTACCAGGCTATAACTGATTCCACATCTTTTGGCCCCATAAAATTGACCAAAGCTCCAAAGGCAGTGGCATATCCCTATTCATAAAGGATATGCACACCTCCAGACTAGTAGCCCAGCATAACGCATCAGAGATACTTCAGGTACACCTAACAGAGGGTAAGATGGCGATTCAGGTTGTAGCCTGCTATAGGTCCCCAACCATGTCCCAAGACTGTCATTCCATGTTCCTAAGCACCCTGGAAACAATTAGGGTCCAACCCGACACTCTCCTACTGGGTGACTTCAACTACCCCTCATCAACTAGGAAAACTATTCATGCACCAATACACTTGCCCAAAGCTTCCTGGAATTCATTAATTCCAATGTGCTGGACCAGCTCATTCTTACCCCCCCCCCCACTAGAGGAAGCAACATCCTTGACTGGTTATTACTAACAGGGGCAACTGTTGCTCAACACCAATAGTTAATTTCTCCCTGGTTAGATCCGGCCACAAACTAATTACCATGAAAATCCACATCTCACCCACACCACCAGCCAAAGTAACCACCATGAAAAACTTCTCCAAAGCTGACTTTGAGCTCCTAAAAACAGAGGTGGCTGACTTCATGGCACCCATGCAAATGGAAAATAGGTGCTTGACCACCGAATCATACACCAATGCACTGTACGAACACATAGATAAATACATGGAACTAGCCATACCCAACAGAACCAAGAAGCTCTCCTCCAAAAAAGGAAGCCAATCTGGTGGTCCCCTGCCATTAACAAACACTACAACAGAAGGAAGAAACTGTTGCAGAAAAAGGTGAAGTCCCAAGACTGGAAAAACTCCCTTATTAGCCTCAACAAAAAGTTGAGATCCCTCATCAAAACCTCTAAAGTTAGCTATGTAGGCAGAAATTGTGGCAGATACTAAAAACAAACACAAAGCCTCCTACAGTTATATCAAGAATCTCCATGGCAATACCCAGATTTTCTCTGAGTTACTGCACAATGGTACTTCCTATACTGAGCCAACAGATATTGCCAACATACTGGCTGACAGATTCAGTGCCAACTTTACCACTCTCTCCCCCCTAAAGGACCAATCACAATACCAGAAGAATGCCAGGCACCCAGCATTACTGCAGCACAGGTTAAAGCTGCATTATCTAAGGCCAAGAATACAGCTTCCATGGGACCCAACAATATCCCTGGCTGTGTCCTACATGAACTACAAAGTGAACTGGCACTACACCTGTGTGCCCTGTTCAATCACAGCCTCACCTCAGGCTTTGTCTCTACAGAATGGTGCACTGCTACAGTCATCCCTCTCCATAAAGGGGGAGCAACTACAGACCCTGTGAATTATCACCCCATTAGCCTGATGAGTCTGACATGCAAGACTATGGAGCGCATCATCATGGCCCTAATTAACAAGGATATAGGGTATCTCCAGACTCTGGATCCCACACTATTTGGTTTTGTAAAGTGTAGATCATGCCTGTTCAACCCAGTTGACTTCTTTATTTCAGTCACCAGAGCTGTGGATGAGGGCAAGGCAATTCATACAGCCTACCTCAATCTGGCTAAGGCCTTTGATACCATTCCTCACTCAGGAATTATTGATAGATTAACCAAACTAGGCATCAACCCCTATATCACTAGGTGGGTTGCAAATTGCCTCACAGATAGAACCCACAGTGTGAAAGTAGCAGGCTCCAAGTCAGACTGCTGATCAGTCACATGTGGAGTCCCAGAGGGATTGGTCCTGGCGTCTCTCCTGTTTGGCATCTACTTCTCAGAAGTCCAGGCCAACATGGAGGGATGCTGGCTGATCAAGTTCACTGATGATTGCAAGCTGGGAGCCATTATTAACTCCCCAAGTGATATAGACATCCTACAGAAAGGCCTCACTGAGACCAACGACTGGTGTCAAAACCATGGCCTTAAAATTAATGCCAAAAAATGCATCATCATTCCCTTTGGGAAAAACTCAGTTCCCACTAATTACCACATTGATGGTAGCCCACTGAACACTGAAGGTGTTATAAGAGATCTGGGGACACAGGTTGACAGCAACCTCTCCTTCGACCACCACATTGCCACTGTGGTCAGAAAGTCCTTCAGTGTGGCACATCTCATTACCAAGGGTTTTGCATCAAGGAAGAAAGAGGTCATCATCTCTCTCTACTCTTCCCTCATTAGACCAATTATCGAGTATAATGCCCCATTTGACATGTACCTCACTAAACACATGCAACAGCTAGAAAGGCCGCAAAAGTATCTCACAAAGAGGATTCTAGGTCTTAACCACATGCCTTACATGGACAGACTCAAAAAAACTCCAGCTTTTCTCTGTCTCATATAGTCTATTAAGAGGCAATCTCTGCTTGATTTACAAAGCCATGTCTGACCCAGCCCTGTTAGAAATGTTACACCTAAAGAAATCCCAATCCCTCCATGACACAAGCTCCAGGGACCTCAACCCCATTACCACAATCAAAAGAACATACTGGAGGGACAGGTTCATAACACAGAGACTGCCCATGCTCTGGAATAGACTTCCCATACATGTTAAGCAGAGTACCTCATTGGCCCTTTTCAAGAGAAATCTGGATAGGAAATAGAAAGTTCATCCCGGGGATCACTCCAGTGGCTGTACTTGATAGAGGCACCAGGAACTAATGGTGGCATGATGCCAGGGCACTTCTATGGGATAGGCTTGTAAAGGCTCCAGGGCCATTATCCTAGTACACACCTATGAACCTATTAACCTAGGAACCTATGAACTGTAATTCAATAAACAAGAAACAATACCAATGACAGTAAGCAAAATGGTGTACAGCAGGATTGTGTTGTCATAACAATTGCAGTATAGCTGTATGCATTGATTGTCTATGGTAGGGGTGCTGCAGTCAAGTGTAACATTGTTAATAGCTGTAGAATGCAAAACTAATGATTTGCAAACTGTATCTCTTAACTTATAATATTGTCCAAGGCTGTCTCCAGGCCAGTATCAGTCACATAATGCTCTCTGTTCTTTCTACTTCAGGTAATAAAAGTATATGGGTGAGGTAGCCCACTCCCTGGACAGATATTTTTTGTGGACTTCACAGATATTTCAAAGCAATACCAACAAAAAGTGTTCACAAGCATTATTGAGTCTAAAATAGAGGTGTATTAATATATGCAGTACAGTTGTATTCCATGCATGCGTTTCACAGTCACTGCAGTTAGTTATAACATTGTAATAGTTCTACAATGCAAGAAGAATGTCCTGTAACTTGTATTGCTCAGCTCATAGTATATTTCCAGGTTTTCTCCAGGCCAGTATCAGTCACTTAGTAAGCAGCAGTAACTCAGTAATTCAGTCTTTTAAATGCTTTGCACACTGTACATTTTATCACACACAGTCCTGGGTTCAAATCCAGTGGTGTGCTGCACTAAGTGTTCAGTATCAGTCATGTAATGGTCACATTTTCTCTCTCTACAGGAACAAAAGGGATATGGGTGAATTAGCCCATATTATGAGCAGATATTGTGTTTAGATTTCACAGAATTATAAAATCAATAGCAAGAAAGTGTACACCAGCATTTCTGATTCATAAATATATCTGTTTATATCCAGTATGGCTCCATTTCTTGCATGTCTGTACTAAGTTGCGACAGTCAGTTATTACTTTATATGCAGATGTCCCCTGCAGACACAACTATTGGGTTCTATCCCCATGCCACCCAACTAAGCCATGACAGCAGTCTAGTTTATGTACTGTTTACAAGCATGCCTCTCAAGTGTCATGATTTCTTGTAATGTAATTAAAACTGCTTAATCTGGCTGTCACAGAATTACCAGAGAAAGGCAACCTAAAATGCAATGTATTACTAAATCAGCTAACAGAATGGCTTGGTAGTTATATAAGTCCATATTGTGTGAAACTGTTCTCTGTAGTTGTGTATCTGTATTTGTCATTGCTTGGCCCATACTGACCCATGCTAACAGCTTGAGAGGTATGTATGTGCTACAGCAGCTATAGGAGAATTGTAGTCACTGTACCAAATCTGACACAACGCACCTATACAGTATGTATTGTCAGTGTTTTTAGGGATATAATCTGCATTGCTACTAAGAGAATGTATCTCTTTCTCTCCCCACCACTTGTCTTCATTTATTTATTATTGTTATTTATTATTATGATTTGATATTAACACATGTTGTTACACTAACTATATTTTTGCAAAATGTGATGTAATGTTATTACATGTTATCATGATTCACTATTAACATACTTTGTTAAAATATTTTATTGCCCTTATGGCTCACTTCTTATTGGCATGCTGTTACCATACTGACTGTTATGTTATTTACTGTTGTGTTATTCATACTATACATTAATATGAATTTGTATGAATTAAAATGATGTTCCATTAGGTTAATACTAACAATGGTTTGGCTATTACTAACCTTAACCTATTGCTATACCTCTATCACCACAGCATGTCAAGGTAGGCCAGTTCCAGCCAATCCCCCTTACTTGCCTCAACTGTTCATGGCACTGGGTCCTAGCACATCTGAGACCCAGACCGGTGGCGCCCCCTCTGCTGCTTCTGCACTACCTGTGGCATCGGGTATTCTTGCCCATGGGATGGACCTCAGCCCCCCTCTGGGAGTGGTGGTGGAGGGGGTGTTGCCACTCAAGATGAGGTGCAGGTCTTGGTGCACAGGATAGTCTTCTGTTGGTTTGAACACCACCTACACTGGATTGAGGGCATGCTGGCTGACCTGGTGAGGCAGCCTCACCCTGGTGCCCAGCTTCCAGCACTGCCACCCTTATGCGCGTGAAGGAGCAGTGCCAACAGTCCCATGGGTGGGGATGTGAGTCATGTTGCTGCAGTATGGAGGCACATGGTACTTGGATTCCACCACATCCTCCCTATCCAAGGTTTTCACCCCCCTCATGTGACATACACTGCCCCTGTCTGCTTTCTTGTCTGTCTTGTCTGACTGCAAATCCATCCTCACCTACCCCATTTACCTCTTCCGCATTTAGCTATGTCTCTTCCCCTACATTCCACTCTCACCTTAAAATTAAAAAATGGGCACCTGTTGCCCACACATATCTCGCCATTAGACACACGTGTCCACTGAATGCACGTAATTTGGTCCAATTGTCTTGACAACACAGTTATGTTGTCCACACCCCTCTCTCTAAGGTTGAGAGTTCAAAGTCATGTACAAATTATGTCAAAGTGCACAGTTGTTGCTGTACAAGAAATGGATAGCTATGGTTCTGTCCTACACCATTCCTCCACATCCCTACCTGTCTTTCACTATGTTTTTCCCCTGCTTGCACCCCATTTCACCACTTTCCTAGCACCCCGTTTTTCTTTTCTTTATATTTTTTATCACATTGCGATGCACCAGGCAGCTTTGCTAAGCTCAGCTAACTAGATCTGTATTGATTATATGTGTCCTTAAAATTCTGTTACATATTTACCAAATAAACAGCTGTCCCAAGTTTCAAACCAGAGGCAATTGCACCTGCAGACCAGTGCATTAACCTGCCATCCCACACACCTCTTACTCAATTCAGGTGCTTTAAAAAGAACACAGAAATTGACAGTTACAGTCATTAAGAGCATTTCAGGGGAGCTGCGCACAGTACCGAGCTGGTCAAACATGGGAGTGTTCCTGAGACTCTGGTGCAATAGTACACCGCTACAAAGCCAAAGACATAATGGATGTACGTGAGGCCTCTGATAACAGGTAAATGTGTCCTTTTATAAGCAACATGTAGTAAGACACCTGCTAAGGCATTAATGGCAAAATGCATGTGCAAATGGGGCCCTGGTTCAGAAATACATTCGTATAAAGCCTTGCAACATACTGATGGATGTAGAACAATTGTCACAGCATGTAGGTGTGCACATATGTCTTGCAAATACACTTGCATTAACAGTGACTCAGTAGCTCAGTCTGTTAAATACCTCATAAACAGTATATTTTTGCCAAACACAGTCCTGAGTTCAAATCCAGTGTGTGTAGCACTGCATTTTCAGTATTGTGAAGCCAGAAATTGACAGAGTCATGCACTCTTTACCACACAATGCACGTCAAATTAATTGACTGTTTTTAAATGATGGAAGTCACATGCCTGCAGGTAGGAAAACACTTCACGTATTCCTATGGCAAATGTATATATGCATAAATTGTCACGTCATGCAGTAATATGCATTCACACAGAATGTCAACTCAGGTACTGTGAATGAGGGCCACTAATAGAGTGAACCACACAATCCTTTCAGAGTCACAGTGCAGCTGAACAATGAACATATACATTTGAAGTCCCTGCTTGTAACAAGGACTGCCCTCATACACACTGCAAATCAGACTGTAATACATGGCCTGGCAGATGACCAAATGGTGGACATATTCACACACACACACACACACACACATATATATATATATATATATATATATATATATATATATATATACCCCATCTTGCTCAAGGACACGCTAAACATGTTGCCTAGTACTCTGTTATTGATACTGTTGCCTAACACACTTACGTTAAACACATGTCTTCACTGGAGTGTAGAGGGTACTCTCACTCTGGGCCTGGCTCTACAACAAGGCTGACACAGCTGACACAGTTACTCCAACAGCTTGTTGTCCTCCAAAGTATTCACACTCTCTGCCTATGTCTATTACCTGCAGCAGTAGCTGCAGCCTGTAGCACACCCATCTCGATATAAAACTGTCTGCTGCAGATCTACCCTCTGCAACAATGTAGTCTCCTCACCCCAGTAATGTCCAGAACAACATATCGGAAAGAGGCCCTACTCTACATGAAGGCCTTATATATTCTACAGTGGTTGTATATCATTGGCTGATGATAGTGCAATCAGCTGTGTTGGCTGAAATTAGCATTTCAGAAAAACAGATTAGTTTGGAGGTAATCACCTGCTGATGGGAAGCATGTTTAAAAGCCAAGCAGCTGGCTATGGTGAACCATTCTATGAGACCTTTCTCACACAGAGTATGCCTTTGTGGCAAATATACTATCATCACATATTAACAGAGGAGCACTGCACTCCAACAGGTATGTAACTATTTATGTGTACAACATGTTGCAGGTGGGTCAATAGACATACAGGAAATAGTAATTGCAGTAATAAGCCTGTCTTAGACCTGTGATAATGTCATGTCAGTGACCTCCTGCTGTCTTACACCTACACAGGTGGTACAAAATATCAAGTGTGCATTGTCTTTTGTCATTGTGATACCCTGGTCTCGTTGGACTGTCCCTTTATACTGGTTGTCACAGCACACTGCTATTTGTGTGGCATTGTTCGTATGACATATTATTGAGGGTTGTCATAGGGGACACACCACAGTAGACCTGAGTACTGGGTGTATGATAATACAGCAGTAGCTGTCATGGCAAACACGGAGAATACCTGACTATTGCTACTATCTCAGTTGTATCCAAACACTTTGCTTGTTTGCACAATGTGGAGTATGACATGTGTGAGCAAGCAGTGGTTAGTGCGGGCCATTTTGGCCTTGCTGTGTCTGTACAGAGTGCACATCCACATATGTGATTCTGTAATGTGTTCCCCTTTTGTTGTCTTTCAGGAATTGTGTATCATAGATGCCATGCACCCTTCTTGTATGTACAGAATGAAATTACACTGCAAGCACTAAGGTGACATCATCACATCCTGCTATCCAGGGTGAGACAAAGCAGGGAACAGCGGGATGCATTGTAGGCAGACCTTGTTCATGATGTGAATGGCATGGGCCAGCAGGGCAAGACACATGAGCAGGTTTGACACTGGGCAACCAGCATGATAAATGCCGCACGATGAAGGGCAGCAGATGTAGCTAGGCATTGTGCTGTCAATGGTGGAGGACTTGCAGCAGAACAGCCACTCTCAGCCACTGAAAAATTCCTGGCATACCTAGGCACACACAACAGCTCCCAGGCATCCATCACACCATATATCGTGGAGGTGGGTGCCACAGTTTCCACAGCTGAGCAGCATGCAGGTAAGCTTACTGTGATCAGCATTGTAATATGTAGCAGTCAGTGTGTCAGGATGTAGATACTTTTATGTGGGGGTCAGATCTTTGTTATTTAGGAAGGTTTAACCTCAGGTATACACTAATATGCAGATTGTGACCAATACAACGAGTAACACAGTAGCTACTGTAAATGCAAGATGTATGAATGTATTACCTTATGCTGCAACATGCAGTGATACTGACATTACCCCACCCTCAACTTTTCTCAGGTCTGTCAGGTATTGCCCAAGGCTGTGGTCCTGCTCCTGGTAAGTATGACACTTGTTTTGTTAAGGAGCAATTATGTTCTAGTAAGGTCAAGGGCCAGTATAATGCCCACCGTAAACATAATTATGTGTGTAAACAGCATAGGATGTTTTTAAATGCCAATCTGGAAGAGGTACCTAAGGTTTCTAGAGGGGGTAGTCACAGGAGTGTAATTCAACAAACAGATACACTTTGGCAGTTACAGATAAGAGCAGAAAAGGCCCCTGGTTTAAATGAGGCAATGAATTGAAAATGCCTTTTAAAATACAACAGGTTGAAGGCAAATATATTAAAGAGTGAAATGTGTATCCTCCTGACTCACACAAAATGTCTACCATTTGAGTCAGTCTTGGCCTACTGCCTCCCCACATAACACCCTGTGCAAGTGATGATACCTATGTCACATCCCTTGTCAGCCTTGCCATCAATACAGGGAAATGAAACTATGTGCCTGATGCACAGGGTGACTATATTAGTTAACATGTATTTGTGTAATGGACTGTTGGTTCACCCTGTCACTTGTAGTGGTTAATGACAGATACTGTATGCTGTCATTTGTAATGCGTACCCCACATAAATTTGTGTACCTTATGTTGTATGATGTTGTATTGGCTGTATAGTTACACAATGACAGGTGTATCACAGGTCTGTTTATGTTTCTGTTACAGATGTCTGTTGGGATAACCTATGGATACATAGTGGAAATAAAGCAGCATAGGATGGCATGTCAGCACAGCAGACATACGCCGTCAGCAAGGTACAGCACTATAAGTGCATGTATCCATAGGTTCTTATGTGTATAACAGGCTAACAAGGACAATGGTGATATTCAGCACACTCATGCATCCCTAATCTATGAGAAGGTTTGCTTCCCTTGCTAAGTGCCACCAGGGATTTGGCAACTAAAAAATCTACAAGCTGTGCTAATGGAGATGACCCATCTACATATATCTTGTGTCCAGTATCAACAATTGCCCGACAGCAGTTATGATTGTTGTGTTCTGTATACCAATGTATAACCTGCATATGATGTGTGGCACAACAGATGTGTGCTATACATGCACGGACAACTGTTTCATGTGCAGTGTACTGCCTGTTTTACATACCTGTCTCACCAGCATGTACTATACATACTACCCTGATGTTATGATGTTGTCGGTGTGTAGAACAGGTGAGACATGTGTTAGCCCTGTCATTGATATGCAGGAGGTACACAGTGGGAACTGACACCTCCCTGCATGGAGCTATACACATCCCCTCCAAAGCATTTCAGAGATAGACTACAGATGTATGGTCATGACATGGAGTCCATAGCGCATGTTATCTACACTGTGTATTGGCGTACCATGGAACCAATGTGGCTGCTACAGTTATATAACATAACTTTGTAGTGATATGGCAAGGGTGCCATTGCACACAATGATAGCTGTGATGACTGCCATATTCAGTATACCAGTGGCGGTCTGGGATGTACATCCCAAACCTGTCAGTAATTGTGCAACAGTGAATACATCCACATCTTTCTGACCAGTGACAGTCAAAGGCTACATTTCTCTTTGTGTCCATGACTCCATGTGTAATGGCTCGACTGTGTGCAGTGTGCAGACACTGCAATATTTACCAGGGGTGGATGAATCCCCACAGGATAGTATTATGCAGGCGTTGGCATTTAGCCATTGTCTGTGGCTCAGACAACAACTGAATATGTCTTGGGTCATCCTGGATAATTGTTGGTTCTGTGAGGGATTTTGTGACAGCTCCTGATATGCACTCACCTGCTAATGACTGTGTCAGAGGTCAGTGACAGTGGCTATGACTGCAGAGAGGGAATAGGTAGAAGGGGTATGCCAATAATGAACTCCACTGGTGACTGCTGTCATTGCAGCATAGGTGTCACAGTACTATGTTCCCTGGGGATGACTGTCAGACACTTGCCTATCCACCAGCTGATATAACACTCTGTACATGATGTTTCTAGCATGGCCTGCTGGCCTAATATTGTCATACACAGTGTCAGGCCATGACTGGTGGAGTGAGACTTATGTCCGACATCCATTGCATAGTGTAACAGTCAATGGGCTCCACCTGTTATAGTTGGTAGGCATGGTCTGGCCTTCAGCAAAGGTAACAGTGTATGGTCCAGTGTCAGTAGGTGTACAACAGTGGTAGTGCTCGTATCCATGCTAACCCCTATCATATAATTTCAGGTGACCGGACTCAGAGATCTGGGGATATTGCTTTGCACTACATGCTATTTGTCCTCTGTGGAAGCAAGCATTGCAGTTACTGCCAGCATGTTGCAAGAAAAGAGTCATGCAAGGTACCTGTACAGAGCACAGGCAAACACATTAGGAAAGTGTAATATGTACACATTGTGTTGCTTAGTCATGCTGTGGTTCACTTGTCCAAAGGATGGTCCAGGTCCTTAATTAAAATGCCCTGGAGCAGTGCTGTGACATCCCCACATGGGGAACTAATGTAGTGCATCATGTGTTTATCAATATGGGTGACTACTGCAGCCCCCCCAAAATGAGGTCCTACCTGGTGGGATCTGGCCACAGATCACGTTCTTTGGAACTACCAGCACATAACCCCCCCTTGCAGACAATACAGACATATGTCAAGAAAACCTAGTATGGCCTCCTGTGGGACGGTTGACATAGCGTGACTGGACATCACCCTGTAGATGGGACAGGCAGGTAAGCAGAGCTCTATATGCATGCATTATGTCAGCAGCATTACAACTACATGAACTTGGCTGTACTGTACATGTACATGTACACAAGCCCATCATGGCTCACCAATCAAGGGGTGGAAGGAGTGGCATAATGGTTAAGGTGTTTACCTTATAAACACAAAGTCCAGGGTTTGATTCTCACACTAGGTAATTAGCTAGGCTTAAAATGTCCCACAAGGGCAATTAGCCTAGTACTAATCTATGAAACTATGAAACTATGAAACTGAGCAGTGGACAACTGCCATTTGCAGGCTGTGCAATAACAATTGGACATTACTGTGTGATAGTTGGGGTGAGAGTGCCCCCCCAACATGCAAGCACAACCTCCTCTGCTAAATGAAGCACATAGTGTTGCTGTGATGTTGTGTAGATATGCTAAGTGACAACATTAGCCACCAACACAAAACATAACCACAATGCACAGTGTAGTTACATGTGTAACCTCAAAGGACAGGCCCAGAATGTTGCTGACATCAGACGTCATGATGGCACATATGATGGGTCTGTACTCATACCGAACCTGTACTCCCAAACTGTCTACATCAACTAAACTCCATTGTCCCTACCACATGTGACACATGACAATCCTACAACCTCTCATAACTCCCATATTTACAGAGCAGTTTGCAAATGGCCTCTCAATGGACCATACACAGCATCTATTGCACATGCTAACATAGGCTGCATACCACATGTGATCTCACAAGGATTACTAACACCACTGGGAAACACTTGCAGTCCTACTGACAAAACTGGCTCCACACCAGCTGAGTGGACAATGGCAAGTCTTCTACCCTTGCACAGAGGTGGTGCATCCACTGACCAACATGACTATAGACCTTTTTGTCTAAGTATACATATCTGTATGCCCATGGGGCAATCATCATGGAGCTGATCAGCTCACATATATGTGATCTACATACAGTTGACTGTACACAGTTTGGATGCATGACAGGGGGTACATGACTGTTACATGTGGTGGACATTTCCGAGGCAGTCACCAAGGATCTGGGTGAGGGTACATCAGGATGTACAACCCCCAGACTGAGCTAAGCCATTTCACTATATCCCTCACTCAGGCAACATTTACAAAGCACCCACTTAGGCATCCATGATACTGTCACTAAGTGGCCCATTGATGTCACACATATGTAACATAGGGACATCCACCTCCAATCAATGCTCTGTAAGCAGCAGTGCTCAACAGGGAGCAGTCTTGGGCCATCTACTGATTTGAATCCATGTAACCACAATACACATGACTACTGAATGACTTTGGCTAACAATGTTGGCTGATGCCTGCACATTGTGAGAACTCACAGAGTATGTGAGGTATGTCAAAGCATACAAGAGGGTATTGATGAACAAATGCCTGTTGACATACTAATGGCCATAAACCCCAAGTGAATATATATCAGGTAGACCTATGTACCTGGTATGTAGCACATCAGTCGCAACATCTGCTGTAAATACTCAGGGGTGAAAGAACTTGCCACAAAGACTTGGCCACACAGGTTTACACCTAATGTGGCTCAGATCACCATGTCTCTACAGTAGTATGATAAAGATCATATGGCATAGCTGAGGCCACAAAAACCAGTAAGTGACATACTCATAACCTGCACGTACCCTTCCCTCAGCATTCCAATATCTGAGTGCAATGGCCAGTTTTTTATGTACCTTTCCAAACAGTACTGGCAATTGCACATAACAGTATGGTCCTTTAGAAACACAAGTCAGGTCTTCAATATGTGTTCAATGGGGATCATCTGCAATGAGTGTCATTGTTGCCTGTGGCATATAGAGAACTCAGAGGTGATATGTGCCTTGCATACAGGGCAATGTATGACTCTGCTTGATTACATATGCTGCCTATCTGTAGGAAGCACAGTAGATGGATGACTCACTGTAAGGACATTAACCTAGCATGTGACATCAATACTACATGCCTGGGAGAAATTTGTGTAGCAGACTGAAACACACCCTTGGAATGCAACCCCATCTAACGCACACAGAGTACCTCAGACATCTGAACACATGCCATCTGTCTAATTGGCTGGAAGACTATTGTCTCAACACAGGCAGTCGGCCTGTGTCCCTCTAGGACTGGGGCAATATGTGCTGATCCTGTAACTACAGGTATGATGATGTCTGTGATCATAAGGGCTATAAGGCCATTATTCTAGTTCAGTTCAAATGTCCCATGGTTCCATGACATGATGTAAAATGCTCTAACAGGTTCACACACAAACATGGCTACATTGAGGTGAGCACCATGTCCAATCAGTACATTCAGGACATGGTGAAGTACACACGTAGGGCAAGTTGGCTGTATGTAGGTGTGAACACTTACCTATGTAATGGTACAGACTAATGAGTGCATGGTGCATGCAACACACCTCATGCATGCTAGTACTATCATTTTAGAACATATGCTTGATGACATACTCAGGCCTTGCTGTGGTCAGTCCTTTGTGGGGGCCGCATCACCCACTACAAATAAAGCACTACAAAACCCTTCATATGTCTAGGCTACCAAGGTTATGCCATATGGCCATATACACATGCATCAAGTGGGCTAGCGTGTGATCAGAACTCCTACCTATCTTGTCTTATACACTATAGATTACAGCACTTATTGCATGTTCCACGGCTTACATCATATACTGCATTATCAGCCAGTAGTCTTAAGGTGGCTGACATCATCAGGCCTTGTAGATGAGGACAGTTTGGAAGTGACAAGCAAGTTACAGGGCCAATAAAGTGCATAACCATTGCAGGTAGCTCAAGAGGGCATGTCCATTCTTTTGCAGGAGGACGCACACACACACACACACACACACACACACACACACACACACACACACACACACACACACACACACACACACACACACACACACACACACACACACACACACACACACACACACACACACACACACACACACACACACACACACACACACACACACCAAGTTGGCTACAGTGAGATTAGAACCCCTACCTATCTAGTCTTATACACTGTAGATCACAGTACTTATCACATACGTGATGGCTTACATCTGATACTACATTGTCAGCCAGTAGTCTTAATGTAACTGATATCATTAGGCCTTGTAGAAGATGGCAGTTTCGAAGCCAGCAGCAAGTTACAGGGCCAAAAAGTGCATAAGCATTACAGGTGGATAGCCCATGAGAGCATGTCCATTCTTTTGCAGGAGGAGACACATACACCCACACACGTGGGCTGGAATGAGATTAGAACCCCTACCTATCTAGTCTTACACATTGCAAATTGCAGTACTTACTGCATGTACCACAGCTTACATCTGATACTACACTCTCAGTCAGTAGTCTTAAGGTGGCTGACATCATCAGGCCTTGTAGAAGAAGGCAGTTTGGAAGCCAGCAGCAAGTTACAGGGCCAAAACATGCATACCATTGCAGGTGGATAGCCCATGAGGGCATGTCCATTCCTTTACAGGAGGATACACACACACACACACACAC